>NW_004797361.1:1587997-1590607 GCF_000002075.1 Aplysia californica
GTGTGTGTGTGTGTGTGTGTGTGTGTGTGTGTGTGTGTGTGTGTGTGTGTGAGGAGGTGTGTCAGGGGTAGAATTGTGTGTGTACATTTGTGTGTGGAGGGAGGGGTGGTGAGGGAGAGAACAGAAATCCCAGCATGAATAAT
This sequence comes from Aplysia californica, assembly GCF_000002075.1. NCBI lineage: Eukaryota > Metazoa > Mollusca > Gastropoda > Aplysiida > Aplysiidae > Aplysia > Aplysia californica. Next base: position 1,588,141 of record NW_004797361.1, read on the forward strand.
TTTAACAAAAGAAATGGAAAATTGTCAAAATGCAATAAACAAAATCAAAAACATTCTCTCTCTAGGTGTACAGAAAGCCACCTCACCTTTGCATGCTGTCACATTTGTTATCTATTATTGCAGCAACAATATGTTCACATGAATCCTCTCCTAATTAACATATTTGTTTAAAATTAACACCAAGCTGGTTAGACAGGGTTGCTCCACGTAAAGAACACAAGGCCTGGTTAAAAGTAATTTGAATTCTCTGGGAAAATGTGGGATATTGCATAAGATGGAATGCCCTTTGCAACAATGTAAGATTACTTAGGAGGCTGGATATATGAGTTTGACGTCTATCTGCGATAGAACAAATCATCGTCGGGGATTTTGTAGATTTTTGTTGTGTCAGCTCACAACCAGGTGATTGTCTGGGTTTTTGTAGATTTTTCTTTTTATGTCAGTAAGCAAAGGCGTAATATCGAGCACTAGATTTTTGTTTCATCATTAAACAACTACGTGATAACGAGCACTAGTTTTTGTGATATCATTAAACAACTACGTGATAACGAGCACTAGATTTTTGTGATATCATTAAACAACTACGTGATATCGAGCACTAGATTTTTGTGATATCATTAAACAACTACATGATAACGAGCACTAGATTTTTGTGATATCATTAAACAACTACGTGATAACGAGCACTAGATTTTTGTGATATCATTAAACAATTACGTGATAACGAGCACTAGATTTTCGCTATGTTAATAAACAACTAAAGAATATTGATCACTCAAAATTTTTTTTGTCAGTAAACAATCAGGTGATGGTCTGGGGGAACTTGTAGATTTTCGTTATGTCAAGAAACAACCATACGATATCGATCTCCGGCAGGACTGATTTGCCGTTTACAAAGTGGTAAGAACAAACATCCACTCACTGAGGCTGGAAAGTGATGTTGTACACGCGCCCTGGATAATTGGAGAAAGCTGACACGACCTGAAAAAAAGAAATAAACAAACCATAGGACATCAACTCTTTCAGGTCATAGAGGGAACACATTTACGCCTGATCAGCAGAGAAAGGCCATGTGGAGATACAATCATCAGACACGATACAAAAACACGAATCTGAATGTTCCATAGAATGATGCTGTTGCTTACCTCTTTAACGTTTAGCTAAAGAAAACAGAGGTGAAAAATCTGTATGAAGAAAGTCTTTTGGCTTTTTCTAACAGTTATCGAATCAGTGTGTCTTCAAATGTATATATTATATAAAATATTTCAATAAAATCAATAAAAATGGTATAAACCCTAACACTATAATATTTCTGTTCCTAATAGAATTGGGATGTTAAGCATCCATAACTTCAGTTGCACGACACCATTTGCACGCCCTACCGTAACGTTAGTTGACATGACACCATTAACCAGCCCTCCCATAACTTTAGTTGAATGATTCAACTAGCCAGCCCTCCCATAACTTTAGTTGTATGATTCAACTAGCCAGCCCTTCCATAACTTTAGTTGAATGATTCAACTAGCCAGCCCTCCCATAACTTTAGTTGAATGATTCAACTAGCCAGCCCTCCCATAACTTTAGTTGAATGATTCAACTAGCCAGCCCTCCTATAACTTTAGTTGTATGATTCAACTAGCCAGAACTCTCTGCTCTTTTATCCCCGAGGTCTTGAACCAGTACCCACCGGTTAAGAAAACATAACATCACAACTGAAAGAGCTGCGGAGCTGGCCTACCATAGAGAACTGCATCTCCCCTCGACGCTTAACGGAAACAGAGGATGAAAAAGTTTTAAAAAAGTAAAAGTAGACCCACCGCTGCCTCCACACTGCGGTAAGTGGCTGAGTTTCTGGACATGATGGTCGAGTTGTAGGTCATGTTGTGCAGGTACATCTCAAACGTCATGTTCTTGCCGGGGTACACTGGACACACGTCACAGCGACAGAGGTCAGATAAGATGAGATCAAGTAAGGTCAGATAAGATTAGATCAAGTAAGATAAGATAAGATAAGAGTAAATGGAATAGAATAAGATGAAAAAAGTAAGATAAGATAAGATAAGATTAAATGAAATAGAATAAAATGAGATAAGATTAAGTACTAAAGATAAGATTATACGAAATAAGCTAAAATAAGATAAGATTAGAAGAAATAAGATAAGATAAGATAGTATACAATATGATAAGATTAGATAAAATATGATACAGTAAAATAAGACTGAATAATACAGGTGAATTTTTAAAGACAGCTACCTATTGTTCTGGTGACTGGCATAGCAAGCCTACGGCGCAAAATTCTTGCTACAAGAAAAACAAAAGAAAATTAAATACAGAATTAAGGCTATAAAGGAAGAGGTAGGCCACACAAAATATGGATTGAGCCAGTCCGGGGAACCCCGAGAAACTAAACCCTCCCAATTAAAAGAAGTGCATGCTGGCAGAGTTGGCCTACCAAAAATATCTGGAT
>NW_004797361.1:1590787-1592445 GCF_000002075.1 Aplysia californica
AAAGTAGAGTAATAACTAGAATGGCTCAAGTACACCTATTCAGTGTGAGAGGTGTAAGAACTGGGGGGCGGCGCAAGATGCAGTGACACTGAAAATCTGCCAATCTTGCACAGAAAGCTAATAAAATATAGATATAAATTACAATCACCCCATCCAATGAAACGCGAACACTTTAGTTCAATAACAAGGCAACATGGATCCTGAATCCACACAAGGCCTGCACCAACACGCGCTTCTTTGCAGAGAGCTCTAAAGTAGATCTAGTTATCAAAATGCTAAAAATTTGCTTCCAAGTTCAGTTTTAATCCTCTAGCGTTGCCTTCATCCCCCCCAACTTCTTACCACTTTGTAAAGAGATATTCAAACAATAACGTTAAAACAAAAAGGTCTACAGAACCAAATAGAGAAACTGACCACCATCTCTGACCTACCATCGTTCTCACAGTAGTCGCCTCCCTTGTCCATGGGACACTGACATTTGCGCTGACCACCCAGTGACGTCACACAGAGGGAGCCACTGGAGCAGGGTTTGGAGGGGCAGTTCTCATCTGTGATTGGTTAAAGAGAGAAGGGGGACAATATGATTGGTCCTAGGTCACTTTACAATGATTCAAAGAATATGGTTCCAGCACACACACTCTCTCTCTCTCTCTCTCTTCCTGTCTCTGTGTGTGTCTCTTTCTGTCTGTCTCAAATTCTCTCGTTCTCTTCCCATTTTCACTCACTCTTTCATTCAATCTCTCTCTCCCTGCCATCTCTCTCTCTCTCTCGCTCTCTCTCTCGCTCTCTCTCTCTCTCTCTCTCTCTCTCTCTGTCTCTGTCTCTCTATTAAACATTTTTAAACCAACATTTTATTTTTAAAAAGACGGTATGAAAACTACCCCCCCCCCAATCTTTCTCTATCTTTCTCAGTTTTTCTCCCTCTCACTCCTTCCCACCTCCTCTCTATCTTTCTCTCTCTCTGCTATCTCTCTCTCTTTCTCGCTTTCTCTCTCTGCTATCTCTCTCTCTCTCTCGCTCTCTCTCTCGCTCTCTCTCTCTCTCTCACGCTCTCTCTCTCTCTCTCTCTCTGCCTTTCTTTCTTTATCTCTCCCTCTCTTTTGTCTTCCTCTCTCTTGCTCTGTTCAAAATCCATCTCTGTACAATTTTACTAAGATAATAACACAACGTTATAAACATGTCAAAGGTATGTATGTAACTTACAGTAATATGCGATCTCTCGTAACTTAATACATTGTATATGTTTTACCTAACGTGAGCCAATGGCCTTTCACACCAAACTAACTACCTAGTCACCTTTTGATCACGGCAGAAAGAGATCTAGAGAGCCCACTCACCATCTCCCGAGTCCACTGCGCTGACACTGTAGTTTGTGCCCATGTAAGGAATGTGAACACGTTCCAACATCTGACTCATCTCTAGAACTTTCTTCACTGGAACCTCTCCCCTGAACAACAGCTCCATGTCTATTGTTGTCGTGGGTTCCCTGGCAACGAAACAGGACGTGTTAGTTCAAGACAATTCTTACACACGAGTGAGGGAGATTGTAGGTTTTCTGTTTATAGAACGTTTATATTATCCATCTATACTTGTGTTCTATGATCTGTAAAATGTGTTTGTTTGTGTATGTGTGTGTGTGTGTGTGTTTGTTTGTGTAT
>NW_004797361.1:1595887-1601219 GCF_000002075.1 Aplysia californica
CTCTCTCTCTCTCTCTCACACACACACAATGAAGTTATCTAGATAGACCTATCCGCTCCATCCACCGTAAAGAAGACCGTTGTAACGTTGCTTATAAACCCCAAAAAGGGAATGTAGTATCATTATCATTAAGTTTATTATTACTGACTTGAAAATCCCCCGGAATAATGAAAAAGATAATAAAAATATAGAGTTTTGTAACAGAGTTTCGGCAGTAGAGGTATCAGTGACATGAATATAAAACTTCCTTCATATTAACCCCTTCACTACCAGGAGCAAGATTTGAGTGATGGGGCAGGTATGGGAGGAAACGTAAAAACGTATTCTTGAATTTACTAATCTCGCCCTAATTAAAGATGTAAAAATGTATTGTTCTTTTTCGTGTGTGTAACTGTAGAACTTTGATTAACTCTTTTTTCTCTTCGACTGTTCGATAAATTATGTTTATCAAGCCCTTTCACCTTTGTGGACAAGTTTGACCAAACCCTACCCTTGAATTACAAAGTTGTTTCTGCTCAGTACCTAGTTTTGAGAAATTTTAAGTTTCAAATTTGGAGTTTCATAACGTGGTCAAGCTTTTGTCGAATGCAATTCTTTGAACATCTTAATAACCACTCCAAATAAGAGAGAGAGAGAGAGTGTGTTTGGTTTCTGACCATTGGGCGTTAATAACTAAAAATAGCTAAAACTGTCAGATAGAACTTTGTAATCCTAAGGCAGAAAAATGTCTACTTTCGTGGGGAGTTATGAACCCCCCCGGTGGCTGTGTAACTGACAGAAGTGTCTTTGGACCATTCCCAAAGGGGAGGGGGACATAAACCATGTTCTTTTGCACAGTAAAATTGCATTTGTAAATAGGCTGATTTATCAATGCCATGCTCATAACTGCCTGAACTGTAACAGAGAACTGCTGCTCTTCTTTCCTAATCCTTACTATCATCATTTCCCTCTACTTCTTTTGTATGTTTGTCACACTCTTGTGACCCGTTATTTCCGGGGTGCCTTGACAGTCGAAGCAGACTATGTGCTGTTGAAGCTATAGAGATGAACAGAGTAAGCCAGTTTCCCTGTAAGGACTTCTCTGTGGACATCCATCTCTTGGCGGTCACATGACCTTATGCAGTTGCGAGCGCCAAAAAGCCTCTACTAAAACAAACAAGGAAAATTATGACCCTTCTCATAAAATGGGGTTGCTATTTTCAGAACATGGCCTCGGTTGGGACTGAACTCAAACATGATAGTATAGGCTATTGTTGTGCAACTGCTGTGTCCTCTGACAGAACTATGAAATAATGTAGAGGTTTCAGGAAGCCAGAATAACATAACTACCCACTAGGACACGGTTGCTATGCAGGTGCCAGTTATTCTTTCATTGTACGGTGGAATGGCCTGTAGAACTTGGGGAGGGGGGGAGGGGCGGAGTTGAGAGAGAGAGAGAGAGAGAGAGAGAGAGAGAGAGAGAGAGAACACAGTGCTAGTGGTTACTGACATAGAGAGCTGAGGAGACTTGAAATTTCCTATTCAAACAACAAATAAAATTCATACCAAACAAAACAAAAAAACCCTGAAATTTAAAAACTAAACCCCAAAAAAGCAGCAACACATCAAAAACTAAAAACAAAACATAAATACATCTACACTTTCAATGAGAGTCTTTTCTGTCAGGAAAAACTAGGAAATTGTCGGAGTGTCACAAACAAAAATCTGTTCCGATTTTGGCCATCTAATAGAAGTCCCCGGCTCACATCCAATTGGTCGCTTTTAAGCACAAGGGGGCTATCCCCAAAAATGCTGTTTTTGGAAAATCGAAGGTAAAGTTTTTGTTCCTTGTTCAGTTTCTTTAAAAGACAAGGGGAGTTTTCTCTATAACCAAACAAATATACACACCAATGAAACCAAACTTCTCCTATAGGTAAGGCATTGCCCACTTATGGTGTAGGTCAAGATTTCTGGAAACCCCTGAAATCTGGGTTAGCGCGCTTGTCCTTAAAAAAAGCGACAAATTTATACTCCCTCTCAACTCTGAGTCCTGACGAAAAACCAAAAGTTATGCTGCTCTTTTAAATTGACCCACATGGAGCCGTCCCAATACAGCATAAGATAAAATCAAAAACGTTCTCGACTGTCAACTTACTGGGGCTGGAAGGTGATGTTGTTCGGACGTCCGCCGTAATTGGACAAAGCATCCCTGGCCTGAAACAAACAACAAAACAAACACAAAAAAACATAGGGATATTAGCTGTTTGAGGATGCAGCGCGTGCGAGACATGGGCCCTTACAGCAGAGTTAGAGAGAAAGATACACACGTTGCAGAAGTGAGATGTTTTGTATGACTTTTGAGCATCTTCTTAAGAGATCAGGTTATAAATGAGGAAGTGAGGGGCAGAATCATGCATGACGTTTGGCCCTATGAAGATCTTCTCCCCACAGTGAAAAAACACAAACTGATATGTGAGGCAGCGTGGTGGAATCAGGCTCTCGTCAATTTTTGGGCATGTACAGTTATTGGTATCATCTTAAAGCTTGTTCACTTGTCTTTATTTGGATGAAAAAAATATCCATTTATCTTGAATACAAGTCGAGATATTTGTGAATGAAGGAGGTGGGGGTCACCTGTTTTCAGAGGTAAAATTAATGAGAAAATGACCGCCAAAGATTAGTTAATTCCTCATCTTAAGAGTCCGTGGTAACTGAATTTTTGTGTGTGCCTTTAATCAACGTTTTTCCAGAAAAATTCACACAAAAATGGGCATGAAAGGTGTTGAGCCAAAAAAAAAATAATTTAAAATACATAAACCTGTGGAAAAAGGCAAGTTTCTTCACTTTGATTATTTTGACGAGAGCCTGATTCCACCACGCTGCCTCACATTGGTATGGGCACAAAACAAGATCAGCAGGATTTGCAAAGATGATCTTACACGGCACTGACCAAAGAGGGAGAAGGAAAGGCAGACAGAAAAAAAGTTGGGAAGACAGGAAGACAACATAACAGAATGGACAGGTCTAAAATTGGGTGAAGCCCTTCGAAAGGCTACAAATAGAGAGGGATGGAGAAAAGTGGTAGCTCGATCTTCCTTGGTACCCCAAAAGTCATTTAAATTAAGGGATAAGTAAGGAAGTAGGGGTGTAGCACACACACACACACACACACACACACACACACACACACACACACACACACACACACACACACATATATATATCCGAGCAGTAGACAAAATGCAATGACGCGGCATGACATTTCCAACAATCATCATTCACATGTCCAAAACACAAATGTGAATATTTCATAGAATCCGTGCTATTGCTTGCCCTTTTAACTGATTCAGCCCGAGGCCCTGCTCACAGCGACTGACTGTCTCGTGTATTTTGACGTAGAGCCCCCCAGAGTGGCTCTTGTATATTGCTCCCTTTCTTCACATCACTTTCCCCTCTTCTTTTTCCCTTACCAATTATATTTCAACCGTTTATTCTGGTGCCTTTGAATGGCATTTTTTATTCTGAACATCTATATGCCACAGAAAGGTTTTTCTCAAATTTAGATATTTCTTTTTTTAAACTTTTTGTGCAAACACCCTTGACGTCACTAAGCGATCACAAATTATTTGCTTCTGGAGTCAAGAATTATCTCGGGCCTGAATCAGTCAAGCTTCAGGTAGAGGAAACAGAAGTGGAAATATCTGAATGAGTAAAGAGAAACATGACATAGAACAATCAAGCAGAATGAAGACATAAAAATGGGAGCAGTGCTGACAAAATGAATACTTCTCACAATCCAAGAATGGAGATATCGGCCCAAAATCGACACTGGGGTCACATTCATAGAGTTTCAATTGATGTCATTTTTTTCAAGTATATTGTGTGTTTTATCACTTCACACTTACAAATTGTACAAACTCCACTTATAAAGTTGAAGTAGTAATTCCCATCAGGTTAAAATCCGAGAAGTAACTCATTTTGTCATCCTACCTCTCTGCCCTGACAGCTTCTGACAAGCAGTGTAAAAACCGCCCGCCTCCCAAATGATCTAAGCCAGGCCCATGGAAAACAAAAGATCTACAATCACAAAGACATCACTTTCTCATATGTGAAAGAAATGCGTCAAGACAGAAAGTAGCATTTTTATTATAACTTTAGTTGACATGACACTATTAGCTAGCCCTTCCATAACTTTAGTTTACATGACACCATTAGCTAGCCCTTCCATAACTTTAGTTGAATGATTCAAATAGCCAGCCCTCCCATAACTTTAGTTGAATGATTCAACTAGACAGCCCTCCCTGCCCTTTTCTCCCCGAGGCTTTGAACCAGTACCCACCGCTGTCTCCACACTGCGGTAAATGGCTGAGTTTCTGGACATGGTGGTCCGGTTGTAGGTCACGTTGTGCAGGTACATCTCAAACGTCATGTTCTCACCACCGCTGGAGTAGACTGGACACAGTGAAGGTAAGGTAAGATAAGGTAAGGTAAGGTAAGGTAAGGAAAGGTAAAATAAGGTAAGCTAAGATATGTAAGGTAAGGTAAGGTAAGCTATGTAAGGTAAGGTAAGGTAAGATAAGGAAGGTAAGGTAAGGTAAGGTAAGGTAAGGTGAGGTGAGTTGCTATAAGGTGAAATATTGTAAGTAAGGTAAGGTAAGGTAAGGTATGGTAAGTAAGGTAAGGTAAGGTAAGGTAAGGTAAGGTACGGTAAGGTAAGGTAAGGTAAGGTAAGGTGAGGTGAGGTAAGGTAAGATAAGGTAAGGTAAGGTATGGTAAGGTAAGGTAAGGTTAGGTAAGCTAAGGTATGTAAGGTAAAGTAAGGTAAGGTGAGGTAAGGTAAAGTAAGGTATGTAAGGTAAGGTAAGGTAAGGTAAGGTGAGGTGAGGTGAGATATGGTAAGTAAAGTAAGGTAAGATAAGGTAAGTAAAGTAAATAAGATAAGGTAAGGTAAGATATGGAAAGGTAAGACAAGACACGACAGGACAAGACAAGACAGGACAAGTCTAGCATTCAATAGGTAATAGAGGCAAAAAGTGAATACATTTTCTGTTCCAAATTTTGTCTTTCCTTTTTTTACACTTATCATGTTTTTTCTTTGTATTCAGATCCTTTGCATTGCAAAATTAGCAGAAAGTGAACGGATTTTCACGTAAAAACATTTGGTGAAAGATCTTTCCCCTCCTTGCTCCGTCAATTTGGAACTCGATTTCTCAACCTTTGAGACGCACAACATTCGAGTCAGAATTCAGAACATCCATATAAGATACGTTTGATGAAATAATTTCTAATTCAGATACTTATTTTCAATATATAATAATTGATTTTAAAAGAATAGTAGACCTAGTAATAATAA
>NW_004797361.1:1605514-1606737 GCF_000002075.1 Aplysia californica
CCCCCCCCCTGTTTGTCTATCTTATTTATAAAGAAATAAAAACTTAATCAACTGTTCGCCGCGAAGTCTTCATTAATGCTATTCGAATATTGGGAAGGACTTCCGTAACGAGTGACCACTCCAATATACGCAATAAAGAAGGGACTTTTGAGTGGGATAAGTAAAAGATAAGGTTTAGTATTTGGTTGGGCAATAAAGAAAGTAAAGAAAGTAAACTGAATTTGTGTTACTTTGTATTCCTCTTGCCTTCCTTTGTCTCTTCACCTGGAATGGGTATTATTAGTGACCTGTTAACATCTCAAAGCATACACAATAATATGACATGATTAGAAAAATCAGTGGCGTGGCTGGGAATCGAACCTGTGAGTGAGGGAAGCAAACATGATTAGTGGTCCAGCAGCATAACCACTATGCCAAACAGCTGGTGTTACCAATGTGGGAAAAAAACGTTCTTATAAACCTACTTGAGTTAAGTGGGAGTGTATCACCTTTCAAAATTACCAAAACGCAATTATTTTTTACCTCGAAGGATTTTGTCGAGGTTCTTTCGCAAAATTACGAAAGCTATGAAATGCTCAGAAAATATTTTCCTTCTTTTGAGCCGTTCTCGAACTCAAATTTCACATCAGGCCCATGGAAGTCTGCAAGATTTGTTTCCTTCCGTTCTGAACGTAATTCGCAGTGTAGACCTCTATCCCAATCCTTTTTGTTACGTTACTTGCAATTGGCAAATTACCGCGGGGACAGAATCAAGTCGGAAAAGTGCGCTCTACTCACCACCCCTGCCAATGTCTACTGACAAAATTGGGTAGGATGTCCCTTCAACCGCCAAATCCCCCACCGTCAGATAGTCGGCAACCTCCTCCAGGTTGGGCATGCCCAGGTCTACCTCCAGGAACACGGAGAAATGGACGCGGGTCACATTGCGAGACTTGTGGAACCAGGGTCTGAGGGTGGAGGGAATTACATGGGGGTGGGGGGAGGGGAGGTGAGGTGAGGTGAGATGAGGTGAGGTGAGGTGTGGTGAGGTGAGGTGAGGATGGAAGAACTCACATGGGGGTGAGATGAGGTGAGGTGAGGTGAGGATGGAAGAAACATAGGGGTGAGGTGAGGTGAGGTGAGATTGGGGTGGGGTGGGGTGAGGTGAGATAAGGTGAGGTGAGGTGAGGTGAGGTGGGGTGAGGTGAGGTGAGGTGAGGTGGGATGAGGTGAGGTGAGGTGAG
>NW_004797361.1:1610600-1613443 GCF_000002075.1 Aplysia californica
CCCCCCCCCTTCCCGTTTACATTCGGAGGCATCGTTGTGAAGGTAGCCGCTCATCAAAATAATGAGATCCGAGAAATAGACATTTTTCAGCTAGATCTAGTTTGGAATTTTTTTTTTACGAATTTTTTTTTTTAGTTGACTTTGTATATATCCATAAAAAAACACTTTTGTGTGTGGATCTTATGAAAGAACGTTGATTAAAGGCACAGCAAATTTAAATTTGCAGTTTCCCAGGACTCTAAAGCTATGGTAGTCATTCAACTTTGGAGGCCATTTTTTTGGTGCTAATTCTACCTCTGAAACCAGGTGACCCCACTTCCATCAATCGCAAATATCTCGACTTCTTTTCAAGATAAATGGATATTTTTTTCATCGAAATCAAGGCAAATAAACACTCTTTCAGATGATTCCAGTTATTGCGTGTACCCAACATTTGACGAGCGCCTGATTCCAATGCGTCGAGACACAAATATTTGTCATTGAAAGATAGGCAAAAATGTCAATCTTTCCAAATGATGATGCCTCTGTCAATAATTCATTGATGGTCAAGGACCAGTAGACCAGTAACTCCTCACGCGCAAGAACTGATGAGCGCCTGATCCCCCCCCGCCGTGACATATGTACATACCTTGGGATGGCTGGCAAGGTCTGAGTTGGACTTTGTAGTAGTTGTTGTCCAAGGCCACCGTGACGTCAGTGAGGCCGAGTATGACGTCCAAGATGGCGGCGTGTCTTGTGGCTTCCCACTGGACCATCAACTCTGCACAGCCGTTACTGGAGGGAGAGAGATAGAGAGATAGAGCGAAAGAGAGGTAGAGAGATAGAGACACACACACACAGCCGTTACTGGGGGGAGATAGAGGGAGATAGATAGGGAGATAGATAGAGAGATAGAGAGGTAGAAAGAGAGAGATAGAGAGGGATATAGAGATAGAGAGATAGACAGATGGAGAGATAGATAGATGGAGAGATAGAGAGAGAGGGACAGAGAGAGAGAGAGAGAGAGAGAGAGAGAGAGAGAGAGAGAGAGACGCACACAGCCGTTACTGGGAGAGAGAGAGATAGATAGATAGAGAGATAGAGAGGTAGAAAGAGAAATATATAGAGGGATATAAAGATAGAGAGGCAGATAGACAGATAAATAGAGGGAGAGATAGATAGATGGAGAGATAGAGAGAGAGGGATATAGAGATAGAGAGGTAGACAGAGAGATATAGAGATATTGAGAGATAAATAGAGACACACACACAGCCTTTACTGGGGGAGAGAGAGAGATAGAGATAGAGAGATAGAGAGATGAGAGATAGAGACACACACAGCCGTTACTGTGGGAGAGAGAGATAGAGGGATAGATATATAGACATAGAGAGATAGAGAGATAGATAGATATATAGATAGATAGATAGATAGATAGATAGATAGATAGATGGATAGATAGATAGATAGAGACACACACAGTCGTTACTGGAGAGATAGAGAGAGAGAGATAGAGAGAGAGAGAGAGAGATAGAAATAGAGATAGAGAGAGAGATAAAGAGTGAAAGATAGAGAGAGATAAAGACACAGATAGAGATATAGGGAGAAGGAGATACAGATAGAGAGAGGGATAGAGGTAGAGAGAAAGAGACACACACCAAAACAGACAAACAAATAAACAAACAAACAAACAAACAAACCAGCCTATATGTACTCACACTTGACCCAGTTCCAGATTCATCAGTTTCCCTCCCAGAGCCTGGAACCTTTCCTTCACCAGAGACGCTACACTCATGTACTCCGGCGAGCTCCGGTCATTGTAGGCGTCTGACCACTGCAGGCCCACCAGGTACAACTTGAGCTCCACAACACTGTAATCATCTGACCAACAAACCAAAAGACCAACGTTAAACAAACACACAAACAAATGTGAGGCAGCGTGGTGGCATCAGGCTCTCGTCAAAATAATGAAATCGAAGAAAAAAGTAGTTTTCTCATATCTTAGCAGTTTTTATCAAATCTGTGTTTTTTGGCTCAACACCTTTTATGTCCATTTACAAACACATTCCTTTGAGGATTTCACCGAAAAACGTTGATTAAAGGCTCAATAATATAAATTTACAGTTTTCATGGACTCTCCAGCTTTGGAATTTACCAAGCCTTGGCGGCCATTTTCTCGCTAATTTTACCTCTTAAACCAGGTGACCCCCACCTCCTTCAATCCAAAATATCTCCACTTCTGTTAAAGATGGATGGGTAATTTTTTCATTGAAAGCAAGACAAATGAACAAACTTTAAGATGGAACCAATAACTCAATAAGCCCAAAAATTGACGAGAGCCTGATTCCACCACGTTGCCTCACAAATGTTCAACAAACAAACAAGTAAACAGATGAACGAACATTTAACCCTATCCGTACGTCGTGTTTTACTATCGTATCCATACGACTTGGGGAACTCTTTGCCACCACTTTCCAAAGAGGAAATTAATTTACTCTTTAATCCGATCCGTACGCTGTGCATAGCAGTCGTTCAAAATTATTTTTTGGAGAAATACTGAAAGTTTCAAAGAGATCTTTGCACTAGAAATATTCTAAACTGTGAAGATTACAACTCCAGGGATACAAAATGACCCCAGGGCGTATGGGAAGGGTTAAAGAACATTTGAATAAATAGGGCAGGTTTGAAATTGAGAAAGTGATTGGACTGTGACGCCATCCTTTCAAGCTATGTTGAGTGGGAGGTTGTTAAAGTAGGTACTATTGCATTACTGACTGACTGACTGACTGACTGACTGACTGATTGAATGATCGATTGATTGATTGATTGATTGATTGATTGATTGATTGATTGATTGATTGATTGAT
>NW_004797361.1:1616227-1619158 GCF_000002075.1 Aplysia californica
CACATACACACACATACACACACAAACACACACACACACACACAAACACATACATACACAAAAACAAACACACACACAACCATACACACACATACACACAAACACAAACACACACACAACTTACACACAAACACACACACACACACACACAACTTACACACAAACACAAACACAAACACATACACACACACACAAACACACAAACACACACACAAACACCCAAACACCCTCACACTTAAACAACTCACCCACCGCTCACGTACACACCCTCACCCTTAAACAACTCACCCATCACTCACGTAGACACCCAATCACCCTCACCCTTAAACAACTCACCCATCGCTCACGTTGACATCCTCAATTTCCCCTCCGTATTGCGAGAAGAACGATACAATCTGCAGAAATGGAGAGATAAAAGAAATGAATAAACAGACAAAATGTAGCGTGGAAGAAAAAATGAAGTAATAACTTATTCCGCCTTGGGTAATATTAGTGAATGGTTTTATTTTTAAATTCATGAATTTTCACTCATTGAACTATGGTTGATTTTTCAGAAGTAACAGTGTGTGCTTCACCTGCTTTTACAGATGCACTCTGGACTTTATCAAATATCATTGGTGCTCAAATGACCTTATTTATGCAGTTGCGAGCGCCGTAAAAACTTTACTAAAACGAAAACATATCACATATCTATCGTCCTTATCCCTCTTCCTTCTTTTCTTTATAATATATTACTCTCTAGTAACACCCTCTGATCTTGGGCACTTAATTCATCTATTTGTCTTGCAAACGCCGTAAAACTCTAACTAAAACTAATACTAAACCGGCGTCTGTGGTGTTGAGGTTACGCGTTTAGCTGTCACACGCAGGAGATTGCAGTTCAATTCTCGAACTGGGAGAATATTTTTCCTACTGAGTATCTCGGTCTTTCTGTTGAGATGTTGTATCGGTCTCAGCTGAGGTTAGCCTTGACAGGCAGGGTTGGAAGCCTAAGCGTGCCTCCTATGTGATTGAAATAGTGTCCGTCCCCTGGGTTTTGGATATGCCTGGTTTTCTCAAAATGTTGGAAGTACTAGACTCTTTCTCAGTGAAGTAAAAATTAGACTTGTTAATCATTCTGTGCAGAACATAGAAATCTGTCGCAAGTCTAATGTTTCCTCTCTTACAATTGCGTTTCAAGAAACAGCTGAATATATCACCAACCTCCCACGGTATTGGAGCAGAAGAGTTATAGCTTTGTTAAAAACCCACAACCTTCCATTAAATAACAATCTCTATCTATGGAAATTAATTAATTCACCCTTATGTGAGAGGTGTAACTCTCATGAAATTGAAGATGAATTTCACTTTATTTTCTATTGTCCGCACTTCGTCCATCAAAGGAAATTGTTAATTCCTCCGAGCCTGACTCGGCCCAGTGACAGAAACAATATGCAATGTTTGACTCATGATAAGAGATATGTGCACAACCTGTACTTATTCATTATGGAAACTTTACTTATCAAATGAGTGTTTTTTGTGTTGTGATGTGGGCCAATGGCCTTAAACACTGAATAAACTTACTTACGAAATTGTGTCGGTCGATAGACAAGTAAAAATGCCAAAATGTAATAATAATAATAATAATGATAATAATAATAATTTAATAATTATTATTATTATTATTTTAAACCCTCTAATACCAATCTAGATCTAAAAGTAAGCACTATACTTTTCGTACAGAAAAGTGGGAAGACATGGAGTGACATCAAGCGACTAGCCCACGATAGGGAAAGGTGGAAAGTGTTTTGTTCGTGGCCTATATCCTGATCCAGGGTGATGATGATGATGATGATGATGATGATGATGATGATGATGATGATGATGATGAAGATGATGATGATGGTGATGATGATGATGATGATGTCCTTTTCGTGTTGCAAGTGCTGTAAAACTCTTACTGAAACTAAGTCTAAACCTACAACCAAACTACGAGTCGGACACTGGCAACAACTTACCGCTGCATTGAGCTCCGTGTAGTCTGCAGATGTGACGTTCATAAGCGACGGCCTTGACATAGGGTCAAGGTCAGGTACGTGCATCTCGAAGTTGATGACTTCAGTGTCTGGTGGTGGCAGGGTGGCGGCGGCTGAGATAGACAAAGATCAAACGCTGCCTTTGAAATAGTCGCCGTCTTTCATCATATTATGTCGTACATCAAAACACGAGGTTTCAGGAGACGCAAAAACCTGCATTATATTTCGCTCAGGACTGTATCTTAATATAAAATGGGGTTGTTTTTGGTTTTTTGGGAGTTTTGGGGGTTTTTGGGGTTTTTTAAAAAAAAATGTTAAATCAACACATTTATTTGCCTTGGTCGTATACAGTATAAATGTATATTTTTTAAAGTCTGTGGCAACAACTGTATTTGAAGAAGACGGATGATACTTCGGAAATTCATTAAAACTTTGAACACACTTGACTTTCATATTTTCTAAAATTATAACAGAGAGAGAGAGAGAGAGAGAGAGAGAGAGAGAGAGAGAGAGAGAGAGTGAGTATATTCAGTATGGGTGTGTGTGTGTGTATGTGTTTGAGTGTATGTAAGTGTGTGTATGTGTGTGTCTGTTTCTGTGTCTGTGAGTGTGTGTGTATGTATTTGTGGAAGAGAGAGGGAGACAGACAGACAGACAGAGAAACAGACAGAGAAACAGAAAGACACAGGAGTAAAAGCTTCGGCAATAGATCTAATTCTCAAAACTAAGTCCCAATCTCTCACGTTTGCATTCATCGAAGCGAATGTCCCAGGTCTTGCCAAAGACGGTGAGTCCGTCCCTCTGTAGCTGTCTAGTGAGTGAGAACAGGGCGCTGTTGTCTGCGATGTTCCACACCACGAATACCTTCACACAGCCAGACCTGGGCGGGGAGGGGGGGGGAGGGGATGAGGAGGTA
>NW_004797361.1:1619670-1621853 GCF_000002075.1 Aplysia californica
AGAGAAGGGATGACAGTGAGAGTGGATTGAGAGAAGGGATGACAGTGAGAGTGGATTGAGAGAAGGGATGACAGTGAGAGTGGATTGAGAGAAGGGATGACAGTGGGAGTGGATTGAGAGAAAAGCAGGTTTAAACATCGGAGGAATGAGAGAATGGCTAAAGAGATGGAAAGAGAGATGGGCGTATATATTATGATAGATGGAGGAATGCATGTCTACAGCGACACACATACACACATAGATACATACGCACACGTACACACATACACGCACAAACTCCACGAATACTCACCCACCCATACACACACTCACGCACACACACATACAAAGATACACACGCATATACACACACAAATATACACACACACACGCACACACATACAGACCCCACCTGTACTCACCCACACACACTCATACACACACACACACACACACACACACACACACACACAAACCCTACCAGTACTCATCCCCACACACACACCCACACACCAGTCAGTACTCACCCATCACTCAGTAGCACTTGCTCCACGTCACCTCCGTACTCAGAGAAAGCCTTTTTGACCTGCAGGAGAGAGGAAAACATGAATCCATCTTTAAATCAATCAATCAATCAATATACATTTATTTCAAATAAAATGTATTAATCCTTGTGTGAAAATTGAGTTACAAGGGCAATCACACACAACTGAAGACCTTAGAACAAGAGTGTGCCTACGTCCAGAATTGCAACAACCAAAAATGAAGTTCTCGCTATCTATAAATAGAGGATACTTTCCCTCATCTATTGATAGAAACTAGTGCATATGGCATGGCACTCAGTGAGAAAAATGGTTTGGGGGGGGGGGGGAGAAAGGGGAAGGGGTGGACTGCAGTGAATCCCAATGCAAATTATTATATATTCTAGACCTAAGTCCATGTGTTTGGCTGGCTTTCTGTGTTCAGCTAAAATTAGAAACAGTCTTGTTCTCAGGTCTTCAATTAAGCACCACAACCGAATAATATTAGAATTTTACAGGACAAGTTTACAAACATATGTGAGGCAGCGTGGTGGAATCAGGCTCTCGTCAATTTTTGGGCATGCAGAGTTATTGGTATCATCTTAAAGCTTGTTCGCGTGTCTTTATTTGGATAAAAAAATATCCATTAATCTTAAATACAAGGCGAGCTATTTGCGAATGAAGGAGGTGAGGGGTATCTTGTTTTCAGAGGGAAAATTAGTGAGAAAATGGCCGGCATATATTTGTTTTTTCCTTAGCTTAAGAGTCCGTGCTAGCTGAAAATTTACATTTTAATCAACTTTATTCAGAAAAATCCGCACCGAAATGAGTTCTTTAATGGGCATGAAAGGTGTTCAGCCCAAAAACGAAAATTTGATAAAAATTCAGAAAAATGCGGAAAAATGCAAGTTTCTTCACTTTGATTATTTTGACGAGAGCCTGATTCCACCACGCTGCCTCACCTATCATTGCTGTTCGCCACAGTAAAGTCCCCTATTTTGTTTTGTTTTCCCTTGTTTTTGCTGTTTTGTAGCTAGTGTTGTCAGGTCTCGCCCACAGACTGCATGCAGACTCCTATTTGATGATTTTGCTGTTTTGTAGCTAGTGTTGTCAGGTCTCGCCCACAGACTGCATGCAGACTCCTATTTGATGATTTTGCTGTTTTGTAGCTAATGTTACCGTGTCTCGCCTAAAGACTGCAGCGCCCTATTTGCTGTTTTTGCTGTTGTATAGTTCACGTATTCGTGTTTTGCTCAAAGACACACCCCAGTGATCATCCATTGAACCCCTGTGTCACTGACACTTTGCTGTTGCAAAGAGAGCAAGCAGTCTTAAATAACTTTACTGCAGCTGCTATTTTTTCTGTTGTTGTTGCTGATGTTGTTGTTGTTGTTGATGTTGTTGTTGTGGCTGTTGTTATTGTTGCTGTAGTTGTTGTTGTTGATGTTGCTTTAGTGTGCATATTGTTGTCGTTGTGTTTGTTGTTTTTGTTGTTGTTACTTTGTTATTGTTGTTGTTGTTGTTTGTATATTGCGACCATGATGAAAATGATCATAAGGATTAAGTAGTTCAACTGTAGTAGCAGTAGTAACACCAACAACTATCATCATCGTCATCACCACCACAATCATCACTACCACAATCATCACCACCACAATCACCACCACAATCCCCACAACCACC
>NW_004797361.1:1622411-1623466 GCF_000002075.1 Aplysia californica
CACAACCACCACCACCACCACAACCACCACAATCACCACAACCACCACCACCACCACAACCACCACCACCACCACAACCACCACAATCACCACCACCACCACAACCACCACAATCACCACAACCACCACCAGCACAGCACAAGAGAAGGGCACTCACCTCGCTCGTCAGGTTGGCATGGTCACCGGAAGTGGGGTCTAGAAGCCCTGGCCTCTGATCAAGGTCAAGGTCAGGAATGTACATCTCGACGTTGATGATGTTCACAGGGAGATCTGGCGCGAACTGACCTGGGGAACAGGGAATGGGCGGGACACGTGATCAAGGCTTGCTTGTTGGTTCTTCCTTTTGGTACGTTTTACTAATTATTAGATATTCATTAATTGTGAGGCATACTGACAAAATGAGTTGCTTCTTGCTATCCAAGGTTCAAAGGTCAGGGTCAGGGAGAAGGGTTCAGAGGTTAGAACAAAAGGAAAAGTTCTGAGGTTTGAGTAGAATAAAAGGTCCAGAGGTTGTGGTCTGAGAGATGGGTTCAACGATTACAACAGAGCAAAAGGTCCAGAGGTTAAGGTTTGAGATGTGAGGTCACAGGTCAGGGGTCAAGCGTCAGGGGTCATAGGTCAGAGGTCAGAGGTCAGCGGTCAAAGGTCACTCGTCACATGTCACAGATCACATGCCACAAACCGCAGGTCACAGGTCACAGGTTAAATGTCAATGGTCAAAGGGTTGTGGTCATAGGTCAGAGGTCATGTGTCAGAGGTCACCTGTCACCGGTCACAGGTCACGGATCACAGGTCAGTGGTCACAGGTCACAGGTCAAGCTCACCTTCAGCCATGACGACCAGCATCAGGCCTAGGGCCGCGCACACAGCAGCCTTCATGCTGCCCCCGACCGGAAGTCTCCAAGGGGCGGTGGCGCTTCCTGAAAAAACACATAGAGAATAGGACACCTGAAAATTGTGCCTCGAAAAAAATCTTTGCATCAAAAATTCAATATTTGATGTTATAACCATAATCATAATAGTAATAATAATAATAATAATAATAACAATAACAA
>NW_004797361.1:1624424-1625968 GCF_000002075.1 Aplysia californica
GAATCAGACTTACTCTGCTCACCTCTCTAGCTTCAACAGCACAAGGTCTGCTTCGACTATCAAGGCACCCCGGAAATAGCAGGTAATAAGATAGTGACAAACATACAAAAGAAGTAGAGGAAAATGACAATAGTAAGGATTAGGAAAGAAAAAGCAGCAGTTCCATGTTGCAGATTAGGCACAGTTATGGGCGTGACATGAATCAGCCCATTTACAATTCTACTGTGCTTGAACGAGATATATCCCCCCTTTGGGAATGGCCTAAAGACACTTCAGTCAGTGGCACCTCCCCGGGGGGAAGATATAGAATTTGAATTTTGACAAAACGTGTCTTGAGAACATAAAACCGACACCACCGATAAATAAACTGAAATTTTCAACAAAAAAATTCACAATTTTATTTGTCTTAGTACACGTTAATTACTGGCCGACGATGCTTCCTTTAAATCTTATTTTACCAGCTTAATTATGTCATTCCCCCAAGATCGAGTGTGATTTGCAGTCACAGTGGTTGTATGTTCGTGTATGTCCTAGTTGTTATAGGATTATGGCAAGTTAAGCTAACCATCTCGTGCTCGAGGGAACAAAATTAAACAAATGTGAGGCAGCGTGGTGGAATCAGGCTCTCGACAAAATAATCAAAATGAAAAAACTTGGATTTTTCCGCAGGTTTGTGAATTTGTATAGAATTTTTGTTTTTTAACTCAACAACTTTCATGCCCATTAAAGAACTCATTTCTGTGTGGATTTTTCTGAAAAACATTGATTAAAGGCACAGAAAATGTAAATTTTAAGTTACCAAGGACTTTTAAGCTAAAGAAATAACTAATCTTTGAGGCCTTTTTCTCACTAATTTTGCTCTCAAAATAGATGACCCCCACTTCCTTCATTCACAAATATCTCGACTTGTATTCAAAATAAATGTGTATTTTTTTCATACAAATAAAGACAAATGAACAAGCTTTAAGATGACACCAATAACTCGACATGCCCAAAAATTGACGAGAGCCTGATTCCACCACGCTGCCTCAAAAATTCCCTCTCCGCCCGCCTTGGTCCTGACAGGCAGGTCAAAAGCCCGCCTCCTAATTCATCTAAGATTTTTGTTGATGGGGACATAAAAAACACCTACATAAAATAACGATTTTCGATTGAGTAGGAGTTTTACGGCACCATCGAATCAACTCTCTAAAATAACGAATAATGGGCTTGTGTGAAAAGAAAGGTTCTTCACTAATTTTTACAAACCCAGAACAAACCCACAAAACACACAAACGCACCAACAAGTCCTTGTGTGATCCCTGTAGCAGATACACCACACCTCTAGTTTAGATTCCTGTCCGCGAGAGGAAGTCAAGCAGAGCAAAGGTCTGCCGCTTTATGAGGGGGAAACGGAGCAGTTGAGCGAGATCATATACCCTACTGCAGATTACACTGACTCATACTTCTTTACCGCCGGCGGTGAAAAAATCTGGAAGCAGACCTGCTCTCTCTCTCTCTCTCTCTCTCTCTCTCTCTCTCTCTCTCTCTCTCTCTCTCTCTGG
>NW_004797361.1:1626733-1628365 GCF_000002075.1 Aplysia californica
ACACACACACACACACACACACACACACACACACACACACACACACGATACATAGCCGAATTGAGTGAGGGGATGTGGTCGGCGGAGTACGAAAAAAACAACCTTCAACTCATCCAAAGTTCAACTTAACCGTTGGGCCATGTAACAAAGAAGGTGAAATCTTTTAGGGGACCAGAGAACTAAATTGTGAGGCAGCGTGGTGGAATCACTCTCTCGTCAATTTTTGGGCATATAGAGTTATAGGTATCATTTTAAAGCTTTTTCACTTCTCTTTACTTGAATGAAAAAAATATCTATTTATCTTGAATACAAGTCGAGATATTTACGAAAGAAGGACGTTTGGGGGGGGGGGGGCACCTGTTTTCAGAGGTAAAATTAGTGAAAAAATGGCTGCCAAAGATTAGTTATTTCCTTAGCTTAAGAGTCCGTGGTAGCTGAAAATTTACATTTTTTGTGCCTTTAATCAACATATTTCATAAAAATCCACACAGAAACGAGTTCTTTAATGGATACGAAAGGTGTTGAGCCGAAAAACAAAAATTCGATAAAAATTCACCAACCTGCGGAAAAGCGCAAGTTTCTTCATTTTAATTATTTGGACGAGAGCCTGATTCCACCGCGCTGCCTCACAATTATACGATCACATGACATACTTGACGGAGAATCAAGTCAAGTGAGTTCCACACAAGCCGAGTCCCCGGCTGTACTTGCTCTATGAGGAGCGTTTTTTGTTTTAGTAAGAGTTTTACGGCACTTGCAACACAAAAGGATCATATAAATGTCGAAGAATAGAGGTGTTACAAGAGAGTAACAAACATAAAAAGGAGGAAAGACCAGGACGATAGATGTTTGATAGGAAAGAAGGAACAAACCACACCAGAACACCCGCCAACCACCCACACAAGTGCTTTTGAAGAGAGGAATATTTATATAAAGCGTTGGAGAATATTGTAACAACAGGCAAGTTTAATGGAAAGAGAGGCAGAGGAAGACGGAGGAAAAAGATACTGGACAAGATGACGACATGGCTGGGAGCAGCAAGAACGACATACACCATTGCTGCAACGCAAGACAGATTGAAGTGGAGGTCCATGATCGCCCACGCCAGTCGGCAAGGCACCGGATGATGATGATGATGATTATCTTATCTTATCTTTGATGAAGCTCACTGTTAAAAACCATTAGGAAACGACAAATGCAGTTTTTAGAGGACACCTGAATAGACATAAGGGTCTTGAACATCAAGCTCTCACTATCAAGATTGAAGGCAAACGAGGCAGGGGCAGGCCTAAAGCAATCTACTTAGGGAACCTAAACAAGAGGGTGAGAGGGACAGATCAGGGAGATGTAGCTTCTTCAAGAGCATCCGAGTAAAGGAATGAATGGAGAACCATGATCACCGATGTCTGTCGCAGATCTGGCACTGGAAGCAACAAGGAGATAGGACGACGTGAGACTTCTACTTTGACCAATGAGACCAATCCTTGCAACAAGCAGTGAGCCAAAATGGGGACCTGCATAATTTGAAAGCTTCATTTCTATTTGTTGTGGTTCTATGCCTACGCAGACACACACACACACACACACACACACACACATATATACACACGCACTCACACACACACACACACA
>NW_004797361.1:1630919-1632474 GCF_000002075.1 Aplysia californica
GTGAATTTTTATCACATTTTTGCTTTTTGGCTCAACACCTTTCTTGCCCATTAAAGAAATCATTTCTGTGTGGGTTTTTCTGAAAAGCGTTGATTAAAGGCACAAAAATGTAAATTTTCGGTTACCACGGACTCTTAAGCTAAGGAAATAACTAATCTTTGGCGGCCATTTTCTCATCAATTTTACCTCTGAAAACAGCTGACCCCCACCTCCTTCTTTCGCAAATATCTCGACTTGTATTCAAGATTTTTAAATGTATATTTTTTTCGTCCAAATAAAGACAAGTGAATAAGCTTTAAGATGATACCAATAACTCTACATGTCCAAAAATTGACGAGAGTCTGATTCCACCATGTTGCCTCACAATTATAATAGTTCATCATTATGACAGGTATGCATTAAAATGTGTAAATAAGAAATGCGTGAGCTGGTTGTTTTGTTTTTTTGTTGTTGAAAATATTAAATTGATGGGGCACATCGCATTTATACCTGGGGACCAAAGAACAAAAAGGAAAGTTCACCATATGTTTTGTAATTTTGTTTTGGAGTTATAAGAATTAAATTGTCAGAGGCTGATCTTGGTGGATGATATAATTCCAGGACTTTTTAAAGATAAAAAAGGTGCAGTACCATTTATACATTTTTTTACTGGCAGCCAGAGTAGTTCTTTCAGAGTTGGTGTTACGTGCGCTGATTTCTTTTGTTTCTCTATCAATTTTGCAGCTTGATTTTGGAGTACTTGTAACTTTGTTAGTTTTTCGGCTGTCAAACCCGACAAAATAGCATTACAGTAATCTCATTTTTGAGAAAATCAGTGTTGTTATTAAAGTCTTGGCTGCTGCGTTCTTCTACTGCCAAACAAACAAACAGCTGCCCTCACCACCCACAGTTTCTCCAACCTCAACACGGAATAGGAAGACTGTTTGCTCAAAGTCTACGCCCCTTTCGTTGCCAAAAAAAATGTGAGGCAGCGTGATGGAATCAGGCTCTCGTCAATATTTAGGCATGTCGAGTTATTGGTATCATCTTAAAGCTCGTTCGCTTGTCTTTATTTGGATGAAAATAACATCCATTTATCTTGAATACAAGTTGAGATATTTGCGAAAGAAGGAGGTGTGGGTCACCTGTTTTCCGAGGTAAAATAAGTGAAAAAAATGGCCGCCAAAGATTAGTTATTTTCTTAGCTTAAGAGTCCGTGGTAACTGAAAGTTTACATTATTTGTGCCTTCAATTAACGTTTTTCATACATACCCACACAGAAATAAGTTCTTTTACGGACATGAACAGTGTTGAACAAAAAAGCAAAAATTTGATAAAAATTCACAAACCTGCGGAAAAATTGAAGTTTCTTCACTTTGATAATTTTCGACGAGAGCCTGATTCCTCCACGCTGCCTCACATATGTCACCTTTGGCTCAACCCACCTCGGAATGCTTGATACAAAATTGTATGAAAAAATCGCTTAGCATATAAAGAGCTACCCCCTCCCCCCCGCACCCCACACCCATCCTAACCACCCTCTACCCCCCTCCCCTCCCCCCATTCACACATGCGC
>NW_004797361.1:1634820-1636434 GCF_000002075.1 Aplysia californica
TAGATAGATAGATAGATAGATAGATAGATAGATAGATAGATAGATAGATAGATAGGAGAGTTTGAAAGAGAGGGAGAGAGAGAGAGACAAAGAGACAGAGAGAGAACAAAATACAGATCTAATCCTACTGTAATACCAAAGAGACATGAAATCGATAAAAGGACAACATTATAATCGTTCACGATCTTTTTTTAGACAAAGCTGGCAAAAACTGAACGACATTCCCGACTCATGGACCATAATTCAAATTTGATTATTTCTTTTTCCAAGAAGGTGCGGAGACCACACGGCCACTGACAACTTATGTCCTATTTGTGAATACATGTGGGTGGTCGGTGTGAAAAATAAAATTATTCGCCTCTAAATTCTAAAAGGTGGCCAAAGTCTGTGCTGGCTAGAAAAATGTTGACAGCCTCTGAGCTAAGTTTTATTTTTGTTAAGAGATTTACGGCACTTGCAAGAGGTGAGCAGAGTAAGCCTTAGTGATTTCCCCGTTTGGACTTCTCTGTCGACATCCATCCCTTGGCGATCGTGTTATGACCTTGTGCAGTTACGAGCGACGTAAAACCTTACTAAAACAAAACTTGCAACACAATAAGGTCATATAAGTGCCGAAGATTAGAGGTGTTAAAAGAGTAACCACCCCCTCCCCCCACAAAAACAAAAACAAACAACCAAAAGGAAAGGAGATATAGACGATAGACTTTTTTTAATAGGAAAAAAGGAGCAAACCACACCAGAGAACGCGCCAAGCACACACTCGACATTGGTCTAAGAAGATCGAGGAATCAGCGCGGGTTGTTTGCAAGTTGAAGAGATCATTTAATGAGAACGTTAATTGTTTGCTTGTTTGTTTGTTTGTTTGTTTGTTTGTTTGTTTGTTTGTTTGTTTGTGTCTTTTTAGCTTTAATCGAGGATTTACGGCGCTCGCAATTGCATAATAAGGTCATGTGAGTACCAGAAGATTAGAGGTGTTACAAGGGAGTAACAAACATAAAAAAGAAGGAGGGGAGATAAAGACGATATATGTTTAATAGGAAAAAAGGAGCACACCACACCAGAGCACCCGCCAACCACCCACATGTGTGTGTCTGTTTGCGCTGCTATCCTCCCTACGGGGAAAAGGAGAAAAATTAATTAATGAATTGACAGAAAGCGGAACAAGCATCGGGTGACGAGACTGAATGAACAAGTTTGGTAAAATGGACAGGTACAAGTACACTGGAGGGCTACACAGCTTGCTTTGCTGGGGAATTACTCGATCTACTAATAAACACACACACACACATACATACACACATACATACATACACACACACATATACACACGTACAGACACACATACATACACACACACACACACACACACACACACGTACACACACATACATACATACACACACAAACACACATACACACACACTCTCAAACTTTCATTCACACACACACACATACACTCAAAAATACATTTACACACACACATACACACACATGCACACACATACAAACACACAAACACACACAATCATACATACAAACACAAACACGCACGAACAAACACATACACACACACATGCACACACATACAAATACACACACACACACACACACACA
>NW_004797361.1:1636534-1637588 GCF_000002075.1 Aplysia californica
CTCTCTCTCTCTCTCTGTACACACATGTTTATCTATATATATATAAAATATAACATCTGCATATATCTCGATCCACTAGGGGATGGGCGTATATTTATAATATTGTTCAATATTTTATGTATATGCCAGCATTCATCAATCCAAAATACCCCCACAGGGATGACAAAAAGTCTGATTTACCGTAGAACAAAAGAAGGGTAAAACAGATCGGATCTATTCCAATCAATCCCTAATGAAAATGAAACTAATAGATGGACGATAATTGCTATAGACAGAATGCTCACCATTGCCCCATCGCCTGCAGGGGGCTCGTTTGAAGACAAAGGGAATCCTACATCGTATGTTTACTAGAGGTGGGCAGAATCCGGTTAAACTATCGGGATAACCGGATAATTTTTAATGAACCATTGTTCGAATTCAGACTCTTAACTCTCTTTCCTGACCCGTTTGCCGAAGTGGGTGCACCCATAATTTGTTGAAGTGGTTCTGAATAGTTTGTTGATGTGGTTCTAACACTTTTGCCGAAGCGGTTCATATCATATGTTTTGCCTAAGAGGTGCACTAACATAAAATTATCCGGATTTTGCTAAAAGTGACTCATTGCCCAGCCCAAATGTTTATCCATCGCTCTGACCCACCAGGCTATTTATAGAATAATTCTATTTCGTTCATTAATACTTGGGGCCAGGGGTACATTCTAATTGACCCAGTTGTCTATTGTGTGGTATTTCTGAGATCAGGTCAGATCAGATAAGATCAACTTTACTGATCTACTAATTTTAGTAAGTGTTTTACGGCACTTGTAACACATAAAGATCCTATAAATTATAAGTGTCGAGGATTAGAAGTTTCACACGAGAGTAACAAACGTATAAAAAAGAAGGAAGCGAGATATGGGCGATAGATGTTTGATGGGAAAGAAGGAGCAAGTCCCACAAGAGCACCCGTCAACCACCCACTGACCAGTCCACAAACAAAACAGAAGGTTAAGCTCCGAATTGGAGCCGCTCGCACAAGATGTAAACTGACAGCATAATAATGTATATATATATAG
>NW_004797361.1:1638577-1641142 GCF_000002075.1 Aplysia californica
GGGGGGGGGGGTTTTGGTTTCTTTAAAATTGTTGCTTTTTTTTAAAAGTGCAGTGCAAAACATGAAAACCAAATTGCTTTAAATGCCATTACAATAGTTTTGAGAATACCTTCATCGAAAATTACAATTTTGGCTTTTAGCGATTTGTAATATGATCCTTCTTTATAGCCTTCTTGTCGTTTCTCTACATGTCTAAAATAAAATACGTGTTTTTCTTCCGAATTGTTTAATTCAGTTTAGTTTGTAATCTAATCGTATCGGGTTTCTGTTTTGTTTTTGTTTCTGTTCTTGCTGTTCGGTTGTTGTTTTTGTAGTTGTTGTTTTGGGGGGTTTTTTGTTTCTGAAATTACGGCACTTGAGACAATTATGCGTTGCAGGCTGAAACAAAAGGATAATGCGCATGCGCGAATGCTGAAAGTGCCGTACACACCAATCAACACGATTTTATGTAAGAGGGAAATAAAAGAGGTAGGACCTACAAGTGGCACCCTCCAACCTCCCACACCAGACAGAAACCACAGAAGGACAGAGATAAAGTACGACCTACCAGTGGCACCCACCAACCTCCCACACGAGCAGAAACTACAGAGGGACAGAGATGAAGTACGACCTACTAGTGGCTCCCTCCAACCACCCAAATAGACAGAATCTGTCGTTTAACAATTGAACCGACACTATGTATCTTTTCTTGACTTCTTCAAAATTTACAATTTGAATTTCGATAAGATATTTCTCGGACACGATCAGGCAAAACCACAGATTAAAAAAGGGTAATAATGAATATTTGTTCCCCTCAAAATGTTCAGCTTAGTGCATCTGACTTTTTAGTTTTAGTCAAGAGTTTTACGGCACTTGCAACACAATTAGGTCGCCTAAGCGCCACAGATTAAATGTGTCACAAGAGAGTAACATACATAAAAAGAAAGACGATGGATGTTTGATAGGAAAGAAGGAGTAAACCACACAAGGGTGCACCCGCCAACCACCCACGTACATCTGAACAGTCGGATGACGTCATGAGTATTCGTTACCTTAGAATCACAAATCTCTATCTGACATTTTAGACGGTTTCGATGAGGTCAGAAATCAAATTATGTTCTACCTGTGAAGCGTGCTGACAAAATGTGAGGCAGAGTGGTGGAATCAGGCTCTCGTCAAAATAATCAAAGTGAAGAAATGTGCATTGTTCCGCAGTTTGTGAATTTTTATCAAATTTTAGTTTTTTGGCTAAACATCTTTCATGCCCATTAAAGAACACATTTCTGTGTGGATTTTTCTGAAAATCGTTGATTAAAGGCACAAAAAAATGTAAATTGTCAGTTACCACGGACTCTTAAGCTGAGGAAATAACTAATCTTTGACGGCCATTTTCTCACTAATTTTACCTCTGAAAACAGGTGACCCCCACCTCCTTCCTTCATAAATATCTCGACTTGTATTCAAGATAAATGGATGTTTTTTCAACCAAATAAATCAAGTAAACAAGCTTTAAGATGATACCAATAACTCCACGTGCCCAAAAATTGGCGAGAGCCTGATTCCACCACGCTGCCTCACAAATGAGTTACTTCTCGGATCCAAGCATTATGGAAACAGACACACCACGCTATTAGGTGAAGTTTTTACAATTTAAAAGTATGGCATAATAAAAGGCTCGTTATAAAAACAGAATGTGGCATCAATAGAAAATCTACTAATCTGACCCTATAGTGTCGACTTTTGGCCAATATTTTCATTTGTGGATTGCGAGAAGTAACTCATTTTGTCAGTACGCTTCACAATCTGCTCTATCAAAATCGAAAGATTATTCAGAGTCGTTGTCAAAATGTTCAAAGATTTGCAATAGAAACAGCTAGATCTAGACATGATGTGAAACTCAAGATTTTTCACGTACTCAAATTTCTCAAAACTAGGTACTGAGCAGATACAATTGTGTAATTTTACGGCAGCGCAATGTCTTCGCTGTTCAGCGGCTAAAGAGTCTGGCCACCTCACCACAGCCGCCCTACTCGGAAAAGGCAAAAATACAACTACTAGATTTTACCCCTAAAACAAACCACAAAAAAACAACCCAAAAAAAACAATCACAGACAAAAACCTAAAACAAACCAAACAAAAAACAAAACAAAAAACAACATCACAAACAAAAACAACGAAAAAACAAAACAAAATAAACCAACAACAAAAAGAACCGCTGTGGCATTTGCAGGTGACAGATGTCATTGAATTTTCTTCTTGACTTCCTCCCCAAACAAAACAAATGAGAGAAAAATGTGTAGAGAAAGAATTTAGAGTTCAGGAGGGATTGGAAGATGAAGGGGGAAAAGAGGAGAGTGGATGAAGATGAATTCGGAATAAGAGGAAAAGGAAAGAGGAGCATGGCAAAAACGGAATCTGGAACGACAGACAATAATTCTTAAAAAAGAGGAGAGAGAGAGAGAGAGAGAGAGAGAGAGAGAGAGAGAGAGAGAGAGAGAGAGAGAGAGAGAGAGAGAGAGAGAGAGAAAGTATCCGGAACGACAGAAAAAGAAAAGACAGAAAACGGCGGAAATAAGTCTGGAACGA
>NW_004797361.1:1642327-1644047 GCF_000002075.1 Aplysia californica
TCTCTCTCTCTCTCTCTCTCTCTCTCTCTCTCTCTCTCTCTCTCTCTCTCTCTCTCTCTCTCTCTAGTTCTCGTTCTTTATTACTTTCTTATTTTCTCTCTTTCTCTTTTTCTCACTCTGTCTCTCTCTCGCTTTCTCTCTCTATCTGTTTCTCTCTTTCTCTCTCTTTCCCTTTCTCTTTTTTGATCCGTATTTTCTCTTTCTCTCCGCCTCTCTAACTTAACCCCACTCTCTCCCCCTTTTCGCATGACCATTACTGTGTCGGTGTGCTTCTCTTTATTCATTTCTTTCATTCTGCTGTATCTGTTTATCTGTCTATCTGTCTATCTGTCTGTCTATCTTGCTACTTCTCCGCATCATAACACCATAATCATGTGTAAATATAACACCATTATCGTGTTGAAATATAACACCATTATTGCGCGATGTGCTTCTCTTTATATTATGTATCAGTCTATCTGTCTATCTGTCTATCTGTCTATCTGTCTATCTGTCTGTCTATCTTGCTACTTCTCCGCATCATAACACCATAATCATGTGTAAATATAACACCATTATCGTATTGAAATACAACACCGTTATTGCGCCGATGTGCTTCTCTTTATATGTATCTGTCTATCTGTCTGTCTGTCTATCTGTCTATCTGTCTATCTGTCTATCTGTCTATCTGTCTATCTTGCTACTTCTCCGCATCATAACACCATTATCGTGTTGAAATATAACACCATTATTGCGCCGATGTGCTTCTCTTTACTCAAAATCAAAATTAACTTCTTCTGTCTCTTAGCCCCAGTCCATCAGAGCCCAAAACGCATAAACCATGACATAATACGTCACTTAGGAAGCCCTTAGAGCCACAGATGGTCACCGGGGCAGACGCTGGGAGACAGGAAGATAAAAGGGAAATGTTCCCGCCTATACCAGGTCAGTGACTCATGAATCTGCTGCTGCTGCAGCTGCTGTCCTGTCGTCATAGTAACTGTTGCCAAATGAACAATTTTTTTGTTTCAAATCCTTGTTCGGTGATAACGATATTGGATTTATTTTCCTTTATGAAAAAAGGGAGTGGGGAAAAGGTGTGTGTGTGTGGGGGGGGGGGGGTGTTATAATTTTGGCACAATTTAATCGGATCTTCCGAAAAACGTCTTGTTTGATATTTTAAAATTATTTATTTTTGACACCATGCTAGGGTGCATTTAATTTTGGTGAAAAGTCGTGGCTAACAATATTGTTTTAGTAAGAGTTTTATGGCATTTGCAACGTTATAAGGACACATAAGTTTAAGTGCCAAAGATTAGAGGTGTTACAAGGAGTAATAAACACAAGACAAGAAGGATGAGAGACGACAATTATTGTTTGATAGGAAAGAAGGCGCAAAAAACGCACCAGAGGACCCGCCAATCACCCACGGTTGAAAAATAGTGGCTAAGAGCCAATCAGAAGGCGGCTACGAGTCACGTGACATTGCGGGGTCAGACCCTTTTGTCTGCGCACTGATGGGAGTAATGGGCTTTGGGGGGTCAAATTTGATAAAGCAAAACAGAGATCTACTCCATACAGATTGCCTCGTCGGTTTATATCCGGACCCGACCTCATTCAATTCGATCTGATCATGCAAATCGGAGCCAATAAAGACAGATAGGCACCCTTTCTTTAAACAGTTTACGATACTGAGGGTGGTTTATTTGTTCTTATTTTTTTGTATTATTTTTTTTTGGGG
>NW_004797361.1:1644787-1647527 GCF_000002075.1 Aplysia californica
GAGAGAGAGAGAGAGAGAGAGAGAGAGAGAGAGAGAGAGAGAGTTTAAAGAAATAGAGAGATCGGGAGAGAGAGTATGGCAGTGTGGGCGTGTTTTTCGTTTGTTTATTTTTATTTGTTTATTAATCTGTTTGTGTTTTTTTCAAGAGGACAATAACACTGACGATGAATCCACTTAATGGCTGTCTGAATCCTCTTTACACCGAGCCTGTCATTTCTGATTGGGGAGTTGGAGAGATCGGCAGTGAGATGAAAGAAATATGAACAGACAGTATATTATAGTTTTTGCTTCTATACACCCAAAAGCATTGCACAATGTTTCTTTAGCTTCAGTAAGCGTTTGTTTAATGAATTAGTCACTCAAGTGCTGAAAATTACAGATGTTACCAGAGAGAATATAAAATAAATGACGGGCAGAAGACTGGACGACAGATGTATATATATATAATATCATGTTTTGTTTCCGTATGAGTTTTACGGCATTTGCAACATTATTAGGTCCTATTATAAGAGCCGAAGATCAGATGTGTTTGGTTTAGTTATAGTAAGAGTTTTACGGCACTTGCAAAACAATAAGGTCATATAAGTGCCGAAGATTAGTGGTGTTACAAGAGAGTAACATACACAAAAATGAAGGAGGAGAAATCCTGACGTTATATATTTTATTTTATAGGAAAGAAGGAGCAATCCACACTAGAGCACCCGCCAACCACCCACGATCAGAGGTGTTCAAAGAGAGTAACAAACACACAAAAAATGAAGGAGGAGAGATCATGACCATTGATGTTTGATTTTATAGGAAAGAAGGAGCAATCCACACTAGCCAGAGCACCCACCAACCACCCACTAATAAGAAACAGACCAACTCAAAATAGATATTTTACCTCGATAGGTATGTGGAGTTATGTGATAAACATAACACGCTGAAATTGCTAGTTCGCATGAGAGGATGATGGAAATACAACCAACAACCACACAGTTTTTGGTTTAGTTTTAGAAGAGGTTTTACGGGGCTCGCACTGCAATAAGGTCACTTGAGCGCCAGAAGATTAGAGGTGTTACAAGAGACTAACAAACATAAAAAAGAAGGAGGGGAGATAAGGATGATAGATGACTGATAGGAAAGAAGAAGCAAACCACGCCAGAGCACCCGCCAACCACCCACTACCACACAGTTTAACTCTCGGGTAGCTCAGTGGTAATAATATAACACATACAGAGACAAACAGACAGACAAATACACAAAATAACAGGAATACACATGGCATCTGGACACAACAATACAATACACGACAAATGTGCGCCCCAGTAGAAATATCTAGAATCTATGGGTTTCTGTAAAATATGAATAATATGCATAAATTGTCAGCCCGTTTTTCTAGAATGTTTCCATTGTTGATTTGTTTGTTGGCGTGTAGAGTAGTATATCGAAATAATGACAGACATTTTGATGGTGGGAGAAGACAGACAGACAGACAGACAGACAAACAGACAGACAGACAGACAGACAGACAGACAGACAGACAGACAGACAGACAGACAGATAGACAGACAGAGAGACACACAAACACATACAAACAAACACACACACACACACACACACACACACACACACACACACATACACGCACACATAGATACACAGACAGAAACATCAGAGACACAAAAAAAAACATGCAGAAATATGCAAATCGGTTTGGGGGAGTGGGGGCGAGGGGGAGGATAGACAGAACTGGCGGAACATGACATTATATAATAAAACTATATAAATTAAGGTTCCAAAATTTTCTGTCACAGTCAGACTATGTTTCTAACAATGCACACGTTAGTCTATTTCCTATTCAGACAAAGGCAAGTCCAGCACAAAAGAATATTTCCGAAACTTGCATCACAAATCCAACATTATTTGATGAACTATTTTAATGCAAAAACCGAAAGTTTCCACACAAATCCGAACATTTTCATTTCAGCACAAAGCCGAGAATTTCAGCATTTCAGCACACAAATCCGAAATTTCAGCACAAAACGAGACTATCAGAACACAAATCCAAATCAGTGGCGTTGAATATTTATCACAATCATCATCTCTCGAAATGTCGATGAATTCAAACAAACAGGCAACATAGATCTAGACCCAGTCTCTGATCAACGAATTACTTCTTTTCCTCCGAAAACCACAAAAAACAGAGCACTCAGAAACCCACTTTTGAGAGCCCCGAACTGATGAATAATTCAATAAAAACAAATAGGAAAAAAATTGTCTTTTTAATTGAATTGAACCCAATAACATTAATTTGCAGGTCTCAAAAACGATTATAATAAAAGAAGAAAAAAAGGAGGCTTTTTGAGCTGTTTTTATTTCAATTAGGAAATACACCACTTCAAGGTAACACTTTCGAAAGTTTTAATCCTTTACATTTCCAGATGCTTTCTTTTTTAAATTTATTTTCTTCTTTCGTTTCTTTTGTTTTGTTTTAGAAAACGAACCTTTAGTACCAAGGCTTGGGACAGTGTTTTTTAACAGCACCTCGAGTTTTGTCGCGGGCATGGGGCAAATGGTCTTATCAGCGCGCGTGTACGTCGAGCGAAAAATGTGGCACTCACAACCACACACGGAGGCCCATGTCGTCTCTCCCCCTCTCTTCCCTCTCTCTCTCTTTCTCTCGCTCTCTCTGGGTGAGTTAGTGTGAGTGTGTGTTTGTGTGAGCGGCCATGTTTTGACGGCGTGGGTGGCGGGGGAT
>NW_004797361.1:1651686-1653271 GCF_000002075.1 Aplysia californica
GAGAGAGAGAGAGAGAGAGAGATACAACATCCAAGAAGAAAGACCGATATACTCGGTAAAAATCCCCCTCCCCAACCAAATTTTTAAAATTCCAATCCCCAACCAAGAAAAAAAAAGAAAAAAACAACAACCAACAACCCCAAAAGCCCCCCAAAATCACTAGAGAATAGAACTCGGGTCTGGTTCTATTATTTCTCATACAGAACACACAGTCTTTGACAACAAATCCCCCAGGTGTTAAAGTAACGACCACAAAAGTCAAATTACCACATCTTGCTTATCTCCCCTGTTTAAGTAAGTGAAAAAACGATGGGACGCCTAATGTCATAAAGTTCGTTTGTTTTAGCAAGTGTTTTTAATAAGTTTTTTTTTACGGCACTTGCAACACAATTAGGTCATACAAATACCGAAGATATAGTAGACGTGCTACAAGAGAGCAACAACACCAATAAAAATTAAATAATGAGGAGAGATAATGACGATCGATGTTTGATAGGGAAAATGAAGCAAACCACACGACGAGAGTACTCATTAACCACAGCTACACATTTTTCCATTAGCTACAAGCCAATAAAACATATTGCATACAAACATCATGATCACAGAAACGGCGCAAAAAGCATCTCGTGGCTACTCATATAGACCACAAAAGTCAAATTAGCCCATCTTGATTATCTCCCCTGCAGACGTGAAAAACGATGTCTGTCGAAAACTGGTATCGTTTCTTATGTTTCAAAGTTCGTTTGTTTAAGCACGTGTTTTACAGCACTTGCAACACAATTAGGTCATGTAAGTACCCAAGATAAGATGCGCCACAGGACAGTAACAAGCACAAAAATAATGAGAAGAGAGAAGGACGATAGATGTTTGATAGGGAAAGTGAAGCAAACCACAGAGAGAGAGCACCAATTAACCACACACACACATTTTTCCATTAAGCTTCAGACCAACTCAAAGAAAAAAGAAAAAAAAAGAAAAGAGAAGACAATTAGACATTTGTACACAAACATCACAGAAACGACGCAAAAGCATCTCGTGGGTACTCATAGAGAACTCAGACTTTGATAACAAATCCCACAGGTGCTAAAGTAATGACCACAAAAGTCAAATTGCCACCATCTTGATTATCTCCCTGTTTTAGCGAAAAAACGATGTCTGTCGAAAACTGGTGTCGTTTCCAGTGTCCCTACCTTCTAATTGACAAGCGTCTCCTGGTGTCTGCATCAATTTTAATTTCCAAATGGCTCTCTTTTGTTCTAGTAAAGCCAAACGTAACATTTCTGTTATTTATAAAGAACGGCAGTAATCTAATTATCACCCAGACGGAATTTTTTTTTTTCATTCTATTCCATTTTTCCTCACCTTGGCAAGCACACTGATCTTAATTTTCTGGCTGTCTCTGTCTCCCGTATCTTTCTGTGTCTGTGTCTGTGTCTGTGTGTATCTCTCTCTCTCTCTTTCTCTCTCTTTGTCTCTCTCTTTCTCTCTCTCTCTCTCTCTCTCTCTCTCTCTCTCTCTCTCTCTTCACGTCTTTCTCTCATTTTCTTTTTATCTCTCTCTCTTTTCTCTTTTCTCACCTTCTCTT
>NW_004797361.1:1656912-1658351 GCF_000002075.1 Aplysia californica
TCTCTCTCTCTCTCGTCCTCTCTTCCCTATCCCTCCCTCTCTTTCTCTCGCCGCCTCTCTTTTAGATATCTATCTATCTCTCTCTCTCTCTGTGTCTCTCTCTCTCCCTCTCTCTCTCTCTCTCTCTCTCTCTCTCTCTCTCTCTGCCTAATGTGTGCTCTGTCAGCCTTGACCTGATAAGGTCCAGACACCACACCAAAAAATTCTGCTGACAAACGCAGATTTTTCCACCTGGAACATTAGACATTTGATGGCAAGGGGAAGCAATCTCTCACGTTTCTGTCTACCCAGAAGAAGAAATCCTAATGGTGGACTTTCACTTTCACCCTCAGAGAATTTTGTCAATGTAGAGGCAACGAGGCAGGTAAAGACCCAGAGCAACTTACGTGGACAGCCTAAGCATAAGGGTGACAGGGAAGGATCAGGATAATAATTATTATAGCTTTTTCGAGAGCTTCCGATGAAAGGAATGAATTGCAAACCGTGATCGCCGATGTCTGTCGCAGATCTGGCACTTGATGACGATGATGATGAAGATGGTGATGATGATGATGATGATGGTGACGATGATGATGATGATGATGATGATGGTAGATTTAACTTACGCCCTTTTCAGTTCTGGAGGGCATCATTATCCAGTGTCTTACCGATTGCCGTGGGCGATCATGGACCTCCACTTCACTCTGTCTTGCGTTGCAGCAATGGTGTCTGTTGTTCTTGCTGCTCCCAGCCATGTTGTCATCTTGTCCAGTATCTTTCCCCTCTGTCTACCTCTGGCTCTCTTTCCATCAAACTCGCCCGTAGTTACAATATTCTCCAATGTTTTTTCGGCCTTGTGTGTCCTATGAACCTTGCCTGTCGCTTTCGTATATCATTTAAGAGATCAGAAGTCCAAATATAATGTCTATCTCCGATAGAACAGAGCCTGATGGGTGGACAGCCTTAACCCTATCCGTACGCCCAGGGGTCTTTTTGTACCCCCGGGGTTATATTCTTCACATTTTAGAATGCTTTTAGTTCGAAGATCTCTTTGAAACTTTCAGTATTTCTTAAAAAAATCATTTTGACAGACAGCTACGCAAAACGTACGGATCGGATTAACGAGTAATTTCCTTTTTGGAAAGTAGTGGCTATGAGTCCCCAAGTCCTATGGATACGATAGTAAAACACGACGTACGGACAGCCTCAAAAACTTCCCAAACCAACCCAAGTTCAGAACGTTAGGTTGTGGATTCGAACCAGAGCCATCCACTCTGTAGTCCAGCACTACATCCACTGAGCTAACGGTGTACCCCACGTTCAGAGAATAACCCCAACAGTTTTCACATTGAGATCGCAAACATAATCTACAGACCTACAAAAGGCTGCCGGGTATTAAAATATTTTGGTTGCTGTTGGGTTTTTTTTGTTTTTGTTTTTTTTTCTTAATTAGGGAAAAG
>NW_004797361.1:1663553-1664563 GCF_000002075.1 Aplysia californica
AAACATGTCTGGAAGACAAGAATTAGATTTCAGTACTTCTATATATCGCCGACCGTTCTTTTTTCAGATGAACTAAAACCCAAAATTTTGAATTTTTTTTTCTTTATATCGCCATTTCTTAATTAATTTGTAGTGGTCTCGGTTGTGTGGGTTCGACAAAAAATTGGTCGAAAGTTGGGTTCTAAATAATGTTGAAAAATTAAAAGTGAGTAAAAAAAACAAACAACAGAATTTAAGAAGAATTATTAAAAGAATGAAACTATTTTGTTTTGTTTTCCCCTCATTTCTGTAATAGTTTGCTTTCTGAGCTTGGTTCCTTTTACCAGCTCGCCGACGACATCATTCTATCAAAGTCATACTTTATTGGCCAATA
Source organism: Aplysia californica (assembly GCF_000002075.1). Lineage (NCBI taxonomy): Eukaryota > Metazoa > Mollusca > Gastropoda > Aplysiida > Aplysiidae > Aplysia > Aplysia californica. Next base: position 1,663,927 of record NW_004797361.1, read on the forward strand.
TGTCCTTTCCTTTCTTGGACACCTACTACCTCCCCCTCCCCCCCTCCCCCCTCACCCTTAAACCCGCACCCCTCCTACCCCCGCTACAATTCCTACTCCCCAGCTCCTCGTTTCGCTCCAAACTGCCATCCAACTCTGACCAATATCCGAGGAAATATAAAGACAGAGATACATCCCTTAACAAAAGAAAATGAAAAAAGAGATAGTAAATAAGATAAGGAAAAGATTAATATAAGCAAACATTTAATAACAAATACATTGGAAAGAAAATGAATAATTGAATCGATAAGATATTGAAAAGATAATTAAATTTAAAAGATACATAACCAAAACAGATGAACAAGATAATAAACACATGGGTAATTTGAAGGAGAGAAAAAAAAAAACACATAACGAATGAGATGATAATAATATGATATAGATCAGTCAATAAAAAGATAAGAAAATAAATCAGTAAATAGGTATCGTCTCGGACGGAAAACCCCTCTCTGGCAGCACCTTAATCCAGTATCGATACGACAGGACATGAAAAAGCCCGGGCACAATTACCGGACTCTCGGACATCGGGTGACCACGGCCATCTCACAGACCACTTGACCAATGGTCATTTCATGGGACACTCCAGGAACGAACAGGA
>NW_004797361.1:1667404-1668777 GCF_000002075.1 Aplysia californica
CCCCCCTCCCCCCACCCCAACGCCAAACCCCGACTTTCTCAAAGCAACGCAACGCAAACTCCAGCCACGAGGAGAGGCCTACATCGATAATCACAGCAAAACCGTTTCAAGGGCTTCTGTTCAGGTTTCAGTCGATAATCACAGCAAAACCGTTTTGGATGGCTTCTTTTTAATTCGCCTCAGAAATCACTTTCCCTGCTCGAGAATAAACTCGTTTCAAAAACAAATATTATACAAGTTATACGCTGAGTTTTTCTTGTCTCGAAGTCGAAGTGAAAGGTTTGCTTGCGCCACGTGCCATGTGTGTACGACACATAATGATGGCTGATTGACACTGTGTTTATGGCGCTACTTGACCAGGATTGTGTGTGTGGAGGGGGGGGAGGGATATGAAAGACCCCCTCCCCCCTAAAAAAAAACCAACAACCCAGAATCGATCCGATTAGAAATCTTACTAGATCTAGATCTAGCAAGACTAGGAGAGAGGGGAATGGGGAAGTGAAGAACGGATAGGGAAAGAAAATGTGGGGAGAGGGGTGTTGAGATGGGGGAAGGGAGTGAAGGGTGGAGGGAGAGAGAGAGAGAGAGAGAGAGAGAGAGAGAGAAAGAAAGAAAGAAAGAAAGAAAGAAAGAAAGAAAGATAAAGAAAAAAAGAAAGAAAGAAGGAGAAAGAAAGAAAGAAAGAAGGAGAGAACAAAAGAGAGACAGAAAGGTGACACAGAGAAAGAAAGGGAAAAAAGAAAGAAAGAAAAAGAGAAAGACAGAGGAGAAAGACAGGAGAAAGAAGAAAGGCAGACTAAACTAAAGAGGTCTGAGCTTAGCGGCAACAAGAGGACTCTAGTAGTTCGCCATGGGGCTCAGCCAAGGCTTTTTGATTAGCAGAAAGCCAAGGCCTGAGCCATACGATGAAGAGATACAAAAGAAGATAACAACCCACATTGAGGATATAAACCTTGACCATAGAGCACACAAGCCACGCACTTCATTTACATCTCCAACCTCTTGATGACCTCTAGCCTTTGGATAGGCCTATAGCTCGTTGTTTCAATGAGAGTTGTGTGGTATTTACAACACAATAAGGTCATATAGGTACCGAACATTAGAAGTGTTACAAGAGAGTAACAAACACAAAAAGGAGGGGGAGATATAAGGACGATAGATGTTTGACACCAAAGCAATAACAATCCACACCAGAGCACCCGCCAACCACCCTCAGATCCAATCAGATCTGAGTGGAATATCCGGGTACAGAGAAGGAGAAACTCAATAAAACACACCTACAACACTTAAGAATCGAACTTGAATGCCCGACGGCCAAGAACCTAACCGCTACACCACAGGTGACTGCCCCCACCCCTCCCCTCCCCTCCCCC
>NW_004797361.1:1671129-1673229 GCF_000002075.1 Aplysia californica
CTCTCTCTCTCTCTCTCTCTCTCTCTCTCTCTCTCTCTCTCCCCCATATTGATCCCCAGTCTTGCCCAACGCCATGTCAATAATTCATCCCGTTTAATCCTTATTCCCTTGTTGGGAAGTGTTGTGAGGGAGAAATATGGCCGGAGAGGTCCACTGACCAATACAAAAACAGTGGTTGAGGGAGACAGAAAGGGGTGGAGAGAGAGAGAGAGAGAGAGAGAGAGAGAGAGAGAAGAGAGAGAGAGAGGCAGATAGATGATAGGGTTTTGGGGGGAGGTGTGGGGGTGGGGGAGTTAAAGACATCTGAAGACAAAGAGAAAGTAGTTCAAGAAGAGAAAATGGAGACAGACAGAAACATGGAGAGAGAGAGAGAGAGAGAGAGAGAGAGAGAGAGAGATAGAAGGAGTAAGAAATGAGCCACAGGGGTGAGTAGACGGACGTATCAATTATTGAGGAGGGGGAGTGGACCGATCGAGACCCACAACGGTCACAGACATAGTCATAAATTCACTGTCCGCGCTGACAGCTGCAGTAACCGTCAAGCTCAATAGCCGTAGAGCAGCGACGCCATTGCACTAAGCTTGAATGTCTGGGTTTTTTGATATGATAGAAAGTGCTGTTAGTGGCAGACAAAAGAAGAAATGTTTCTTAGATTGGTAAGTAGGTCAAAACTGTCTAAGACGAACCCCCATTGTAAAAGAGAAAAGTGATTGTCTTGTACATGTGGACATCTTGCACAGTGTCATGATAATGTTTAAAAATCATGCAACTGAGGAAATGGAAAGTGGCCGTTTATGCATGTGTGGATATTTTATACAGGTGGTAGTTAGAGCAGGCTCGAGTGGATATTTTATACAGGCTCGATTTACCTTACACAGATCTACATGATACACATGCCAGTATTCTGTCGTATCCAGATTTCAATTGTATACAAAACTTGCTTGGATAATAAGTTACATTTTACCATTCACATACATTTTCTCCTGGCTCCACTCGTTCTGGAAAATGTCATGACATGGCGTGGATTTAATTAACAACTCTTTCAGCACTCTTTAAGAAGTGGGACTTCTGAATTTCATGTACATCTCCGATACCACCGAAGCAAGTGGGCGAAGAGCCTTGAAAATTCCGTACAGAACGCCCCACTTTGAGGATTCGACTCGGCATCAGTATCTTCTGAGCCCGCCAAGATAGGCTCCTACCAGCTAAGACAATGACAAACCCTTTTTTTTAAAAAATTAAATACTTTTTAAAAAATGTTTCCCCTTGCCTGCCAAACGTAATGGCGACGTGACCTCCGTGTCTCCGCGTCCTTGACTAGCCCGTGCCAATAGAAACAAAACAATCGAACCATTGCATGTCTCAGGCGTGCGCGTATCTTTACCCCTCGCGTGACAAGTGATTTCATTAACCCTCTCCCTCCCGCAGCACGCACGCCGGCCGACTGATTAACCCTATCCGTACGTCGTGTTTTACTATCATATCCATACGACATGGGGAACTCTGTGCCCCCACTTTCCAAAGAGGAAATTTACTTGTTAATCCAATTCGCACGCTTTGCATAGCAGTCTGTCAAAATGATTTTTTGAGAAATACTGAAAGTTTCAAAGAGATCTTCGTACTAGAAGTATTCTAAAATGTGAAGAATACAATCCCAGGGGGTACAAGATGACCCCAAGGCGTACGGATAGGGTTAACCCTCCCAGGGCCGGGCGCGAGCCGTGAGGAAGTCCACTCAACAATGGTCAGTCACAGAAGGCCAGGACAGGTCACTTCCTGTGTCTGTCTGCTTGACCACTCAGTGGGCGGCTGGAGGGTGGCACTGGTGGTACAGCATGAACTTTTTCTCTCTATTTTTCGGTACTGATTCTTTGTACTCGTCAGTATGTGGGCGGAGCTATAGTCTTAGTTTTAGTAAGAGTTTTACGGCACTTGCAACACAAATGATTCATAAAAATGTTGAAGATTAGAGGTGATACTGAGAGTAACATGCAAAGATAAGATAGCATCATCATCATCATCATCATCATCATCATCATCATCATCATCATATTTATGTATCATTGTTTATCATTATCATTATTATTATTATTATTATTA
>NW_004797361.1:1676928-1677947 GCF_000002075.1 Aplysia californica
AACACTCTCTCTCTCTCTCTCTCTCTCTCTCTCTCTCTCTCACACACACACACACACACACACACACACACACACACACACACACACACAAACACACACATGCAAGCGCGCGAACAAACACACTCGACATATTCTAACTTAACTTTCTGTCGCTCAAAACGAGAGTATAATAATATGGGTTCTTAAACAGTTATAATTCATATCATTGTAATAGCAAAGTTATCATAATAACAATTAACATATTATATAATTATTATAATGAAATAAAGAACTATTCGTGCACAACTCGATTCAGGCAGTGACCGTGTCAAAACAAAGTCACCCCTTGGGGCCAGAGGTCAACAAACATGCAGTATAGAACCGATCATCTTCGACTTTAGCAAACTCGCCCTGACAGGAACCGAGTCCGATCACAATCCTCGCTTAATTAATACTGAACGATTACAGAGAGATAAAAGATCGCTTCAACAAAGGTTCGAATATACAGAGCAGAGGGAGCATGAAATGTTCGACTAGAATCGAATACACTCGTGGGTCACGGCAATGTTTTTTTTAAATTAATTTCTTAAATGCGAGCTTCACATCACACGATATACATGGTATGGTGTCACGTGGTATACACGACATATATGCCACGTGGTATACACGACATATATGTCACGTGATATACACGACATAATATATGCCATGTAGTATACACGGCATGGATGCCGCGTGACATACACGACATATATGTCACTTGACATACACGGCACAGTTGTCACGTGATACACACGCCGCACAGTCTAGAACCGTCCAAGGAGCGTCAGACGAGGTTGATCATCAATATTACGATATGTGGGGACGATCCGGTATCGTTGGGGACTGATGTATCGCGGTGTTCACGGAGGAGAAATATCGGGAAGGGCGAAAAGACATCGAATACACTCGATCACTACACGACGCTTTTAAAACCATAATAATATATATAATTTGGTGATTCTAACACTAGGAAGGGAGTAATAGTGATTGTAATAATA
>NW_004797361.1:1679679-1683356 GCF_000002075.1 Aplysia californica
TTGGTGTTGCTGTTGTGGAGCGGCCGCAGCGGCGGATGATGAGGAAGCCTTGTTGTCTGGTGACGTGGCCATGTCCAGAAGGTCCTGTCGGAAAGCCTGACCCGGGTCGTAGCTGGACAGCGACTCGCACACACTTCCGGCCTGCGACGTGGAGTCGGAGGTGAGGTCGCTCACAGAGCTCCCTCTCTCCACCTGGCTCGAGTCGGTGGTCGTGGCCTCTTCCTCCTCTCCTCCCTCCTTCTTCTCCTCCTCCTCCTGGCTGGTGCTGGTGGAGGGCGAGCTCAGTCCTGGCGTGCCGTTCTCCGTCACGATCTTGATGGCGTCTTGCACGGCCCGTGAAGTCACCTCCATAGCCACGCGCTGGATGGAAGAGTCCTCCTCTTGCTCTTGTTCCTCTTTCTCGCCGTTCACGGGCGCACTCTCCGTCGTGTTGTTGTCCAGCACAACGGTGCTGTTATTGTTGTTGTTATTATTGTTGTTGAAGTTGTTGACGTTGTTGTTGTTATTAACAGCAGATGTCACATCATCGTCATTGTTGTTGTTGTTGTTGAAGTTGTCAGCAGTAGGAGCGGCAGCAGGTGGGGGCGGTGGGAGGGTGTCCTCTGCGTTGCTCTCCTCCTCGGGAGAAGCGGCGTTGCTGCTGCTGCTGTTGTTACCGCTGACGTCACTGGGCGGGGTCACGTCCTCCCCGACGGGGGGCGGGGGCGAGAAGGCGGCGGGCGGTGACGTCACAGAGCTGTCCGAGGACGAGCCCTGGGGCGACGCCGCGAAACACACGCCTCGCTTCTTGGGCGGCAGCGTCTCCTCGCCTCGCTCCACGCTCGGGTCGCCGTCCTCAGCCTCAGCCTCAGCCTCAGCCTCAGGGGCGGGTGGGGACACAGTCTCAGACACGAAGGTCGTCGCCTTCTCGATGATGCCCTCCACGAATGTGCGAGCCGTCTCTTGAACGGCTTCTTCCTTCTTCTCTCCATCCTCTGTCTTCTCTCCCTCTTCTGTCTTCTCCTCCTCCGCACCTCCAGTCGGCGCCCCCAGGTCCACACCCACAGCAGCAGCCGCGGCGGCCGCCACCTCAGGGACCTTTGACTCATCCAGAGAGTTTCTGTGGGCCTCCAGGAGACCCTTGGCTCGGTCTAAAAAACATGGCTGCTGTTGTTCCGCCTGACCTTCTGCCTGACCCTCGACCTGACCCTCGACCTGACCCTCGGCGACGGAGCCGCCAGCCACGAGACCCGGGGCCACACTCTGCAGAGCCTGTTGTGCCGGGGCGACAATGTCCTCGGAGATCCTTTCCTTCACCTCGTTCTTCACGTTCTCCACTCCCTCCTGGCCCTCCTTAGCCACAGAGCCCAGCACGTCCCCGAACCCGGACCCTAACCCTGACCCAGATTTCTCTTCTTCCTCGACCACAGCGGACGGGGCGGGTGGGGGAGGGGGCAGATCATCTACAGCCGTGGCGTCCTCGGGCTTGTCGCTCACACTGCCTCCGAAAAGACCTTGAACCCCAGAGGTCAAACCGCCGACCTTTTCTTTTCCGGCGTCCACCAGTCCCGAGATCGCCTCCTGGCCCTGACTGACCAGTCCTTGGACCTTCTCCTGTCCAGCCTGGGACAGCTCCTGGGCTTTGGCCACGCCCTGGTTCATCAGAGACGACATCATGCCCTCGCTAGCCGCTTCAGTCTCTTTGGACTCCTCCTTCACGACATTCTCAGCCTCGGCCTGGCTAGACTGGACAACGTCCGAGCCTTCTTGGGCTCCCTGCTGGACAGCAGAGGTCACCTGACCCAGGCCGGCAGACACAGCTTCCCGGACTCCCTGCTTCTCCTCCTCCGCGCGGTCAGCGGCGGCCACAAGACTCTCCTGTCCCTGGTCCACCACAGCGGATACTCGCTCGCTCCCGGCGCTCGCCGCCTCCTTGGCTCCCTGCCTCGAGTCGGCGACCAGCCCGGACAGACGATCCATGCCAGAGCCGGCGAGATCCTCCACCTTCTGCTGTCCCTGCTCCACGGTACTAGACGCCTGCTCCGCCACCTGGGCGCTCACGCTCTCCACCTTCTCCTCCACGGCCGCCTTTCCCTGGTCCACCACACCGGACACCTGGTCCGCGCCCTTGGCGGCAGATTCTTCCACCGCGTCCTTCCCGCCCTGGACAAAGCCGGACAGAGAGCTCAGGCCAGAGGTGGCGCCCTCGACGACGTTCGTCTGTCCCTGGCCCGCCATGCCGGCCGCCTCGTCAACGCCAGAACTGACTGCCTCTCCCGCGGCTTCCGTCTTGTCCTGACCCTGACCCATGAACCCGGAGACCATGGACATTCCAGAACTGGCCACTTCGCTCACCTTCTGCTTGCCCTGCTCCACCACCTCACCGACCTTGACCTTGCCGGCTTCCACAACCTCTCCGACCTTGACCTTCCCTACTTCCACGGCCTCTTCCACCTTGTCCTTGACTCCGCCCAACAGGCCCCCAGACTCCTCCCCCTGCTGCTTCAGCTCCTCCACCTTGCCTGTCCCGGCCTCAACGTTCGTCTCCACGGCCTCCTGGCCCTGCGTCACCGCCTTCCCGACACCCGCGGTCGCTGTCTCCACACCTGAGCTCACCTGACATTGAACCTCACTTACACCTGAGCTCACCTGACCTTGAACCTCACCCACATCGGCGCCTACTTTCTCCACACCTGCGCTCACCTGCCCCTGCACATCACCCACGACTCCCGAGGCCTTCTCCTGCACGCTAGACACAGTCTGCTGCACTTCTGCCTCCACCTTGCTCTGGAGACCTTCAACCGCCTCCCCGGCCTTGACCTGCGCGTCAGAAGCCGCCCCTTGCACCTCGGCTTCGACCTTGTTCTGGGCGCCCTCCACAGCCTCCCCGACCTTGGCCTCGGCGTCGGCGGCCGCCTGCTGTAGCCCCGCACCGACTGCGCCACCTACGCCTGACAACAGCGCCTCGTCCTCGCCTTCCTGGGGCTTGTCTGGAAGATTTTCTTCCTTCCCCGCCTTCTTCTCCGTGCCGCTAGAACACAGATTGCCCATGGCAACGATTTACCTTTACGCACTTAGGAAAAGGGGGAAAAAAACCCAACTAGGATACGTTAGGAACGGTTGGTTTTGTTGTTTTTTGCGACAACTGTAGTGGGGACTGACTCTTAGGGTATAATAACCTTGAAATATCAGATGAAAAAACAAGAACCGTGCGTGTGTAGGGATGAGAAATCTTTTCCTACTCACGGCCGACAAGAAAGAATGAAAAAAACACAACAAAAACAAGCAATTCCGCCAATCCTCTGTGAAAACGTTTGTTTCAAAGAGAAACGAGTGTGTGGAAGGGTTTCCGAGTCCGGCTTACCTCCTCAACAACGACTCACGAATTAGCTCCCCTCCTTTGCGCGGGAGTTCCCGGTCACGTGTGTGTGTGTGTGTGTGTGTGTGTGTGTGTGTGTGTGTCCTGTGCCGGGCTGACAGCCGAACAACGCGCGGGAAAGTCGATACAGGGACGCGATTGAGGGACGGGACGAAAATAACGTTTTCCTAAACAAGTCCCTGAGGGGAAGGATGGAGGGTGGACGGATGAACGGATAGATGGATAGAGAGAGAGAGAGAGTGATGGAACGAGAGTGATGAAGGCGTCTGATGAATTCGGAAGAAAATCTATCTCTGAAAGTGGGAAGGGGGAAAAGCGG
>NW_004797361.1:1683492-1687172 GCF_000002075.1 Aplysia californica
GGGTGGTGACTAATTGAAATAATGTAGTAAAAGAGAGAAGATGAGACGGGTGGAGAGTGAAAGTGGACGATCCTTTCGTGAAGGGGAGCGCAGTCTCCAGATGAAGGAGGAGGAGGAGGTCTATCAACAACGAGCGACGCTGTGATGATGGAGAGACAGAAAGAATGGAAGATAGAGGCGTGAGAGAGAGAGAGAGAAGACGAGCGAGGAAAGAAAAAGAAAAAGAAAAAGAACTCAACAACCAAGAAGAGCTGTGCCCTGAGGCTCCAGGCACACCGGCCAGGGATCAATACCACAAATAACGGGGTCCAGGCGAGTCGCCCAAGGATTCTCTCCCCTTACGCGCCACAAGACGGGGTCGCCGGTGATGTAGACGGCGCTGAGGGCGTGGTGTACTCACTCACACACTCACACGCCTGACCTCTATCTGTGCGGATCTATAGACACTTATTTATAGACTCGTTTACAAGACTACTCCGGTTTGATTGACCACGGGTAGCCGAGAAATTATGCTGACTACTACAAAATACGTTTAAACTGCAGCTAGTATCTGCACGAAAAAGACGTATACGCCTGGTATTTTTTTTTACTAGAACGCTCTTGCAATTTGTAGCGGATTGTAAAAAAATCCCAATCCTCAATTACAACTTTTTTAAAAAAGTGTACTTCTAGAGGGCAAAACAACGACTTACAATGTTGAACAGTGAAGTATAAAAGAGCACAAAAAATACAAACTATCAATGACACATTCCGTGGCACACAATGCGTGTTGATACCTTAAAATAGTAACGTAATTACCAAAATAAAAATGTCAACATGTAAACTGCAGACAGTCCGTAATAGCAACGTGTTCTCCAAAACACAAATAAATACTAAAAGAAAACAAAAATCGGGAATCCCCTGTATTATTAATAAACTATTATGAGCAGCAATAAATTGTGGAGGAAATTCCCTTGATAATGGGAAAACCTCACAGGAAGACAAGTAAAATACTCGAGACGTGCACACTCCGAGACTGTGGCAGCGATGTCTACTCCAGTAGCCTGTTTCTGTTTTGTTTTGTTTTGGTGATTCGTTTTTCTTTTGCCAGAAGCCTCGCGCAGTAGCGAGCTAGTTGTAGCAGTCCCCTTGCGGTCCGGCAGTATCTAGGACAGGGCGAGGGCGTGAGGGGTGAGGGCTATAGGCGACCTCACAAGCTGATGAACTTCAGTTCACGCGACTGTCGGGCAGGGCGTAGATCGATCTGTGTGTGGAAGATGATGGGTCGGGTATGTGTGGGAGTGAGTGTGGGAAGGGGGTGGGGGTGGGGTGGTGTTGAGGGTCAGGGTTAAGACACCGGGGTGTGAAGGGGGTGATAGAGAGAGCGGGGGACTGAGTAAGCAACCTCTGGGGGAATTACCCGGGAGATAACTGACCCGTCACTAAGTGGACGCTGGTCACTGTAGTCGCTTTGTTGTTGCTACTGATGCTGCTGTTACTGTTGCTGTTGCTGATGCTGCTGCTGCTGCTGATGATGATGATGACGATGATGTTTTTAAGCCGGCAGATCCTGTTGCTGCTATTATCACAGAGTTCCGGATCCAGTCACTGGCGGATTTCAGAGACAAAAAGTATAACTCCGAGAAGAAAATTCTGTCACCAGAAGTCGATGCTGCTATCCGCTCCGGTAATCACCTTCACGATTATTGATATCGTCGATGTTATTGTTGCTGCTGCTGTTGCTGCTGTTGCTGCTGCTGATGGCCCAGATATTGCTGATCTCCGCGTTTCTCAGCACAGAGCCAGAAGACAAAAGGCTGGCAGCGAGCGGAGAGAGAAAGAAGATGGGGCTGGTCCGGTCCCGAGTCCACACGGGCTGGCCGAGGATGCGATTCCCAAGGATGAATACACTTCGCCTGTCCGGATAGCCGGATCTAAACCAGGAGAAATGATTGGCCTTCCGCACCTAGGGCGCCTGCGGGTGTTCACAAATGGCTTTTTGCGAGCCTGTGACGACCTTTGACCTAACGAAGTATGTGGTGTCACGTTCTTATCGCTGAAAATATCCACAACACTCCGAAGACTGGATTGTAATCAGTAATCCGAAAACTTCGAATTATTCCCAAATTTTGATCACAAAAAAATAATCGAATGTTAAAACGAGGAGGATCGATTTATATAATAATATAACGAAAAAAAGAACAATTTCCAAAAACCTCACAGCGACGCCAAATGTTGCAGGGGAAACAAAATCCACACTCCAAAAATAGCAACTGTGACGATACTCCAATCAGAACACGAGACGTGGACTGTGCTGGGGCGACCTGTCCCTGCGTGCTGTCCTCGCTGTAAAATCACAACTCACAAACAACAAAGGTGGGGGGGGGGGGGTCGGCTGATCTCGCGCTGTGGTACAGAAGCAAGCACCCGGTCAGAACCTCACCCGAGTCGAGAACACAGCAAGACAAGCTCTCCGCCTTACTCACTTTGTCTCTCTCTCTTTCGTCCCTTCCAGGAGGTCAAAAGAAAAACGAGGAGAGGGAAAAAAACAACCTCACAGCGGGCGAGAGAAGGAAGAAACTTTTGGCCAACTTCAAAGAATCCCTCCTTACTCAGCAGGACTCGGGAGAAGCCGAGCGCTTCTGAGAAAAAAACAAGCGATTTTCTGGGCCGCCTGTTCCGATCAACCGTCGGTATTGACTTCAGCTCTGACGCCGGCCGCGGTCGAGGGCAGGTCCAAAAGAGGAAGGAGAGAGAGAAGAGAGAGAGAGAGGGGGGGAAGGGAAGACAGAGGAAAAAATTATCCGGAGAGGTGGAAGAAACGGAGGAAATAAAAATAACAACAGGGCCGTCCGTCTCAGACTAGTGTGGGCTGGCGATCAATTCCTGGTGGCGGAGCCGGCTGTGGAGATGCCGGCGTTAGCGTCAGCACTGGGTCAATCTCACAGGCTGATGGGAGGAAGAGGAGGAGGAGGAGGAGGAGGAGGGGGAGGAGGGGACAGCACACAGTTTGTGTGTGTGCGTGTGTGTGCGTGTCTGTTTGTGAGTGTGTCTCGTCCGTTCTTTTTTTTTTTTTTTTTTTTGCTTACTCCTTTCTCCTTGCCCTCGTTCTGCTGCTGCTGCTGCTGCTACTGCTGGTATTATGATTATTTTTTACTGTAGCTGCTGTTGTTATTATTGCTGTGGTTGAAGCGTTCCTTTTCTTCGCCTTTACTCCACTCTCCTATTTGCACGAGATATAATGCGCAAACGCTGATGTTGCAGTGTGCTGTTTTTCTGCTGCTGGTGGTGCTGTTGCAGTTGCTGTCGTGGCAGTTGCTAGCACAGCTACTACCACCGGTCCCGCTGTCGTGTCGAGCGCGGTCCGGTCTCGTTAATCCTCTCCGTGCTCACGTTCACCAGTTGTGCTGCTTCACATCGTGTCCAGAAACTAGGTCAATAATTCTGAAACCAATGAAAACAGGGGAGAGAGAATTAGGTCACACCACGGGAGACAAAATCGTAATTTAATCACTCATAAGGCGAAACAATATCGATTGACTGCTCATTTCAAGCTGATCTCTTTCCTATTTCGAGAAAATTGATAATCAGTTTGATAATTAATTGAATTTAAAATCCAAAGCAAATAACAATAGACCCCACAAACTAACGATCAGCATACAACCGGCACATTTTTTCCCATTTTTCTCCCCCCCCCCTCT
>NW_004797361.1:1687333-1688354 GCF_000002075.1 Aplysia californica
CTCGGTTCGGTTCGGTTCTATTTGCTAGCCAGATAACATCTTGCAGTACTTCATTGGAAAACGGGTTAATGGACAGAGAAATGGAAATGCGAACTTAAAAAGTCAACGCTATCATCTACCACCTCGCACTCCTCCTATCTCATCTAAACATCTCCATGGACACAAAAAAACCCAGATTATCACTTCAATAATCATATCAACATTATGCTACCAGTGCCAAACCTGGACATTAGGTAAAACCCATGAAAGTTTTTAGTTTTAGTAAGATTTTTACGGCACTTGCAACACAATAAGGTCATATAAGTTCCGAAGAATAGATTACGTGTTACAAGAGAGTAACAACAAACAAAAAAAAGGAGGGGAGATAAGGACGACAGATGTTTGATAGGAAAGAAGGAGCAAACCAAACCAGAGCACCCACCAACCACCCACAACCCATGAAAGCAAAACCACAACATGCGAAATAAAAAAGGTCTCCACAAAACCCTTAACATCACAAGACAAGACAGGCAGAGAAACGAAGAAGTAAGAGCAGCTATTGGCACTCAGTCTTGCCTACATTTCACAGAAAGACAAAGAATAAAATGGTTAGGCTACCTGTTACGTATGTCGCCTGACCAGCACGCCTCGAGAGCCTACAACACCAAGCACTCGGGGTATAAAGGAAGAAGAAGGCCACGCAAAAGATAAATTGAGGGTGTCAAAGAAAACATAATACCACAACTGAAAGAGCTGCGGAGCTGGTCTACCACAGAAACCTGCATCTCTCCTCGACGCTTAAACGGCAACAAGAGGGTGAAGAAATAAGTAAAGTAAGTAATGACACATGCACCACCCGCTTTACATTGTGACGTAGAAGTTCCTGTCGCCGAACAGGCCTAAACGTTCACACAAACCCTCCTGTGTTGTCCCTTCGCCCCTCTCTCTCTCTCTCTCTCTCTCTCTCTCTCTCTCTCTCTCTCTCTCAGCAGAGCACACAAAAGACATGCAAACATGCACATACAACTGTTTGCTCAGCCTA
>NW_004797361.1:1689350-1691060 GCF_000002075.1 Aplysia californica
CACACACACACACACACACACACACACACTTCATCACTTCTTCATTTCCAGGTGTCATGTCTGGAGCAGACATTGAGAATCATGGTACCCCACTCCTTCCTCTTGTCTGTCATTCTGATCAGCTCGATTTTTCACAATGTGTTATTTCTTAAACCAAAGTACAGGCTATCTGTGTTTGTAGTTCTCTTTCTTCCTCTGCTCTTCTTTCCCTCTATCTTTCCGCACATCAGAAGTTTCTCTAGCCAGTCTTAGTCTATAGTTTATGTTGCATTACATCACCATCATCATCAAGTGCCAGATCTGCGATAGTATAGACATCGGTGATCATGGTTCTCCATTCATTCCTTTGCTCGGATGCTCAACAACAAAAAAAGGGGGGCTATAATATCCCGATTTTTTCCCATCAACCATCTGTTTCGGCTCTGCGAGTAGGTTGTTATGGGTCTACCCCTGCCTCGTTTGCCTTCAATCTAATATAAAAGTGTATAAAAACAAGTCTCTGTCGCTGCTTAGTAGAATGTTGTCAGTGAACCATCACCTCGGCGTGTCAGTTTTCACGGAATGGCCCTATATAATATATAGCAGGCTCTTGATGTATCGCTCTGTCTACCTCTGTCCTTTGTGGTAAGAGGGATCCAATTTCACAGACGAGATGGAGGGGAGGGGGGGTTGGAGGTCAGAATTAGAACTGGGTAAAGGGTACAGGCTTGGGGATGTGCACACATGCTCTTTTGCCTGCACAAATACAGATCTGCACACGCGTACACACACACACACACACACACACACACACACACATCCCCCCACACACACACTACATCCCACAGCCTACTGTACAAAGAGTCAGCGCCTGCACAAACACTTCACCCACAGACAGGATCATGCTACTGTATCTGTATGCTTAACCAGACATAAGACACCTCTCACAGACCCTGGACATCAACACGAATTGTCGGAATCGAAAGCAAAACTGCAAAGAGTATCCACATCCAACTTCAGAAACAAAAGCATCATATAATATTAAGTCATTACTTTCAGCAGGAATTTGATGCCGAATGAGGACTCAGAAACGCTCGAGTCAAACCTTTCGATTTGAAAGTTCTCGTATCGTGTGCACACACATTACGACGAAAAGACGATCAAAAAACCTACTTGAAGTTTCACCACAAGAAAAAAAGGAAAAGGTTAAGAGGCAGTGCGTCACAGAGGCCTTCGTACCAACACCTGGTCCTCAAACATGCTCTCAACACAAGCAGGCACACCAGCTAGTTAGACAGATCTAGGCCTACCGCTTCTCTCGTTTGGAACGAATTTTACGGCGCTCGCAACTACCAAGTACATGAGCTCATATGGCAGCGTATTTTTTCTATGTCCTCAGCCCAAAACGCCATGGCGATTTCATCTTTTTATTTTAAATAACCCACAAAGTTCTTTAGTCTTCTGTTTTATGTTTTAGTAAGAGTTTTACGGAACTTGCAACACAATAAGGCCATATATAAGTGCCGAAGAGTAGGGCGCTACAAGACAGTAACAGACCCAGCAAAAGAAGGATGAGATAAGGACGATCGATGTTTGATAGGAAAGACGGAGCAAGCAAACCGCCCCAGAGCACCTACCAACCGCCCACGACCGATGTGCGTCTGAAAGGCCTGACCTTAGAATCACACTTCCTGTTTTTCATCGACAAGCCCAACGTCTCTCTCTCTCTCT
>NW_004797361.1:1692173-1692983 GCF_000002075.1 Aplysia californica
TAATAATAATAAATAATAATAATACTATCATTAACGGTATAGTGCAAGCAGTACGCACAGCCAGCGTCTATGTTGTAACTGTTAGGTGCCCCGTTGTCGAGCGCAAGAGACCCCAGTTCCATTCCCGATCAAGGGTGATTGACGGGTGCTCTGATGTGGTCTGCTCCTTTTTTTCCCATCAAACATCTTCTATCATACGTATCACCCCACCTTTTTTTCTATCAAACATCTTCTATCATATGTATCACCCCACCTTTTGTCCTATCAAACATCTTCTATCATACGTATCACCCCACCTTTTTTTCCTATCAAACATCTTCTATCATATGTATCACCCCACCTTTTTTTCCTATCAAACATCTTCTATCATACGCATCACCCCACCTTTTTTCCAATCAAACTTCTATCATACGGAGCACCCCACCTTTTTTCCTATCAAACATCTTCTATCATACGGAGCACCCCACCTTTTTCCCTATCAAACATCTGCCATACATATCTCCCCTCCTATTTTCCTATCAAACACCAAATGCCGGGATCTCTCCTTGTTTGTGTTTCTTACCCTCTGGCAACATCTACATGTTATCATCTAAAATGTAAAATTTAGTCCACTTTGCATGGCTGTGACATTTTGTGTGGTCACTTGTGGTCAGAGGAGATTATTCACGCCAGATGGTCAAGGTAGACGTGAAAAGGGAGGGGTAGAGGGGAGGGGGTGGTCAGTTCACAGGGACCTGTTGCTGGTGAGGTGAACCCATCTCCGATATCGTGGTGAGAGGGGGCTCATGAGAGAGCATGTGGATAAAAGGA
>NW_004797362.1:0-1037 GCF_000002075.1 Aplysia californica
AGAGAGGCAAAATTAACTTGTACCCCGAAACCAATACTTTAGTGCTATGACAGTGACAAACTCTAAATAACTTGTATAAATTTGTTTAAAAGAAAGAAACAGAAAAGAAAGAAAAAATGTCCCGCCTTGTCGCTTTCGACAGGCAATGACATCAAGATATCTTCGCATCACTTGACACGGTACTGAACCTGTCAAGTCCTGAGCACATCCTAGACCTACTCGTCAACGCTCGGAATCTCTCGGCATTCTCCGGTATTCGTGTTATCCGAAGTACGGATTTCCCCGCTAACAACTCGAGTCATTTTCTCCTGCGCACTCGCTTTTCGTCCTTTTGAGTTGAATGAGCACCCGTTTATTGAGGAACCGGATTTGGGATGGCCTTTTTTGAGAGTACCGAGTATCAAGTTTGCATTGGGTTTTAGGTTACATAAGGGAAATCGTTTCAGGGAAGATGACCCAAGTTTTGATTCGGTATTAAAAACCATTATGTGGGTGGTTGGAGGGTGCCACTAGCAGTTTTTACTTCTTTTTCTATCTATTTGTCGTTTCTGTGTGTCTTGCCATCATCATCATCATCATCATCATCATCATCATCATCATCATCATCATCTTCATCATCATCATCACTGCTTATCTCATCCGCATCAGAGTATAGGCCACGAACAAACACTTTCCACCTTTCACTATCCCGGCCTAGGCTTTTGATATTACCCCATGTCTTTCAACTTTGTATACAACGTCAATTTCTGTGATTCCTCTCCACGTCAATTATGGCTTTCCTCTTGATCTATTAATCCGTGAAGGAGTTCAATTCCCGAGTGGGGAGACATTTTTATTCCTAGTATCTCAGATGTTTCTGCTGGAATGTTGTACCCCTCTCAGCTCGGGATGGCCCTGACAGGCAGTGTCAGAAGCCCGCCTCCTAAATTATCTAAAATTGTGTCGATGTGGGTGTTTATGTGTCGATGTGGGTGTTTATGTGTCGATGTGGGTGTTTATGTGTCGATGTGGGTGTTTATGTGTCGATGTGGGTGTTT
>NW_004797362.1:2746-4236 GCF_000002075.1 Aplysia californica
CCCCTCTCCTCTCTCTCTCTCTCTCTCTCTCTCTCTCTCTCTCTCTCTCTCTTTCCCTCTCTTTCCCTTTCTCCCTCTCTATCTATCTACATATCTGTCCCTCTCTTTTCTTGAAGCGAAGACTTAAAAGTAACCTTTAAAAAAATGCGTGAAATCTGTTTGTTTTTTTAAATCACCCCGAAGACCCGAAGACAGACATACACCCCAGAAAAGCATCGGGGAATTATAAACTGCTTTCTTTCTTTCGCCAAAACCAGCCTCGCGTTCACAAGTGTACAACCTTTATATCTAAAGTCGTGTTCAAGATGTAGAACAGTGCATGCGTTCAACAGGCTTACCTGCTCGGTAATGAATTCGAGGTAGCGTTCATTAAGTGAATTACCTTGTGCAGCGCACCTAGTGTTTCTGTTAACACCAGCGTTTATATTACGAGACTTTGATTAGGGTGTGAAGACAGCCTCTGAAAAAGTTATGTGAAAATGCGAAAGTGAAAAACATGCGTGTGTCATGGGTGCATGTTGGATTATCTGAGAGGTGAGGAAACGAAAAGATTTAGGGGATAAAGATGTTTGGTTGAACACGAATGTTAGGAGTTAAGACTAGAGACAGGTGGAAAAAATAAGGTTGGTTTTGGTTTGGTTTGTGTGAGTACGAATGTGTGTGTGTTTGTGTGTGTGTATCTTTGTGTGAATATGTGTACGTGTGTGCTTGCATGTATGTGGGAGAGAGAGAGAGAGAGAGAGAGAGAGAGAGAGAGAGAGAGAGAGAGAGAGAGAGAGAGAGAGAGAGAGAGAGAGAGAGAGAGAGAGTGGGGTGATAATGTCTCTACTTTGAGCTAAATAAGATACATGAGCAGAAGGTTTTCCAGTCTTCCTTTTCAAAAAGAAACGTTTTAGCAGAAAAGTTCCAAGAATAGGAGCACAATCTACTTCTGTCTAACAGAAAGATTAAAGATAAAGCTGAAATCAAGAATACTCAGAAAAAGAAAGAACATGAAGGAGGAAAATAAATTACACACTCTTCCTCAAAGACCACTACTTGAAGACTCAGAAGAAGAAAATATAGAGAAAGACACCGAGAAAGACTGAGACACACAGAGACACCACGCGGGTGTGCACGTACACGCAAACACACACTCCCACACACACACTCACACAAACACTCACGCACACACACTCCCACACACACACTCACACATACACTCACGCACACACACTCACACACACAAACAAACAACGCATATCCACACACAAACAACGACTGTAAAGTATAGGAAGCCAGCTGGAATCCATGCCGGAACAGAGCGTCACCATCTGCGTGACGTAAGCGTGATTGTAATGTATAACCTTTTCCAAAACCCGTGACTTGAAGTGCACGTACCGTCTGTCCAGGAAGCTCCGTGCGAGAAGAGCCTCAGTAACGTTCTGCTTTTGTTTATTTGTCGCTTTTTTTAAAAACTCGTTTTGATTTGTTTATTTTTCGAGGTGGAG
>NW_004797362.1:4336-9592 GCF_000002075.1 Aplysia californica
GGGGGGGTTGTGTTTTCCGGTTGGGGCTTTCATTGTTGCTTGTTTTGTGCAAGTTAACTTTTTGTTCTTATATCTACATTGATTTTCTTTTGTTCACTTATCAGCCTTAAATAGTTTTGTCCTTTGATCCGCCGTAATGGGAGGAGCGACCCTTGATTTAGCAGATTTTGGGTCAGGCTATACACATTTTATGTTGGCTGATTTTTTCCAAACAACCTGTTTTTTGTCTAAAAATAGCATGGATACAATTGAGAAAGACTTTATTCTACAGGTAATTGCCTTTAAAAACATGAGGATAGATTAATAGAGTGAATTTTCACAATTATTGTCGGTTTTCGCAAAATGTAATTTTTGTGCAGTTTTTTCCCTACTCCTTCCTTAGTTTTCATCCTTTTGACATGAAACTTTCAGGAAACATAGATGGCTAGGCTGCCATCAATGTAACAGAAAAATATTTGCGAAAAACGTAATACTTTTCCTTTGGCAAGCGATTATGCAACCTAAATTTAGAAAAAAGTTTTTTTATACTTTGGGAAAATTCTCATAATTTTTTTTCTTTTGCACTTATTGAAAAAAACTTGCTGTTACTCTGATAGGGTTTCGTTCAGGTATACTCTAACCAAATTTGGTCAAATTTAGTTAGTAAATAAGAAAGCCTTAGGGATTTCAAATTCATTGTTTATTTTCAAGATGGCGGCCGTTTCCATAGCAACCATTGTAGCTATGCCAAAATGAAATTGGGTATCAAGAGATTTTATTATGTCTAACTTTTATGTTTACTTAGATTTGATCTCGGGCATCAAACATAGGAAATGGTCCTCAAGGGTAGCTCCTCCCGTTAAGTTGTTGGGTTTTTATTTCATTCTACAGTTTTTATTTGATTATTATTTTTCTTTGTTCACGTATCCTCCTTCAGTTTATGTTTTTTGATTATTTATCCACCGTAAGTTTATTTTATTTTCGATCATTTATTCACCTTAGGTTTCTTTTTGTGTTCATTTATCCACGTTAAGTTTATTTTCTTTTTGTTCATTTATCCACCTTAAGTTTATTTTCTTTTTGTTCATTTATCCACCTTAAGTTTATTTTCTTTTTGTTCATTTATCCACCTTAAGTTTATTTTCTTTTTGTTCATTTATCCACCTTAAGTTTATTTTCCAGAAGGGACAGTGACTCATGCTTCAGCTGAGATAACCCTTGTCCCGGCGTGTTTGAGGTAATTTAGCGAATTAAAATATTTGCCGCCCCCGCGTAAAGAGATGTTCTACACGCACCTCTTAAAAACAAGAACGAAGACCTTGTTAAACATGCCGTGCGCTCTTGAAAGTTTACGAGGTTTATGCTTGGAGAGAGATCTGTCTGCTTCTTGGGAAGCTAAGAATGTTTCAGAGTGCTCTCGGGTCTGCTGCGGTAATAATAACTAAAAGTTTATATAGATCGCAGAGAATTTGCTGTAGGGCATTGCAATTTGCGCCATTTTGATGCAGTTATTGTTGTTGTTGTTGTCGTTGTTGTTGTTATTGCTATTATTATATCATCATCGTCATCTCGAAGGTGATGTAAGCCAAACTGTTGGTAGCGTTTGATTCTCTATTTGTCGTCATTTGCCGTGAATTGCACCTGCATCATTATGTAAGCATTGAGTTAAAACAGGTTTTCTCCCTAAAAATGAGACTACATTGGAATCACCTACCAGTGCCAATAACTCCCGTTCGTTTTCTCCATTGGTTGGCAAGGGTTTACGTGTATGCCTTCCGCACACCAGCAGGAGGTACAACCTTTCGAAGGCAAAGTGAGTCATTAAAAAACGTCGATACTATTTTTTTTTCCTCGTCACGTGTCTGATCTGAAACAGACATCGGTGATCACGGCTAACCACTTATTTCTCTACTCGAGTGTTAGATAATAACACACACACACACACACACACACACACACACACACACACACACACACACACACACACACACACACACACACACACACACACACACACACACACCACACACACACTTTATATCTTTTTCCCCTTTCCCCGTCTCCAATCTAGCCAAATAGTTTGGTAAGTCATTATCAGTCTACTTCTGTCTCTTTTGCTTTGCTTTCCATCTTTTCAGAGAGAGAGAGAGAGAGAGAGAGAGATAGAGAGAGACAGACAGAGAGAGAAAGAGAGGGACGCGAGAGAGGGAGAGAGAGAGTGGCGGGAGAGGGAGAACGATGCATTTGTGTGTGTGTGTGGGTGTGTGTGTGTGTGTGTGTGTGTGTGTGTGTGTGTGTGTGTGTGTGAGAGAGAGAGAGAGAGAGAGAGAGAGAGAGAGAGAGAGAGAGAGAGAGAGAAAGAGCGCAAGATGTTCTAGACCTTCATGACGCTTAGAGTACCTTTGGAACTGCAAAATGTGCCTCTTTACTCTTGTATACGTATCGTCGCAACCTTGTTTATTACTTCGCCGGCGCCTGTTTTATAGTGGATTATAGGCGTAAGACCATCGCACGCAGAAGACCTGAGTTCTATTCCCTTGTTGGGAGAATATTGCTAAGTAGTAAATGTTGATGCCGTAATCTATTATTGTCGAATATCGAAATTTGACGTTTTCAGGAGAAGCAAAAAAACAAAACAAAACAAAAAAATTCGCTCAAAAAACTATATTAGCCCAAACTGTTTTGTTCGTCTAAATCTGTTATTATTTTCAAAAGAGAAATGAGACTCCGACGTCTCGATGTGCCCCATCACACTCTGCAAAAAATATTACGTGATTTTTAATTGTTCGAAATTTTGACATAGTACAGTGTTAAATAAGAGCGACAATAGATATCGTTGTTTCTGCTGGGACGTTATGTGGCCTTGACAGGCAGGGTCGAAGGCCGACTCCTAAATTGTCTAAGTTGTGTCGATGGGGACGTAAAACGACACTTAACATTTTTTCTTTCCCCTTTACTTTTCTGCACTTTTCATATTAACGGTTTGTGTCTTGAAATAAAGGTAATAAACAAACGGTTAAAATCAAATTCGGGCAAATTTCGTTAGAAACCAGCCCAACGTTGGAGCGATTACAGCGGAGGCGATCATTTTGTTTGCTCACCGCAACTACACACTGTGAAAACAGATGTGTGCAACGCGGCCAGTTCCTATAGTGGAACTACACACTGTGAAAACAGATGTGTGCAACGCGGCCAGTTTCAATAGTGGAACTGCACACTATGAAAACAAAGTGAGTGCAACGTAGTAAGTTCTTCACAAGTAACTGGAGATGTGTCTATGCACAATACCCACGGTGTATTGTCTGTGTGGTGTTTGCTGTGGTTAAGGTTCTGTATGTGTCTGGCATTGGCGTTTCGTGGGTAGGGGTTTTGAGTTTAAGTCAACATTGGGGTTTTTTCTTCTCTTTCTTTCTCTTCTCTCTCTCTCTTCTCTTCTCTCTCTCTCTCTCTCTCTCTCTCTCTCTCTCTCTCTCTCTCTCTCGTTCTCTGTCTCTCTCTCTCTCTACCTCTCTCTCTCTCTACCTCTCTCTCTCTCTCTCTCTCTCTCTCTCTCTCTGTTTTTACTTCTCTTCTCTGTCTGTCTATCTGTCTGTCTGTTTGTATCTCTATCTCCCCCCGCCCCCGCCCTCGCTCTCTCTCTCTCTCTCTCTCTCTCTCTCTCTCTCTCTCTCTCTCTCTCTCTCTCTCTCTCTCTCTCCCCTCATCCCCCTTATTTTTGCCTGTCTATATCTGTGTGTGTGTGTGTGCGACGTGTGTGTGTGTGTGTGTGTGTGTGTGTGTTTGTTTGTTTGTTTGTTTGTTTGTGGGTGTGTATGACAGACAGACAGATCGACAGATCGACAATCACAGAGATAAAGACCGGCAAATTCACATAGAATAAGCTAGTTTCTAGAAATCAGTAGATTATACTGATGATTCAGAGTGCGCTGTGTTTCGTTTTCTTCCGTGTTTGTACTGTGACTAAGAGAAACATTTTCGAAAACCGAATGTTTTGAGAACGATGGGTAGCATTATCTTGTCATAACCAATCAGATTAAATCTTT
Organism: Aplysia californica; assembly: GCF_000002075.1. Classification (NCBI taxonomy): domain Eukaryota; kingdom Metazoa; phylum Mollusca; class Gastropoda; order Aplysiida; family Aplysiidae; genus Aplysia; species Aplysia californica. The sequence goes on from NW_004797362.1 coordinate 8,359, forward strand.
TGCCATCAGACGATTCACATGATTAAACAAATGTTCCGGATAATAAATTCAGAATCGGTTTACACGATAGAAATGTTCTGGATAATAAATTCAGAACTCCTTTCCATAATAACATGAACGTATGAATGAAAGAGGGGAAAACCCATCTGTAGAGGACCAGTTCTGGCTTTCGCAGAGACGACAAATACGTAAAACGCATAAACAGGTGACGTTTCGGGCAGAACGCGAACCAATGACGTGTACACAAAATTGTACGGGCGCCAGCCGTGTGTGAATGGGCGTTCATAACGAGGGGTGCGTTCATTAACGGTGTTTGCAGTTTCGCAGCAGTGCCCATAAAGCGGTGCCCCGGGTGAAGATCAGAGGGCATAAACAGAGTGGTTTATGTACAGGCGTTGTGGGGGAACATCTGCCTGCCAATCTTGTATTGTTTTTACAATCTGTCTGTGTGCCTGTCTGCCGTGTCTGCCTGTCTGTCTGTATGTCTGTCTGACTGTCTGCCTGTCTGTTTGTCTGTCTGTTTGTCTGTCTGTATGTCTGTCTGTGTGCCTGTCTGCCCTGTCTGCCTGTCTGTCTGTCTGTCTGTCTCTCTGCCGATCTTTCTCGTACAAAATCATTGAACCCTTTGTCTGCTACACCCGACAACTTAGTATTGGAATAAGTCTGGAAGTAAAGGACCATCCTTGATTTTGTAGATAATACTTTATAATAATGCATTAACAGTCTCAAAAGTGACCACCAAACATCCAAATTTCTCACAAAATATCCATTTTGCTGTTGTAAATGTACATTATTATTAAAATAACATCAAAATGCTAAAGTATTTCAAAATTGAACCTGAAAAGAAAAAGTTCTTATTTATTTTTACCTCCGTGACATGTTTAGGAGTGCCAGGTTCTGGCAAAGGCTTTTATAGTCTACCTCTTTTGTTTGATTTCACACATCTGGTATAGTCGTTCCTCCTCCCAAACCGACAGCCCTGCAATGACCACCAACGTTCCCCATCCCTCAGCAACGCTATAAATGACCGTCACTCCGTCGATATATCCGAGCACTAAATAACCTTTTTTTTGCATCGATTTGTCTAAGCGCTAAATGACGTTGATCTGATAATATCTAGGCACTAAACAACTGGTTGGGTTTTTTAGGGGGGTTTTTTGTTGTTGGGTTTGGGTTTTTTTGTTTGTTTGTTGTTGTTTTTTTGTTTTTTGTTGTTTTTTTTGTGTGTTTTTTT
>NW_004797362.1:13980-15219 GCF_000002075.1 Aplysia californica
TCTCTCTCTCTCTCTCTCTCTCTCTCTCTCTCTCTCCAGTTCCTCTCCGAGCTCCCATGCCCAAACAAACAGTTCAATGTCTGCCAAAAAACACAAAGTTTGGACCTCTCAGTGAGTTGAGTGGTTTCCCCTTCTATGTATGTTGTACGTTCATGTACCTTGGTGTCAGTTCTTGCCTGCCGCTCTGACATAGGTCACACTATACCTTCGTCCTGCTGTAGCTGCAGGTTTTTATTTTGTTGTTGTTGTAGTAGTTGTTGTTGTTGTTGTTGTTGTTGTTGTTGTTGTTGTTGTTGCTGGTGCTGTTGCTGAGGTCGTCGTTGTTGTCGTTGTTGTTGCTGTATCAGTGGTTGTTTTGAAGTTTCTGCCTCTTTAACACAGGTCATATTATTGCTTCTTCCTGTAGCAACTGCAGGTTTCATGTTTTTATTGTTGTTGTTGTTGTTGCTGTTGTTGCTGTTGTTGTTGTTGTTGTTGTTGTTGTTGTTGTTGTTGTTGTTGTTATGTTATTCTTGTTGCTGCTATTGCTGCTGTTGTTGTTACTGTTGTTCTGAAGTTCAAACCACTCTAACAACAGGTCACACTGCCTCCCTCCTGTGGCAACACCTGCAGGGTTTATGAACTTCCGCGGAACCAGCAGACAGACTATCGGAAGTGATCTGCCGCCATATTGGCAGCCATGTTTGCTGTGTCGTGCCAGCAAAAACAAACAAGTGCTTGCCTGTATATTATGACGTCAGTTACACAGCCTCGAAGGCTTTGATTCGAACAAGGAACAGTCTAGCTTAACCCTTAGTAAACAGCACACCACTTCAGCTCTCAAGCTGTTTCACATTTTACAAGTGTGTTGTGTGGAGCCTCATTTTAGTTTTTCGTTTTAGTAAGAGGCACGTTTAACACAAGTCATAATTATAAGTGCCGAAGATTAGAGGTGCTACTAAGAGTGACTTTCATGGAAAACTTGGGGGAAGGATGGTGATGTGATAGATATTTGATATTGAGAGGAGCAAACCTTATATCAGAGCGCTCGATAACCACCCACAATCAGTCCTCAATCATTCTCTTTATCTCTTCTCTTCCTTCATTCTTTCCCTGCCCCTATCCCCCCCCCCGTCCTGGCTGTCTGTCTGTCTGTCTGTCTGTCTGTCTGTCTGTCTGTCTGTCTGTCTGTCTGTCTGTCTGTCTGTCTGTCTGTCTGTCTCTGTCTCTCCGTCCCTGTCTTTGTGTGTATGTCTGAAA
>NW_004797362.1:15621-17253 GCF_000002075.1 Aplysia californica
CTCCCTTATTCCCTCCTCTACCCTACTTCCTCCTATCCACCAACCCCCCCCCCTCCCAATCCTCAAACCGCCTCTCTCAGTTTCTCTTTTAGTTTCTTTCCTCTGTCTTCTTTATCTCTCCCCCCTTTCCCTGAGGCGATTCTTCTGTCCATCCTCCAATTAGGGACATAATTGGCTGGGCCGTGTCTAATTGCGACCCAGTATGGGTTTGCCATGGTGTACATTCCTGGCTTTGGCCGAGCGCTCAGATAAGAGACAGATAGCAAGGGTTCGAAACCTAACGCTTGTGATTAGCTGGTTTATTGGTTTGTGATAGGAGGTGGTTTTGTTGTCTTCTTGTGAGTGTGTATTGCAGTTAGTATGTCTTTTCTTTGCCGGTGTGTATACGTATGTGTGTCTGTGTTATTGTGTGTCTGTTTGTTTATATGTATGTATGCGTGAATATGTGTTTGAAAGATTCAGATAGACAGACAGACAGTCAAACAAACAGACACAGTGGGTGTATGTGTAAAATCAAGCAGTTGTGTTTGTATTTGGTATTATTGTATGCGTGCATAATAGTTATCTGTTTTAGAATGTGGCCAACAAACATTTTAAAAATATCAAAAAAAGATTTTAAAAAGGAAACAAAAAATAAACAAACAAAAAATATAGACTTCTAGATCTACATATTATAGTACGTTTTTTAGCCTTCACATTCAAATGTACTCGTATTAATGTAAAAGTTTTTTGTTTTTTTTAAACAACAACCCAGAAACATTTGAAAAGAGATCTCTCTCCGCCCCCCCCCCCCCCCCCCAAAAAAAAAAAAAAAAAAAAAAAAAAAAAAAAAAAAAGTTAAAGTTAAAAAAAACAACACGAAGCAAACCAAAAAGCGCTCAGATGTATAAACACTTCTTCAAATAATCTTCCGTTTGTCCAAACAGGCTCAAAAGTCAAATTCATCATCTTTGCTTTACACGCCAAAATAAACCTCTGGCTGTTGTTGAAAGGCTTACTCTATGAACCCACGCTGATCTTACTTGTTTATTTTACTCACACATGTGTGCGTGCACATCAATGCGTGACGTCACAGGAGCGTGCGGAAACACGATCGCTCTTGTACACGAAATAAGTTGAGCTGTATGAATGTAAGGCCGCACTATGCAGAAAATGTTTTAGAAATGGGTTAGGGTGTTTGGTGGAGGAGGGGTGGGTATGGGTTGTTGGTTTTTGTTGTTGCTGTTGTTTGTTGGTTTGGTTTTGGGGTTTTTTTTGGTTTTTGTTTGTTTTGTTTGTTTTTGTTTTTGTTTTTTGTTGTTTTTTTTGGGTAGTTTTTTTTTGGTTTTTTTTTTGGGGGGGGGGGGGCAGGGGGAAGTGAAGGTTGTTTTAAATTTTAGCAAGAGTTTTACGGCAATTGAAACACAATAAGATTACGTAATTGTCGACGATAAGAAGTGTTATAAGAGAGTAACAAACACACAAAAGAAGGCTGAGTGATCAGGGTGATAAATGTTTGGGAGGAAAGAAGGAGCAAACCACACCGCGCATGTACCCGTCAACCGCCCACGGAAAGGGTTGGTAAAAAAAAGTGTGTGTGTGTGTGTGTGTGTGTGTGTATGGGGGAGTGGGGGTGGGAGACAGAGAGAGAGA
>NW_004797362.1:20106-21435 GCF_000002075.1 Aplysia californica
TCTCTCTCTCTCTCTCTCTCTCTCCTCCCTATCTTATTTACCTCCACCTGCCTCTTTCTTTTTTACTTTCTATTTCTAAAAGCACGCCTGCATAGGTGAGTACATAGGCCAATACACTTGGGTGCCAGTGTTTAATTGGAGAACATAGCAAGCTTTGAGCATTAGACAATCAGTGTGCTAGTTGAATAGCTACGACTTAATATAAGAGAAGCAAAAACAGGCGGATGAAAGCGCGTCACTGGTAGGTCATACTCCTACTATTATCCTTCCCTTTTTTAGCTTCCGTCTGTCTGCTCTTTACTCTGTCCTTGCACTATCTGACCGTTTTTGTGTCAATGTGTCACTTTTTATTAAAACATACAAAACAAAGAAGAAAGTAACGACCAACGTCTCTAGAGAAGATCAGGTTTTTATAATCGGAGAGCGCAAAAAAATTAGAATAAATGGAATCAAAGAAATCAGATATATAAAGGGTCAAGGCCACATTTTACTTTCAATGGAGTTCTTTGACGTCACACGCTAGATGAGACTCCATTACACAGCATTTGAGTGAACTGACTGAATGTCTTTAAATTAGAATTATGTTTGGTTTTAGTAAAAGTTGTAGGGCTCTTGGAACACAATAAATTCAATGAAATGCTGAAGATTAGGTAGGGGTTTTATAAGAGTGTGACAAACTCAAAAAATAAGGAGAGATAAGGACGAGAATGTTTGAGACGGAAAAAGGAGCAACCCACACTAGAGCCCTCGCCAACCACCCACAAATAAAGTTATGACCAATACAAATTACTCAGACTTGTAGCATAATCATGTTTAAGTCTTAATTGCCTTAGATTCGAAGGTCCCTGTCTCTTTAATAACCTTACGGTATTGAAAGCAAACGTTTCACACATGCAGTGAGAAAGGGTAAAGCGTATAACGGGGAGATAACTGCTACATCTTATACCTCTGAAAAGGTCAAAGATTTTCTTCTTCCCCAAAATGTCAAATACGGGTTCCTTGAACAAAGCCGTCTCACTCCCTGGAGCAGACAAAGACTTTCTCACTCTCCGACGAGATCTGAAGAAGAAAAGTGCTGATTACGCAGCTGGTAAATAAAAATTACATTTTTATACTGGTGTGCACGCGTTCAGCACCTGTGCAACTGTGCAAGAAAGAATTTTAGCATGAGCGAATGTGTACGACAGGGTGAATCTTGAGATGGTGAGGTTCTAGGGCGCTGTGAACTGTCTTTTTTGTAGCTTTTTGAACGGCAATATTTTTCTAGCTGTATGTTAGCAGGGAGATGGAGGGGGAAGAGAGAGAGAGAGAGGGGGAGAGAGAGAGAGA
>NW_004797362.1:21638-23155 GCF_000002075.1 Aplysia californica
ACTGCTGCTGTAATTAATCAGTAAAAGTTTTTTGGCAAGTGTTTTACGGCGCTCGAAATTGCGTGACGTCACAGGAGCGTGCGGGACACACCAAACCTTTTCAGTTGGTAGGAAATTTTGAATATTGCCCGGGTGGCGACCGAAGCCTACTCTTATTGATTTTGGACCACCAAGGGATCTTTAATATGCACAACCTGTTCACGGGACCTCCAAGATTTGTCGCCCTTGTCCGAGAAGGCTGGGTGTAGATCTTTTCTATCAGAAGATCAGGGGTGTGGCTGAAAGACAGCAGTAAGAAAGAGCCAAGGAGTAGCAGTAGAAAGGCTGCAAAAGAGTCAGGAGCCCAGTGGAGGGGGCAAAAGATGTGAGGGAGAGGTGAAAGAAAGGGGAGACGAAAGCAGACAACAGAATACTGCAAGAGGGCAGGAAGGGAGGTGAAAGGAGACAATTTTAGAGAAGAAAATATTTCCGTCGCTACCCGGATTCGAACCCGAGACCTTTGAATGAGAGGCGAACACCTAGCCTGTAGGCTACGAGAGCACTCTCAGTAAATCTGAAAATTGTAGACGTCTGAGTTAAGCTTTACATAAGCATTTGGTCATTTCACAGAGCTATTCACAGAACAAGCATACATAGAGAGAGAGAGAGAGAGAGAGAGAGAGAGAGAGAGAGAGAGAGAGAGAGAGAGAGAGAGAGAGAGAGAGAGTCGTATATTGTTAGTCATTGGTCATTTGTTAATGTACAGATCTAGGTTAAACGCTCTTTTCAACACTGCAAGATTCTAAGTTTTCGACGTAGAACATCCATTACTATAACACTGTTACACATGTTGCCACGTCAAATAATGTGAATTGTTTAAATTAAATGTTTGTCCTTTTATTCAACAATTAGACTTGTCAGTGATAGTATATTACCAGATTTTGGCACTTACATGACCAGAATTGTGTCAATAGTCCTGATAATCATTTACTCAATCAATCAACCATGAACCATTTTAATTAACTGGAACCCCATTAGGGGATCAAAGCCTTTGTTAACTGATCTCACCTGAAACTGCCAATTCGTCGTTTTCCCTTTTGTGAGTCTTCCCACCTTTGACCTTTGCAGTCTATATTTAACGCGTTTGCTTCTCGTTCTGGGAGCCTTGTTAGCATGGAACAAGAGCCAAGATAAGACAACTCTTGTTTCTTTCAGAAAAAGGGAGGGAATTACGAGGAAAGGGCGGTAATCCGGATGATTTAAACGGCAGATGTTTAGGTTAGGCCACGGAATCTGGCTCAGACCCGTCTGTCCGCAGCTCCCTTCCGCCAGTTTTGGCGTGGCGATTTCTGTGTGAGTGAGAGTGAAAGCGCGACATCTGTCTATGTGAACGCCTTGTCCCATGTGGGGAACCCGTTGTCCCTTTTGTAAACAAAGCTGAGACTGGTCTGCCCAGCTGGGCTGTTAGGCAACAGGGCAATCTTGTCTCTCGGCGGGTATCACAGGGTGGTGGTGGTGGGGGGGGGAAGAGAGAGAGA
>NW_004797362.1:26321-27545 GCF_000002075.1 Aplysia californica
GGGGGTAGCTCGTAACGATTAAGAACAAGCCAATTTTCCCTTTCGTCCAAATGTGCGTTCCATTTTGAGCCGGAATTATGTGAGAAGGCACGGTCTAGAATATCATAGTACAAATCTATGGTTTGACGTGAGGAAGTTACTAAGACATCACCAAAAAACACTTACTTATCAGAGAAGTTAAGACGTTGAACCGCTCACGTTCTCCGGCGTTTATAGGTTCTAGAACGATCCACCAGTACCCACGTTAATGAACGTTTGCTCTCCTCTCTCTGTGATCTTTGTATACACTTCATTTCGCCTGACGAAAGGGAGGGGGGGGGGGGATTGTGGTACACGGTATCGTGATGAAATCAGGCGCTCGTCAAACATTAAAACTGAAGATATCTACCGACATATATTTTTACCACCGGTTTGGCAATCTTTATTGGACTCTTGTTGCCTCTTTCTTTCTTTCTCTTTTCCTTTTTTTTTTTGACTTAACACCTTTTTGTCCATTAAAAATGTATTTTTGTGAGGATTTTTCTGAAAAACGTGGATGAAAGGCACGTACAATATATATAATGTTGTATTTTCCAGGGACACTTTTTTTTACTTTGAATTTACCTTCAAACACTCGGCAACCCCCACCTTCTTCAGCCCCAGATATCTCGACTTCTTTTCAAGATAGATTGATATTTTCTCATCCAAAAAAAAAAAAAAAAGAAATTATAAAAGAAAGGAACTATCTTTCAGATGATATCAATAACTCCACATACCCAGAAATTGACGACCGCCTGATTCCACCGTGTCGTGGTACAACAGTAGTGTGGCTGGCTAGCGGTGACTGCCTATCTTCTCTCTATGCCGTCATTTGTTGCCTCTGGTGGTATTTGATAATGTTTTGCAGGCCAATCGTTTAGCCAGCACTACCATCTACCTATCTATTTGTGGGTGGTTGACGGGTGCTCTGGTGTGATTTGCTCCTTCTTTACTACAATGCCGTCCTTGTCTTTCTCTGCGTGTGTCTCTCTGTTGTCTCTGTCTCTGTCCCTCTCTCTGTCTCTCTGTCTCTTTGTCTCTCTCTCTCTCTCTCTCTCTCTCTCTCTCTCTCTCTCTCTCTTTCTGTTGCTTTTTGTCTGTCTTTCTGTCTGTCTGTCTATCTGTCTGTCTGTCTGTCTGTCTGTCTGTCTGTCTGTCTGTCTGTCTGTCTGTTTGTCTGTCTCAACCCCCCTCCAAAATAAATTT
>NW_004797362.1:31605-34250 GCF_000002075.1 Aplysia californica
GAGAGAGAGAGAGAGAGAGAGAGAGAGAGAGGCGTTAGGAAAAAGGTGCTGAATGAGAGGAAGGGTTTGAGGATCAGAAGGTGTTAAAAAGTTGATCAGCAGGAGAAAGACGGATGAAGAGATCACATGACCTTGAATTTAGACTATATTTTTCTCGATCAATCATTTGTGTTTTTGTCTGTGCTAAGGCCTGTATGTGTGCGCATGGTGGTGAGAGTTAGTGTTTGTTTGTTTGTTTCCGGTTATGCTCGTGTGTATAGATATGGGCATTACCATGTACAAGCAGAGGATATGTTGATTTTTAAAAGCATTTTTTAAAACTTAGCTGTGAAATGGAATGTTCTCACCTCTTACTAGCCTCTTTAAGTACCTGACAGTTTTTGAGAGGGGAAAATGTTATCAGCTCATAAGGTAGCCTGTTGTGATTTGAACTTATTAACAGCCCCCCCCCCCCAGCTCGAAAATCTAAAAACGAAAGGTGGGCAGATCGGCACAGAAGTATGTTAATCAAAATATTGTACCTAAATAATTTGGCTATTAAAAGTATTTTTTTAAATGAATAGGAAAAAGAAAACAACAAGAAAAAAGAAGTTAAACAAAAATCGATGAACGTTGTGTAAACGAATATTTATCCCCCCCCCGCCCTCAAATCCCCCTCACACACACACCCTTCCTCACCTTCCCCACCCCCACCCCCACCCCCATTCCGCCCTTTTAAGATGAACAAAAAATAAAGCTACCACGAAAGAGATAATCATATTAATAAAAAGTAGAAGGTGTTAAGGGAGCATATTAAGAAGAAAGAGACAGATCTGGGGACAGATATCGGGTAATAATAAAATTGCATCGATCACACCGCCCGCCTGGTGTGGCCAAATGGCGCGTAATAATAACCTGCCTGGTCGGGCCCTGGTCGTGCCAGACCTCCATGTCCACTTAGTCATGCGCGCATGCGCGGCCAATGACCCTTGGATCAGTTCAGATTGGATCTTCTTTACATCAAAGCTGAGGTACTGAATGTTGGGGGTTTTTTCTTCGCTTTATTGATAGTACTATTTCTATAATTTAAAAAAATAATAATAATGATGATGATGATAGTGATAATAATAATAATAACAATAATAATAATTATTATAATCATTATCAAGATAATAATAATAACAATTATAGTAATAATAGCAATAATAGCAACAACAAGAACAACATTAATAATAATAATGATAATAATAATAATAATCATAATCATAATCATAATCATAATAATAATAATAATAATAATCGTAATTTTAACAATAATAATAATTATGTTAATAGTAATAATAATAATAATGTATCGTCTTTAACTCTCATTATTTATTTTGGTGTTTGTTACTCTCTTGAAAGCCCCTAATCATCGATGACCTTATTGTATTGCAAGTACCCTAAAACTCTTTCTGAAACTTATAAACATAGACTTCTATATAAGTTAAGGACCACCTTCACAGACAGCCCTGATTTTTTTTTATTCGAAAAAAGACAGCAAGGAATGTTTCGAAATGTTTTGCTCTGTAAGTGTTAATCAGTTACCAAGGCGTACAGCAAAGGTTCCTAAGGGGGCAAAACCACCACTTGCACGACGGAAATCGTCGGTGAATTTTAGCCAAATTTTGTTGTTTTTTTATCAACTTGTGTGCGACACCACGGACATTCCTTAGTTAAAATTTCTGATGCACGACATAAGCAGACGCACGGTCTCGAACTGTGCTCACGTTGGTGGCAATATAACCCGCTGTTTGCGCAAAATCCTGTATCGCATCAATATACAACCAAGACAAAAGCTGAGAGACTTTGATCGTGCCAGATCTATGGCATGGCTGCAGGATGGAGTTGGAGCCCGAAAAGTTGCCAGAAGGCTTGCAGTGTCATACTCTGTCATTGTCTGTTTGAAGCAGCCCCCATCGAGCAACTGGATCAGTCCAAGAACGCCCTCGTGCAAGTCGACCCAAGAAGACCACTCATAGTGTTTGCAAGTGGTCCTTAACTTATGTTGAAGTCTGTAGCTGTGAGCGCTGAATACTGTTGTGTTTCTGGTATGGCGTTGAATTTCAAGAAATCTTAAGTTGTAAAACTCATTATAATCATACCCAGAGGGCTAGAGTATAGAATTGACTTAATTTTAAAAAAAATAGAAATAGAAATATCTTAAAGTAAACCCGGAAAACGAAAAAACGTATTTAATATGACATTTTTTCTTTATTTTTCTTTTTGTACTGTCTGGCTACACTTTCTTTTTTTTTTCTTTTCTTTTTCTTTCTTTTTGTGTCCTTTTTAACCTTTATTAGCTGTAGTTCCACGTCATTGAGGGGGTAGAAGCAAGCCTAGAGGGGCACAATGGACTCCTTTGATTAAAGAGATCCTTAAAGGTTTGATCCCCCGTCGCGTATAACTTCCGTTTTCCCGGAACGCGGCGCCGTTTTGGAGTAGAAGAATGGAGAGTTACTTGCCCCTGGCACGGACGGGGGAAGAGTTAACGGCCGTTGTGCGTCATGCTCTAGGGCTTTTTTGTTTCTGTTGATCGTGATGAAGTTTATCTGTTTATGTCTGTTTCTCATCTCCTAATGTCTGACCCACGAGGGCTTTCTCTCTCTCTCTCTCTCTCTCTCTCT
>NW_004797362.1:37220-38457 GCF_000002075.1 Aplysia californica
CCTTTTTTTGGATTATAGCCACATCAGCAATAATTCTCCCATTCAACACTTAGCTTGGCTCAACTTATCACTCTGAATTGAAAGGCGAATGTTGCTGATGAACCTATTATATTATAATCATTTGTAGACCTTTTTAAAAAAAAAAAAGTTGCAATCATCAATCGCAAAATATTTCTGTATTTACTTCTAGTTTTACGACGGGATGGGAAAATGAGACGAAAATCCATTATCCGTCATAATGACAAGGCTGTTGCTCTGGTGTGGTGTGCTACTTCTTTCCTGTCAAACATTCATCGTCCTTATCTCTCCTTCTTTATTGTGTTTGTTACTGTCTTGTAACACCTCTATTCTTCGGCACTTATAAGACATTATTGTTTCGTAAGTGCCGTAAAACTCTTACTAAAACATAGCTTAATGACACTGTATTCGAATGGCTCTGTCACGCTTTGAATAGCCTGTGAATAGCGCTAAATGTCCAGAATGTTGAAGAGTAGAGGCGAATGGGCACAGTACTTTTCAGTAAGGGGGCATAATTGGTTTGCTTCTAATATCAGTCTGTAGGTACATGTGCAGATAAGATCTTTCCGTGGATCCTGTGACGTGCTAGTTACACTGCTAAAGTGGTCTCTGGTAGACACTTTACTGTAGTGGACTGAACGATACTTAAGCTCAGTTTGACATGTTTTAGTTTCCTTGCTAAATGTGGGCAGTGGTAGATGCATTGCGATAGTGGACTGAAATAATAATATACTTTGCTAAATTTGACCTGTTAGTTACTTGACTAAATAATATGAGGTCTGTTAGTTACATTGCTAAAGTGGCCTCTGATAGATCCATGGCTTAATGCTAAACGAGCTCTGCTATCGTCTCCCCCTCGCTCGATGGGGAACCAGCGCCCCCTGTTATCTCCACGACCTGACCTCGGGTGGGCGCGAACTCGATGACTTGGGCCCAGGTTAGCAGACAAAGCAGCGGCCGCGATAGTTTGTCAAAGATGTCTTCTATTCTTCCCTCGCCCCGACACCCGAAAGATAGCTGGATGCTTCCCCAACGATCTGCCCTCTGTCTGTCTCAGCGCTGTGGAACGTGTGGTGGGGATAGGAGGGAGGCCGTTTTGTGTTTGAGGGATAGGGGCCTTAATGCTGACTGGGGCTCATGATTATTTTAGGAAGTATTATACGATTCAGGTAAAATAACAAAGCAGAAGCTAAATGAGTGTAAAAGAAAAATAAAGAAA
>NW_004797362.1:43114-44311 GCF_000002075.1 Aplysia californica
CCCCCCCTTCTCTTTGGGAATGGCCTAAAGATGTCATGTTATGCACCTCACAGACTAACAAACTGACAAACTGACACGTAAGCAAAGTTAAGTAAGATAAAGTTGGCTGTACAAGAAATAAAATATTACTCGTCCTCTTCATCGTTCAGTTCTTTGTGGAACATAAAGTAACGTCAGAGGTACCGAAGAAATAAAATACAATCTTTTATAAACAAATTGTATCTTTTTTTTAAACACATTAAATCAGATTTTGGGTCCGGTTATTTTTAGACGTCTACCTGATATGTTCCACTGCCACTGCAAAATAATTGGATTCTGGAAAATCCGTTTTTGATCCCCATGTGTGTTTTTGTCATATATTTGAAGTTATTAATGGTTGTTTTTCTGTCCTGGGGGATTTGAAAGAGGAAGTGGGGTGGGAAAGACGGCGGTGGGAGAAGGAGGAGGAGGAGGAAGAGGAGGAGGAGGAGGAGGAGGAGCAAAAAAGAAGAAGAAGAAGAAGAAGAAGAAAAAGAAGAAGAAGAATGAGGAGGAGGGGGAGGAGGAGGATGGGGAAGAGGAGGAGGAGGAGGAGGAGATGGCGAGGTCAGAAAGCAGGAAACAAGAAAAACGCAGCTCCATGTATCTTATTCCATGTATATGTGTCATAATACACAAAACTTGAGAGAAGAAAATGCAGGCAATTATTTTTAAGATAGTTGCACCGTAGTTGCACGCTTTCTTTTCCTTTTTTTTCTTTCTTTTTTTTTCTTTCTTTTTTTTCTTTCTTTTTTTTTTCTTCTTTTTTTTCTTTAAAAAAATTCTTTCTTTTTTGGGGGGCAGCCTGCTCTATGTTTTTCCGACAAAACGGGTAAAAAATGGAGTCTCTTCTCTTAACGCTGTCAACTTACTGTTTAGGACGGAGTTGGATATCTCTCTCCAGGCAGTTGCGTGTCTTGTCTAAACGCCCAAGGCAAAGTTGAGAATTCTAGACTCCACGTTTTGCTGAATAAACATTGAGACCGAAAGAAGAAACAGAATGATATGATCCTAAACTAAATACTTGCCAGGAAGCTATGGGAGAAAATGAAGTAAATGAGTGAGAGAAAAAAGAGGAGAAGAAGGATTAGAAGAGGGATCAGAAATGGGAGAGTGAATGAATGTGTGTGTGTGTGTGTGTGTGTGTGTATGTGTGTGTGTGCATGTGTGTGTGTGTGT
>NW_004797362.1:44603-46010 GCF_000002075.1 Aplysia californica
AGAGAGAGAGAGAGAGAGAGAGAGAGAGAGAGAGAGAAGGGGGAAGGAGGAGGGTCGTTTTTAGAACAGGTTCCAATTTAGACACACAGCTGTTGCATGGTTGTCGGGTACTCTGTTTTAGTTTGCTCTTTCATTCCTATCAGACGTCTGCGATCGTCTTCATCTCCTCCTCCTTTTCTTTGTCTGCTACCTTCAAACAACGCCTCTAATTTTCAGTGCTTATCTAATAAAGCTATTTATATTGCAAGCGTCGTAAAACACGTACTAAAACTCAGACTTAACAGACGCACCTAATAATATTCAATCAAACAAACCCTTGGCTCCGCCGGTGGTCCTGCCAGCAGATCCCGCTGCAGAATCGCAGCAGCCACTCAGCATTATACGCTTCGGTGAAATTCGCTAATTCTCCATACGTGCTCTTTCGTTTCGGAATAATCGTGGCAAAGTTTTGTCAATGTTACGGTTAAGTTTAGGTTTTTATCACATGATAGCCGTGTAATGTCATTGTTGTTGCTGATGAAAATGGGTGAAGAAAGTAATAATTATTAAGCGGATTTTTTTTAGTGACGTCATTGCAACCTAGATAGAGCTACACGGGGACGGGGAATCCGAATGTGTATGATAGGTCACGTAAGTTTCGAATGGATGGCTAAAGTGTACTTTTTACCTGAAAATGTTGAAACTAACTTGGAGTTTAGTGATGGTCGTGGGTTGTGTAATTGTTCTTCGAAGCGCTAGCATTTTTTAAAAATGGGTTCGTGGGTTCTTTTTAGGTGTTTTGGTTTTGTTTTCATTTGCTGTAGTTTTGTTGTTGTTGTTGTTGTTGTTTTTCTTTTTTTTCTATTTCATTTTTTAAAATTTTCACAGCAACAATAATAATGACAACAGCCACAACAACAACAACAACGACAAAAACAGCAACAACAACAAAAACAACACCAACAACAAAACCTCCACCGTCAATACCAACAGCAACAACATTAACAACGAGAAGGTACGAAACATCTTACTTAAACATCACCTTAACCTTAAACTTAACACGAATTTAACGACAACGAGCAGTAGGGGGGGCTCGCGTGTCCGATTAGACTGTAACGGTTCCAGTGATTGATCCGACTGACCGGTGCTGGACATTGTGATTGACGTGACACTTTGCTGACCAGTCAATGACCGCTGCGCCTGGGCTGAAATTGCAGCCCTCAAGGGGACTGGCCGGTAATTGTTTGAGGGCTTTATTATGCCTTGTCTTTGTGTTTGGGTGAATGCTAATATTTTGTGAGGCCTTGGATTGTTTCGTGTGTCTTTTTTTGCTGTTGTTGTTTTGTTGTTGTTGTTTTCTTGCTTTTGTTTTGTTTCTTTTGTTTTGTTTCTTTTGTTTGGGAGGGGGGGAGGGTTGTTTTTTATGGG
>NW_004797362.1:47929-49226 GCF_000002075.1 Aplysia californica
TCTCTCTCTCTCTCTCTCTCTCTCTCTCTCTCTCTCTCTCTCTCTCTCTCTTTCAATTTCCCGTCAAAGTTGATCAAGTTTTTTTCCTATAAAGTTTTTCCACAAGACCAATACATTTCTGTGATGTCTATTTCGTGGATTATCTTTAAAAATGCAACCTTTACTGAGTATTCCCTTTTGTTTTTCCTTCCACACTAATGTCCACCAATACCAGTCTCATAGGTCCAGCCCAAGGACCTTACTACTAGATCTATAACATCCTTGGTCCAGCCAGAAAACCCGTGTGGTAAACGTCATCAAGGGGCATTAATCACCGAGCTTCCGGTAACAAGACAAAGGGGAGCAAACTCAACCCATCTTTGTTGTCTTGACACTAATTGGAATCGAGGTTAGCTCGAAGCGCCGAGCCAACACGGGGAATCCCCTCGTCCGCGAGGGCTTTATGGCTAGCTTTACGAGGTGGGTAGTGCGGAGTGCTCGCCCCTGTTTCTATTTTTATGAGCGGATTTTCATCTGGGAATGACCACTGGGGAGTGATAAGTCTGCTGATCTGGTGGTGGTCACCCCCCGCGGTCAGTTGGCGGGAAAGGACAGAGTGCGTAGGTGGTGGGAGGGTCAGATCAGGATGACCTCATTTCAAATGGAATAAATGATGATATTGGAGAGGTTAGGGCGCCGTCTGCGTTTTGTCGTCTGTTTGTCTGGTCGTATTTCTCTAGAGAGACTCGAAGGGGGTCTGTCTCGTCGCCTGTTGCTGTTGCTGTTGCTGTTGCTGCCGATGTTGCTGTTGCTGTTGCTGTTGCTGTTGCTGTTGCTGCTGATGGTGCTGTTGCTGTTGCCGTTGCTGTTGATGTTGCTGTTGATGATATGCTGGTGATCGCACGATTAGGTGGTGGCACTGTTGTTCAGTTGTTGTTTTGTTTCTGTCGATTTTGTTGCTGCTGTTGTTGTCGTTTTTGAGGTTATCAATGTCTTGTTTCTTTGCGTGTGTTTGAAGTGATTGTCTCTTTGGTCGGGTTTTAATTTTCGTTTGTGTCTTCGAGCATACGTTGTATTCATGAATATTATGTCAGCCCGTCTAACAACTGGTGAACCTTGACCTTTCAGGTACGTGACCTTGAGGCTGAGCTGGAGGCCGAGAACAGGCGTGTGCGTGAGGCCGTGTCCAACCAGCGCAAGGCTGAGCGATTCTACAAGGAACTGCAGACCCAGACCGAGGAGGAGAGGAAGCAGCTGGCTGAGCTCTCCAGCTTGAACGATCAGCTTAGCATCAGACTCAAGACCTACAAGAGGCAGA
>NW_004797362.1:51190-53231 GCF_000002075.1 Aplysia californica
GTGTGTGTGTGTGTGTGTGTGTGTATGTGTGTGTATGTGTCGGAACATTTCCAAATCGTGTGCACATTTCTTTACCACTCACAGAGATTTCACTGCGTGACCCTGTCTGTCCTAGGACCAAGGTACGAAAAGACCGCCTCCAACCATAAACAAAGGGACACAACAAGCGCGTGTCAAACCCATCGGGTGCCCCGACTTTGTGCGGGAGTTATCTCCCCCGGCAGTGCCACCGATGGTCGTACCAGTTGCACCCCTTAGGGCAGGGGGAAAAACAGTTTATCGTTGTTTGGGTGAAACCGAATCGTTAACGGGATTTTTCGACCTTGTTCGACTTGTTTCGACTTTGGGGCGAGAGAGAGAGGGGGGGGGAGGGAGAGAGAGAGAAAGAGAGAGAGAGTGTGTGTGTGTGTGAGAGAGAGAGAGAGAGAGAGAGAGAGAGAGAGAGAGAGAGAGAGATGCTGTCGAAACTGTCTTAGACGGCCATCCGTTGTCGAGAAGAAAAGGGGCCGTTTTATACAGGTGGATGTTTTATACAATGTCATTATAATGTGAAAAATAAGCAAGAGCAACGATCGGAAGTGGCCATTTTTACTGGATTGTCCAATGCAGACGGCCGTTAGAGCAGGTTCGAGTATTATTGAAGTACTCGAGGGGTGGAACAATAAGGAAAGGGTATGTTGGGGAAGGGGTGGATGG
This sequence comes from Aplysia californica, assembly GCF_000002075.1. NCBI lineage: Eukaryota > Metazoa > Mollusca > Gastropoda > Aplysiida > Aplysiidae > Aplysia > Aplysia californica. Next base: position 51,887 of record NW_004797362.1, read on the forward strand.
GGAAAGGGGGGATGGGTAAATATTCCAGTTGCGCCAAAGACCGTGTATACCCGCCACGGCGCGAATAAAAGCCCCAAAGAGGAAGTGGAATATCTTGGTAGTAGAGAATCTTTGGTTGCGCTGCGTCATTTTTCAATTATTATCTCCTGCTATAATAGTCGGGGTAAGGGCTGCGTGTGGACGTTAGCGTGTGTGTGGTGGCGAAGCGGATGGGTTGGGGGTAGGGGTTACTTTAATCAATCTGTCAATATTACTGTCCTCACCCTTCATCCCCCTTTCCCTCCCCCCACTCTCCCCTCCCGTCCCCACTTCAACACACACACACACACACACACACACACACACACACACACACACACACACACACACACACACACACACACACCGCATCGGTTGACCTTGTTATTATTTCAAAGGCCAACTACTAACGATGATGGAATATTATTCATTACCTGAAAAAAAATTGTAGGAATCTATAAGAGAGAAGCCACTCCGTCCCCATAATCACATCAAAACAGCTCTACACCACGCCAAGATTATAGGACTCTGTCATTCTGCTGTCAGACCACTTGTCAATGACAGACTCAAGTGTAAATGACCCGAAGTTTGATTTCCAACCCAAATTTGATGACGTGGCATGTTTTGGGGACGTGTGTTGTCCGTGGCGCCACAACCCTCTCGTATTTCATCTTCATGTCATCACCCTAGAACTATTTTGTCCAAAGTGTACTTAACTCTTTCAATACGCAGGGGATTCTGCAATTTTACCCACCAAGGCGCGAAGGGTGTTATCTTAAAACGGCTGTAATTCAGTCAAATATTGATGGATTCGTTAGTGTGAGCACTCAAACCATTCCTAATTGTACAGAAAATCGCAATATGTGTGAAAATAGGTTTAGATCTTGGGGTTTGACGAAATTGGTACCCCAAAACGTCTCTTACGTGGCGATCCGGAATCAAAGAGTTAAATAACGAGGCGCAAATTTAATTTGGCAAAATAGTTCTGAGGCGACGATATGTAGCTGTTATTTCAAAGTTTAAAATTAAAACAAAAAGAAGGAAAATAGAGCAGTGTGACAGATTTGAGTGTCAGTGTTGGTTTGTTCGGTTCTAAGTTCATGTGGAGAGCTGTGCGAAGCGGAGGTAAATATAATGTATTTAATATTATACAGCACATTTCGTAGTATGTTGCTTGTGCAGCCAAGAACCTTAGAACACTATTCAGCCTCTTTATAATACTAGCTGATGTTTGTCTGTTTTTTCTTTTTTTATAAAACAAAAAGTGAAAAACGTTATACATATCCTATTTATATAGTTTATCTGGAGAGAGAGAGAGAGAGAGAGA
>NW_004797362.1:54954-56374 GCF_000002075.1 Aplysia californica
TATATATATATATACGCACTCAAACAAAACACACTCTTTTGTCCATCACATATGTTATCCGCTCCCCACCCACCCCCACCTCTTATTTTCCACCCACCACCATCTTCCCTGTTAGCCTGACCACTGATACACACTTCACATTGAGGAGGGAGCATTTATTGTGATTCATTGTGCTCTTCCGCTTCTGCTCCGGGGAGTATTTATTGTTATTAATTGAGCTGGTCCCAAAACTTCTGTTCGTTGGGCAGAGTCAACAAACGGAAGTCTACCATTTCGGCACCCTGACCGCGTTTCTATTGAGCTAACCTTTCTCATGGTAGTGGATACGTGTGTTTCTGAGTTCCAGCCATTTTAGGCTCTTTTAATAGGTTCAAAGAGATGTATTTGTTTGCGAGTATACATGAGTGTGTGTGGCCCAGTTTGTCCCAAAAGTAGCCCAATGTAGTCCAAAGTAGCCCAATGTAGCCCAATGTAGCCCCAATGTAGCCCATTGTGGCCTGTAGTGGTTGAATTAAATTATGTGACCTCAGACAATAATGACTTGTAAACACTCGTCGTTAAGTGATGTTAATCTATGTCCAGAACGGATCAGTATCGACCATGAGAATTATTACAAAAGTCACTTTCCCCATTCTTTTCACTATTTTGAAGTTCTGAAAGCGTAGAAATAGGGCAACAAACATTAACAATGTCATCACCTAGCGAATCCCCCCCCCCCCCCCCCCACCGCCCTCATTTTCGGGACTCTGGTGATAACATTATTTCCATTGTTTTTTATTTCCAAATTGTGATCACTCTGTGGGTGGATTCAGGAATCTGGTTTTTGTCTTGCTCTTCAGAACAGCATGTAGGGATGTTAAGTTAGGGGAGACACCGAAAAAAAAAACCACAACAACAATCACAATCACCATCATCCTCATCCTCATCCTCATCCTCATCCTCATCCTCATCATCATCATCATCATCATCATCATCATCATCATCATCATCATCATCATCAACGCCACAACCACCACTATACCACCACCACAACCACCATCACCGTCCTGACAAACAATTTCCAAACAATATTCCTGTTTCCAGTTTTCTGTTTTGTTTTCTTTTCTTTACGCAAATATGAAAATACATGTATGACAATAACATGTACTATCTATCATGTTGTTACACTCTTTTTCTTCATAGCATAACATAATTAATGATTTGGCACCGAACCCGGACGCAAACCTAAATGAAAGAATAAAAAAAGGGTCGTGTCTCTGAAATCAGGTGTGAATGGAGGTAGACAGAGACTGATTATTGCGTGTTGTCATGTCACACACGGGCATGGCATTTATCGCAGGCAAGCTTAGAAAATGAACTAAGCCCTGAGAGAGAGAGAGAAAGAGAGAGAGAGAGAGAGAGAGAGAGAGAGAGAGAGAGA
>NW_004797362.1:59558-61561 GCF_000002075.1 Aplysia californica
AGTGAGAGTGAGATGGGGTGGGAGGGAGAAAACGACTGACGATCTAGCCAACGCCTAAGCACAAAGACACAATATTATCTGAAAGACAAACACATCGACAGATAACTGGAAACCGTAGATGAGTAGCTATTTAATCCACAGGTCAGCTCCTACCAACTGATCTACATTCTGTAAAACATTTATTTATTTGTTTGTCAAGAGTTTGGCACGCTGCTGACTTGTGGGAATATTACAGATTTATATTTCTAGACCGTTATAATTTAATGCTTTGCCTTATTGCGACTGTAGATCTAATGAATTATCATAGTTGTAAAATTGTTATTATTTTATCTCTCTTTTTCATGAGCGTTACGTGGAGATTATGATAATTCACAACAGGTGAAGGTTGGAGCTGGAACATTATCACATCTGAAGTGCAGCTGATGATTCTGTAGTCTGGTCTGTGCTGCGCCGATAGCTTTCTTTTTCGAAAGGGGGAAGAAGAAACAAAAAGTTAAGGGAAAAAAGATGATAACTCAGTGTATTGGAATCTTGTCTGGATTTATCGTTTACTTGCGTCATTGCGTAAACTGTGGCAGAGTAGACTTGTCGAGTGTTATGCTACGCTGCAAAATTCGCGCTGAATCGTCGAAAAGAGCAAAAATAAAAAGCACGAATACAAAATAAAAAACATTAAAATGAAATAAAAATGACAAACGAAAAAGTGGCTCTTTTAAATCAGATCGTCGACGGCCTGTTGAAAGATAGCTCGTGATTTTGTCGGCAAAAGCACCAGGATCATTTGCGCGCTCTGGGGGGAAGGGAGAGAATTATTGTAGCGAAATGTGGTGGTAAAGGGAGACAAACGAGGGGGGTTATTTTGTCGTGGATGTGGAGAGTTAAAGTTTTAAGAAAGTGTGGACGATATTGCTGATGTTGTCAGCCTTCGTGCACGTGCGTTGGGCTAGAGGATTTGTGTGTGCCTTTGAGAAACGATAGAAAAAGATTACAAGAAAGATATATTTATTTTTAGCGGGAGTTTCGTCAAAAAAAATAATTAAAAAATGAGAAGATTATCGTAGCGAGAACAGGGGTAACCCAGGAAAAAAGTCAGGAAAAGAAAAACAGATAGAAAGACTCACGGTAGAATCAGACAGGTAGGCAAACAGACGGACTAACAGACGTATAGATAGAGAGGGAGTTGGATATACTTGCAGACCAAGAAGCAGAGAGAGTGAAGGGAATGGAGAGTGAGAGAGAGAGAGAGAGAGAGAGAGAGAGGGGTACGAAAAGGGAAAGAGATCAACTGAGAACATATAATAACATTATACAGACACGATTTCTAAATTCCCATGTTTTGTATCTCTTTGCTTTCAGATATGACTCGATCCGAGGAAAACTCAACGTTTGGCTGTAGCAGTTGTCAGCACCAGCATTGTCACAGTCACTGTCAGCGTGTACAGCCACAGCAACAACAACAGCAACAACAACAACAGCAACAACAGCAACAACAACAACAACAACAACAACAACAGATAGAACGGTGTCCCACTGACAGCTCCAGCGTCACGATGCTGAAATACTGGAAGCAGCAACAGCAGCAGCAGCAGCAGCAACAACGTCATCACACTGACGACTATCCCGGCAACACCCTCCTTTTCCTTCATCGTCCCCGTCATCACCATTACCACCACCATCATCATCACTACAGCAACGACACCAACAGCACCCACAAACAACAACAACAACAATCTCTTCCTCACCGCCATCAACACTCGCAGCAGTTACCTTCCAACGCACTCACCCAGAGACAGAATCAACACGAGCAACAGATCCTCCTTTGTTCTTCGTCATTGTCGCAACAGCAGCAGCAGCAACAACAGCAACAAGAAGATCAACAACAGCAACAGCAGCAGCAGCAGCAGCAGCAATACCAAGGGAAAAGAAGAAGTGGCCTGTCATTTCTGCCTTCAGGGATGGGCAGACTGGTTCCTGGGGTGTTCCTGGCCTGCCTTACCCTTGTG
>NW_004797362.1:62952-64092 GCF_000002075.1 Aplysia californica
CCCCCTTTCCCCCACACCACTACCACTATCAAAAACATCTACAACAGCAGCAACAAGAACAACAAGACTTAATAGTAGCAATAACAACAGTAATACATGTAGCATCAACAAACAAACAAAAATAGCAAAAGCAGCAACAATAACAACAACAACAATTACAACAGCAAAAACAACTTCGAAAACAATAGCAGAAGCAACAACGGCAGCAGCAACAACAACAACAACAATAACAACGAAATAACAATTACAATAAATCAAAGGATCAATCAAGAGTTAAAATATGAAAGATTCCCTATAAAAATAGTTTCTGGAACAGAAGTTACAGTTGAAAGATCACATTGGAGAAACACAATGAAAGGTTGAAGAATATCATTCTGTCCCCTGGTAAAATATTAGAGCGAGCTGCGGCAAAATCCGAATCTTGGATCTGGTTATCCGATAATTTCTGACAACGGAATCATTTTATTCGTTCTGTTTTTTAGTTTTAGTCAGAGTTTTACGGCACTTGAAACACAATGAAGTCGTAAAAGTACCGAAGATTAGAGGTGATATGAGAGAGTAACAAACACAAAAAGAGAGGAAAGATAAGGATGATAGATGTTTGTTTGGAAAGAAGGAGCAAACCACATCTGAGCACCCGCCAGTCACCCATTTTTGTTTGTCCTCACGAGGTCTGGAATACTGATCTGTCTTAACAGAATGGTTCTGTCTGTGCAAGAGACGCAGTGTCATATAACGCTACTTAGTCAGCCCGTGCCTTGTACTCATTGCAACCGACATTTTGTTGTGTGACTTAGCCTAACTGAGCGATGAACGTTAACACTTAAACCTTTACTGCACAGACAATAATCTGGTGAAACGGAAGACTACATACTGGTCTATTTTTAAAAAGAAAGAAAGAAGTAAAGTGTACCTTATTTTTACGCCCCTATCGACACGGTTTGGATAATTTAGGAGGCGGGTTTCCCCACCCTGCATACAAACGCAGATACTTGATATAAAAACGTCCCCTCACGGGAATCAAACTCACGTCTTCTGTGTGCGACAGCGAGGAGTCTAACCGCTATACCACGTTATGCCTAAGTGCCTAAGTTATACCGGTGTGCCTAAGTACAATCTACTTGATACTATCAAGAACCC
>NW_004797362.1:68449-74762 GCF_000002075.1 Aplysia californica
GTGTGTGTGTGTGTGTGTGTGTGTGTGTTACTGATTGATTGAGTGACTGATTGATTTATTTTGTGTTTAATTGTGTTCTATTTTTTTTTATAATTCTTTTTATTTCAGCGAGTGAAAAGCTTCTTCTTATAAATTATAGTGTCTTTCATTCTTACATTTGAGTTGACAAAATTGTAATGATGGAGGTCAAAAGCCAATGTGTTTGTTGCTCACTTGTAACGCTTCTAATCTTTGGCTCTGATTTGACTTTTGTTGCAAGTGCTGTAAAATTCTTACTAAAACTAAATAAAACACCCCTCCCTCTCCCACCCTCACAGGTGAGTACAACCTACAGATCCGTGACGTGCGTGTGGAGGACGAGGACGTGTACCAGTGTACTGTCATGGCGTCTGACGACTTTCCAGTGGGCATGAGAAGTAGGAAGTCCTTCGTCACTGTTGTCGGTGAGTCTTCAGAAAAGGCAGCAGGAAAAATAGGCTGTCATATAGCAGCAGCTGTAGTAGCCAACGAATAAAAGCAGTAACGTCCATCAATTATTGACTGTTGAGAGTTGCACAGGCCGGAACCTACTCTTCACAATTATAAAGAATTTGGGACTGTCTTCTTGGAGAAAGTGAAACATAATTATTAAAAAATAATATTAATGTTCAGTCCACCATCATAAAACAAAACTTGTCATAACTTTGTGTTGACTACAGCTAACTTCTAACACATTACATTCACAATGTTGTAACACATGTACTAATTAGAAGGCATCATTTAAATAGCAATGGGCAAGGGGAACAAGTCTTCTAAATGCTTACGTCCACATGTTATCTTATATCAAATGTACTTAATCTCCGAAACAACTAGAATTGTAAACTGTATGCATCCCCCTCATCCTCTTCTATTTTTCTCAGTTCTTCTTGAACAACACTCCTTACGTCCTCCTCATCCTCTCTTTCTTTTATTTTTCCCAGTTCCTCTTGAGCAACCCTCCTTTCATACCCAACATCCTCTTCTTTTATTTTTCACAGTTCTTCTCTAACAGCCATCCTTGCATCTCCATTATCCTTTTCTTCTTTTAATTTTCCCCAGTTCCTCCTGAGCGACCCACCATCATCAATGCCCCTATAGTGCCAGTGGTGCTGCACACACCCACCAACATCACATGTCGGGCTGATAAAGGTACAGTTGTTTGTAAAGGTCTACTTGAGCCCCCCATTTGGAACTTACTTGACCCGAGGTGCACATCTGTGGTCTCCGCGATCTGTGGGACCACATAGGGGTTGCTGTGACGTCATTTGGGAAGGACAATTTTTACCTGTAGCTTATAGTTTTACCCAGTTGTCTTGCCCTTTTTAGTTTCAGAAATTAATGCATGCAAGTAACTTCAAACTGTGAAACTGAGGTAATCGAAAGTATTTTTAACCTGATACTTAGCAACGTGTCTTTTGTGTCTTCGACAAGCGTCAAATGTCTATTGTCTTAGTGAATGTTATTCTGTGAAGCTCTACTGAAAAAGTTATTGTTTTGTTCGTATTGACATAAATAAAAAGTACCCTACCATGGCAAAAGAAAAATGGTAATTTTTGTGTAGGCCTGACCTTTCACCTTTTTGTGATCCTCTCAGGCAAACCAGTAGCAGAGATCACCTGGTACCTGGATGGCCAGCGACTGTCCCGTGCCACCACCTACTCGCTGCCTCGTGGGGACTTCTACGATGCCGTGGGAGTGCTCACCTTCAACGCCACGCAGGCAGACGCGGCCAAGAGGATAGAGTGTCAGGCCTCAACCGAGCTGATGGCTCGACCCTTCCGCACGTTTGCTACTCTAGACGTACAATGTGAGAAATAAGTGGATTTGTTTGTTTTTGTGCTTATTCTTATATGTTTGTGTCTTTGTTTCTTTATTTCTTTTAAGTAGATTTTCTGATCTAAAGTTGGCTGAATAGGTGACTGGAGGGAGCCACTGGCTGGTAGTACTTTTTTATTTTCCTACTTGCTGTTTCTGTCTTTCTGTCTTACCCTTTCTCTACACTGAATAACAGTTATAACTGATATTGTCAATGTGCTTCTCTTTACTAAGTAAAATCTGCTAAGTTGCAGCTGCCAAAAGTTCATATGTTATTGCCTGCAGTACATTAATGTGCATGCACAGGACATTAGGCAGTTCAAATTACTGACTTACAGGTACTGGCACATCTTCAAAATAGATTAACCTGTAAGATGTATATCAGTTTGTCTCAAGGTACGTGGTATTTCTTTGAACCATTAAATGGTGGTCTGCTGGTGGTTGGCGGGTGCTGTTTCTGGTGTGATTTGCTCCTTCTTTCCTATTAGACATCTCTCCTCCTTTCTTTTGTCTGTGTTACTCTCTTGTAACACCTCTAATCTTTGGCACTTATATGACCTTACGGTGTTGCAAGTGCTGTAAAACTCCTACTAAAACTAACAGAATGGTGGTCTGTATGTTGTCCAGATGCCCCTGACCTTGAGATGACCTACAATGTGACAACGCGAAACATCCGGGAGCACGACTTTGTCCGCTTCCAATGTGTGGGGCGCGCCAACCCATCCAATGTCAGATGGAGGTAAGACCTGGAATCTTCTAGGCATCTGTCTGGAACTTTTTTGTTGAGAGATGGGGACGACTGATATTTTTAATGATTAGGATTTCACCTCGTGTTTTTGAGCTTCAACCCTTTCTGAGAAAATTTTGTTGTTCTTAATTATTCAAACTGTCATAGACCAACTCATAAACAATCATGATTATAATTATTGTTACTGTCTTATCATAACTGCCATCTCCCCTTGTATTTCATCCCCGCGTTGCTGGTAGGCAGACAGCACCTCCAATAGGTCCCACATATGTTCTTTCCCTTTGTTGTTTTTGTTCGTTTATATCTATCTTCTTCATCCTTGCATTGAATGAATGACCATTATCATGTTGGTGGATTCCCTTTACTGGTACTCACAATCTTCATCATAGTCATCATGTTCCTCTTTGTCATTGCTGCACTGTATATGTAGGCCTACTTGTTTGTAAATTTTCAAATACCTAAATGATCATACACCTCGTGGTTTATGCACAGACTTACAGGAATATCATTTATATAAGTTGTTCTATTATCATTTTCCTTTTCATTCTTCCTGAATGGGTGGTTGGTGGGTGCTGTGGTGTGGGTTGCTCCTTCTTTCCTATCAAACGTCTATCGTCCTTATCTGTAGTCACTTTTTTGTGTTTGTTACTCTCTTGTAACTCCTTAATTTTCGGCACTTGTATGACCTTATTATGTTGCAAGTGCCGTAAAACTCTTACCAAAACTAAACTAATCCTTTCTGAATCACTTAAATTCTTCTTGTTTCAAAGAGGCACTCAGAGAGTTTCAGGTTCAAATCTTAAGCGTATTTGATTTCTCAGGTGGTTCCGGAATGATGTCCTGATTCCAAACGCCAACTCGAACACGTACCATGTACACGCCATCACCCCAGACTACAACAACGACAAGATCACCTGTGAGGGAACAAATAATGTGGGGAGTACTCGCAAAGATGAGGTCCTCAATGTGGAATGTAAGTGGACTCTCACTAGTTTTGGATTAGATCTACACCTGTCTCCTTTTTTGTAATTTTACTTTTTAAAAAGTAATTTTTTGGGTGGTTTTTGGAGAGGAGGTATTCTTGTAGTGTGGATTTTTATTTGTATTTATTAATTATTTTTTTTGTTACTGTTGTTGTTGTTGTTGTTGTTGTTGTTGTTGTTGTCATCATCAATATTAATACAGATGATGATATTTTCATTGTTGTCTTGTTAATTGTTTGTTGCCTCCTCCTCCTCCTCCCAGCAGAAAATATTTGTTTCGCTTCATTGTATTTTCATCTTTTTTCTTATTTGTCTCTTATCTTACTGCTCTAGGTCATCTTCCTCATCTTGCTCTTACTCTCCTTCTCAACTTGAAATGAGAATTACCACTTTTTTTTTTCCTTCCATTTCTCTTTTTTTCTTCATCTTTTGTGGGTCTTTTTTCAGTTGCTGTTGCTGTTCTCCTCCTCTTCTTTTGCTCCATTTCCTTTTCCTTCTGGCCCTCCTTTTATGGCTTCCTCCTCCATAATAGTAAAACCTCCCTCCCTCCTTAGATGGTGCCCGCATCCTTGAGATCACCGCTGTAGTGGGAGCTGACGTTGGACTCTCAGCTGAGCTGAAATGTGAGACGGACGGTAACCCGAGCCCAAATGTGATTTGGCGTCGTAAAGATCGCTCAACGTACGCCCACCGGACACTATCCACCAACAAAGTGTACCATATTGACCGTGTAAACGACCAGAGTTTTGGCTGGTATGTCTGCACGGCTACAGTTATTGGGTTTCCAGACACAAGCCAGGAGGCTTTGCTGTTGAGAAATGGTGAGAGTCTTTGATTGTTAATATTCGTCCCAATCAACACAATTGAGGTTATTCATGAGATTGGCAGCCTCAGCTGTGCAAAGCGAAAAGGCATACTGTAAAGTTCAGGTGAAAGGGGACATATGAAAGGTGATAAAATATTCATGGACGAGCTATTCATTGAGATTATAAACTGTTGGTTGATGAAATATGAAAGATGGTAAAAAATTGGTTGATGAGATAAGTAGTTGAACAAATCAAAAACAAACTCCAACTGGAAGCTTCTCTGGAATGAAAACCAGGTAATTATCTAATGACATTTAAAGCCCTTAAATTTTAAGGTCATTTTTAATAACTAGAGAAATTCTTTAATCTTGGACAAAAAAGATTTTCCTTGATCAAATAGCAAGTGAAGATTTTTGTAATGTCTCAGAAGTCACTAAATGTTTAACAGATTATTGGGTGGCTTGAGTCTTTGTTGTACTTTTATGCTCACTTTCACACTTGTCTACCTCCACCTCAATAGGAAAACCCAAAATGGGAAGTAAGAAGGAACAGCTGGCCACAAGTGGAGAGGCAGGGTTCATTGAATGCATGACCAAATCAATCCCCAAACCTTCTGAGATCGTCTGGTCACGGCACGGTCAAGCCATCGACTACGCCATGTCTGGTCGCTTCTCCCAGAAGGATCATCAGCTGCCATATGGGGTGAAGAGTATCTTACACATCACTAGCGTGCAGGATGGAGACTTTGGTACCTACAACTGCACGGTCACCAACGCCTACGGCTTTGGTTTTGACTCTATTGAGCTCAAGGAGAAACGTGAGTGATTGGTTATGGGGGTATACAGTCAAACCTACTCTAAGCGCCACCTGCCCAAGACAACTACTTGTACAAACAGCCACTTAATCCATTTAAAAGATCCTCTGCCCTCCTTTCCACCCCCTACCTCCCCACTAACAATTAAAATTGTTCTGCTCATAGATGTGTCAGTAAAGTTTATTTTAATTCTTATATCCCCTCACCTCAGAGGTACTGATATTTTCTGTACACTAATGTCTCTCAATAGCCTCAAAGAATCAAGTCTTTTTTTGAGAAAAAAAAAAGTTTTTTGTCCCCACACATCTGTTGACCATCTTTTTACTATTATTATCCTCCCCACAGATAAAGTGATATTTTCTCTATACTAAAGTGTTTATTAAATTCCTACAGAAATATTTGTCTGTGGGTGGTTGGTGGGGGCTCTGGTGTGGTTTTCTCCTCCTTTCTTATGAAACATTAATTTATCATCCTTATCTCCCCTCTTTCTTTTTTGTGTTTGTCATTCTCTTATTAAACAAACTCTAATCTTCATCACTTATATGACCTAATTGACTGCCGTAAAACACTTACTAAAACTGAAAAACTAAATGATTGTCTTTTTCAAAATCATATGTTGATTCTTTTTTTTCAACCACCTATAAATATGCTCATCATTTCTTGACACCAGAATCTACGTGTATGTATATATCAATTTCCTCAAGATTTAAAAAAATATATATATTGATAACTTTTCAACTATCCTTTACCCACCACAGATGTGTTCCCAACCATCTACGTCATCATCGGTACTATTGGCGCCGTGGTCGTAATTTCAGTTGCTGTCCTCATCTGTTTCCTCTACCGGAGGTACAAAAAGGAGGATCAGGGGAGCGTCTTAGGTACACAATCGTCATAGCAACTGTTGTCCATCTGTTGCTGTGTTGTTATCGATGTCTGTGTTGATGTTAGAGATGGTGATGGCATTTGTAATGTTTTCCATGATGATAAATAAAGTGGAGAGGAGAAGAAAGAGGAGGTTTGGGAGGCGAGGAGGAGGGGGGAAGACGACAACGACGACGACAAGAAGACATAGAAGAGAAGAAAAAGAAGAAGAAGAGGGGGGGGGGGAGAAAGAAAGGTAGATAGA
>NW_004797362.1:74862-76773 GCF_000002075.1 Aplysia californica
AGGGGGGAGATAACAATGACTATGGCAATTTCGATATAGATATGTTTAATAGGACCTTTGAAAATTGATCTATAAAGTGTTCAGTTGTAGGTAACCCGAATAGCACATTGGCATTTTTGCATTTATAGTTCAGGTCCATACATGCTCGGTCCACCAACTTAGAATCTAGGGAAGTTTGGCAATTTTTGTATGTCCCACGGTTGTGTGTTCATATAGAATCACCACCAGGGGTCTTGGCAGTGTGTATTCATATGCTATTTTAGTGAGTGTCTTAGTTCATTACATTCCCTGATAAGCCATTCCATGAAAAATGAAATTGTAGTGACAAACATATTGCGTGAATGATGACTTACTGAAAATGATTCTTAGCTGTGAGAGAGCCATTCTTTTTCTTTTTTTTTTTTGTTGTTTTTTTGTTGTTGTTGAAGAAGGTTTTGCCTCTTACAAAGCAGGTGGGATGTGGGTGCTCTGGTGGGATTTACTCCTTTCCTATCAAACAGCTATCCTGATCTCTCCCCTTCTCTTTTCTGTTTGTTACTCTCTTGTAACACCTCTAATCTTCTGCACTTATTTGACCTTATTGTGTTGCAAGTGTTGTAAAATTCTTACCAAAAAAAATAAATTATATAGCAAAAAATAAAAATAAATAATTGCTTTGTCACTGGTTAAATATTTTTTTAGCTGGTCATCATCCTTGTTTTATGGGTGTCTCTGGTTTCACTTTTGACGGAATGGCCCTGATGTAGATCCCCGTACCTGGAAGTGATGGAAAAGTCTTTTTCATAAACAATCAGTAACTTGTCACAGGAGACTACCTTTGGGGATGTATACATCTTGGCTTTACGGGAGGAAAAATATTTAATTTTTAAATTATCAATAATGATGGTGTCTCTGATGCAATCTTCATCTTTAGAAAATATTGAACAGTAATTCTACAAATACATTTCAGTCATTTCTTTCTTATTGATGAATATTGAAAAGTAATTTCGTAAATAGATTCATTTTTTGTGTCACTGTTTTAAGTGTTGAAGGATATCAGACTTTTGATGCCTGATAAATGAAATCTGTTTAACATCTCATCCCATCTTTTTGAATTGAAGGGTTTTGTTTTTATAAGGGGAACCAAACAAATTCCCGATTAATTTTTTTAATCCTTAGAAGAGAATAACAATAACTCCAAGTCCTAATTCAAAGATGATAATATTCTCAATAGACCTCAATATGTGTTAACCTTTCTGACCATGTAAATCACCATTGTGGGCCCTTCACCTCTATACAATCTGTGCCAGCTTGGACTGAGCTCACTTGAAAGGCTTTAACTGCAAATGCATTGTGATAGCGAGGCCATCCTCAAGCTACAATTGACTACACTAACTTAAAGCTGGTTCCCAGCTTTAGACTGCTATGTATAAAATCTGACTTGAAGTGAAAACGTTTGGTTCAACGGTTGTTGTTCTTTTTATTAATAAGTTCAAGGTAAAAGGAACTTAACCATTTGCATTGAAAGGAATGTCAACATGGCTTTTTGTTTTGTATGGTAGACCATTTCGTCACTTCCCATCAAAATCATGTGTAGGGGTTGACATTCAGTATTCTGATGCATGCTTGCAAACGCAGTGTTGTTTCTCTCTCTCCCCCACCCCTGTTTTACCCCTTCTGCCCACCCCACTCCACCCACTTTTTTTCTCCAACCCTCCCACCCTCCCTTTAAAAAAAATGTTTAATCCCAACCTGCCCTTTAAAATATTATCCTTTAATCTCCTATTCTTCTTCATCCACATCTCATTAACTTGCCCTCTGCTCTGTAATGTCCCATCCCATTATTCCACCCATCCTCCCCCCTCTCCGACCCCTAAACAAACAATCTTCCAATCCACCCACCCCAACCACTCAACACCCCCTCCCCCTCCC
>NW_004797362.1:76873-79489 GCF_000002075.1 Aplysia californica
CAAACTATCCGTACCTCAACCTCCCCTCCAATCCTTGTTCTCTCCCACCACCGAATAACGCAGCCACTACCGCCGCAGGTTCTTACACAGATACGGATAGTTCTTCAGACAAAAAACGAGAAAAGGCAGATTCCCCGAATACATTAATGGGACAGCTACGGCAGGACTACAACAAAGATGTCTACCGTTTCTCCGCGGACTATGACGATATGCCATATAAGGTAACTACACTGACATTTATTCATATTTTATTGGTAACACTTTCACCACCAGATTGGTTACTACTATAACATACTAGTAATTAATATTAAGAATAATCAAAATAATAACAATAATAATAATTTCATTAATGCAGCACATTTCCATGCTTTACAGCATGCTCTCTACACTTTATTATCATTATTACCCCAGCAAATCGTAGAACATTTAGGAACATTTGGGCTTCTTGGAAAGTGAACATACTTAAAAGAACTTTGATTTTAGGACTTATTTGTGGGAGGGGGGGGAGGGGGGGGGGGGTATTGAGGTTCAAAAGGAGGAATACTTCCTTCAGTGTTTGGTTTTTGTTTTTACTTAAGCCTTTTTTTTTTTGGTTGGCTTTGAAAGATTTTTGTTGTTTTATTTTTAGTAGAAAAAAAAAAACGAAAAGGGAAGGGGTGGTGGTGGTAGTATTTCTTGTTTGACTTGGCATGGTAGCTGTTTGGAGACATAGTTTTATTGCTAGTAGCTATTGTCTATTGTCATGTAGTTTTAACTTTTTGAAGGTATTCCAAAAATATTATTGTCATACAACTGTGTTTTCATAGTCATAGAAACAAAACAGTTGTTTGGCATCATTCAGTAACATTTCTCTTTTTTTTTTTCTTCTTCTTTTTCATTTTGTACCTTTCTTTTGGCATGCAGTACTTACAGGTAATAGTGGGTGTCAAAGCTTTCCAAGTCTGCCAGCGTCATTGTTTTGCTTTGTGTATTAGTAGCAGTGGTATATTCAAATAGCCGTTGAAGATTTTTTAAAGGAAAATGAGCGATATAGAAAGACTACAGGTGCTTGGGTTGTTATAGCTTTTTTGTTTGAGGGGAGAGGGTATGGGAGGTATGTTTTATTATCGGTCTGTGAATGTACACAGCCAGCGTTAGAGGAAGAGAGAGAGAGAGAGAGAGAGAGAGAGAGAGAGAGAGAGAGAGAGAGAGAGAGAGACAGAGAGAGAGAGAGAGAGAGAGACAATAATGTTTTCAATCCTGTGCCGCTCTACCAATTTTCCCATGTAACTTATTGTTTGTAATAAAAATGGAGGTATTCTAACTAGGACATGTCAAGGCACAACTTAATATTGGAAAGAGCTTACTTGGTTAGCGAAGTTTTCTAACCAGGGTAAATGACAAAGGCATGAAAATTTATTGTAAACAGACATTGAAGTTTATTCGGTTTTCATCGCAAAGGACTTTAAATGCGCATTGCCATTCAGTCTCTGACTAAACCGATTTGCTTTCTTACATAAAACTTGCTGCTGCGATAGTTGGCTTGGAATGTCATCATTAGGCTGTTGTTGGTGTTCTGGTTGTTTCTGTTGACGTTGTTGTTACTTTTGAAGACTAACACCTCTCCAAACACATTATAGGTCAAGGTCATTCCATTTTAATTTTAGAAGATTAATACCTCTCCAAACACATCATAGGTCATTCCAAAAATTAGTTACTAGGTCCTTCGTATTATCTCAGTCAGGCTGACTAGAAGAAATTTTTTTTTTAAAGCAAGGTTATCACAACACTAGTTTTATTTTCAAAGTTTGAAACACAAGTCGCGTCATTTCGTTTTGAAAAAGGAATGAACGCAATGTGAATGCAGCTGCGAAAGTAAAATTAAAATCAACATCTCAGTGCCTATCATTTTAAAAATTTTTAAACTGATAACAATGTCACCTATAAAGCAATTCGTTTTTTCTTCAACCTGTATAATACTAATATCTCAGATTGATACATGTATGAAAACTTAAGTAAACTCAAAATTGCTAAATGATCCTAAAATGTGTTAAAATAATATACTAATTTAATAAGAAAGTCGTGATTTGTGACGCTTTTTGTGTATAACTTTGTTTGCGACTCTGTTGTTGTTGTTGTTGTTGTTGTTGCTGTTGTTGTTATGGGCCTTGTTATGATGATGTGACTGCCTGGATATCTTAAGTTGTAGAACAATTTTTCATGTTATGTTTTGCACCCAGTGAGGGTCTTGGCTGCCCTTGACTGTGGGAGTAGAAAGATGTGACTACTTGGTTTAAGTATCTTCCCCGTTTGGGAATCGAAATGGTGTAGGCTATTCTGTGTGCAAGCCAGAAGCCATACCATTACATCTCAGACTCTGGTATTGTGTGTTTGTGTGTGTGAGTGTTTGTTTGTGTGTGTAGCCTATATGTGTGTGTATATGTGTTTGTGTGGGCATATGCATGTGTGTTTTTGTGTGTGTGTGTTTGTATGTGTGTGTGTTTTGTGTGTGTTTTGTGTGTGTACTTGTGTATGTGTGTGTTTTGTGTGTGTGCTTGTATATAAGTGTGTGCTTTTGTATCTTTGTGTGTGTGTGCGTTTGTGCCTGAGTGTGTGTGTGTGTGTGTGTGTGTGTGT
>NW_004797362.1:79589-119111 GCF_000002075.1 Aplysia californica
TGTGTGTGTGTGTGTGTGTGAGTGTGTGTGTGTGTGTGTTTGTGTGTGTGTGTGTGTGTGTGTGTGTGTGTGTGTGCACGTGTGTATGTATGTGCTTGCTTGCTCTGTTCACCACAAAAGGACTATAGTACGACAAATTAATATGGGGTAGGCAAAGTAGGGAGCAGCATTACTCTTCCTATCAAGTGTTCTTGATTCTTCTTATTCTTTGAAAGGATACTAAATATCATGTGTATGCTTTTATTTCTGTTGCCTTGTTGCTGTTCATCTTCTTGAGGATCTTATAGTATGAGATGTCGTGTACTTTCACGAGCCAGCTAGGTGTGTTTCAGAATGATATGCTCCTCATATATTCGCCTTTTAACTATCGCCTGCAACGTATCACCTATCACCTGTCACTTGTCATCAGTCACCTGTGACCATGACAGTTTGGTGCTCCACTTCTTAACACTTAAGGCCTCCATCTTCCTCTGTTTCTGCTTTGATGTATTTTTTCATGAACTTGTAGACTACCATTGGATTTTACATTTACTTTTATTTTATTTCTAGGAGTTAATATATTTTGTGTAAAGCTGTTTCATCAAGTATGCTTCTTTCAGTCTTGGTGGAATCATGATATGCTACTGCTAATAGAATGTAAAGTCGGATGAACAGTCTCTGTTTATAACTGTACTGCATTGTATGAAGAGCGTTGTTTTATTATTACATGTACATTGCATAGATAGTCTGTTTTTTTATATTGCCTTGTATCTGGGCTTTGACTAGAGCTACTTTGCTTATGGCATGTTTGGTTTGTCTTTGCAAATTGCAAGAGAGAATGGAGGAAGGTTGCAGAAAAAAGCCTTTTGAGAATCTATAGTTTTGTTTGGAGTTTATTTACCTTTCTCTTTTCCCTGCTTCTTAGAATTATAAAGAATTTTATCTTCTCTTTAGTAACGATTTTTATTTTGATTGTCAGAAATTTTTAAAAGTTTACTGAGGGTCTAAGTTCCTTTTCTTCTTGGAAAAAGTAAATATGCTTTCTTGAGGTGTATTAAGGTTGTTCTATAATTATTTTAATTTTGGATTTCACAATTTTTCCTCTCAATTTCACCATTCTTTTTCTGTTATTCTATCAAGTGATTGCTCTTTGAGTTTTGTACTCTCATTTCAGTGGGCTTTTTTTCCAATGCTATTCTAGTTATAAAAATTCAATTCTAATTGGAAAGGGAAACATTGAAACTACACAAACTAAATCAAAGACACATATTATTATAGTTTATGGGACTCTGTGTTTCCACAATGTGTGTATACATGGACGAATACACATCAAACCTACACATAGTAGTGGTGAGACTTATGTCCCTGTTTGCCTTTGTGCTTTGTTTTTCCTGTTTGCTTATACTGTCATGTCTACAAGTGTTACAATATACAAAGGGAAAACAAATAGAAGACGACTGGAAAGGCAAATATATTTACACAAACTGTAGGGTCTACACAGTTTCATAAGTATGTACAAATGAACTATAATGAAAAATTGAAAGAGCTCACACAAGCACACAGAAAAAGCATATGTACACCAAAGACTACACACGTACACACACCAAAATGTCACCCTGGCCCCACCCCTACACCAAGAGAACAGCGGGTGGTTGGAAGGTGCTACATGTAAATCCTATTTCTTTCCTTTCCCTCTGCAATTGCTGTCTGTCTTGTCTTCATTCTTCGTTGCATTAAATGACAATTATTGTGGGAATGTACTTATAATTACACCAACAAGCAAACACGCAATTGTATCCAAAAAGTGGGTGGTTGGAGGGCGCCACTGGTAGGTCCTACTTCTTTACTTCTCCTCTGTTGTTTTTGTCTGTCTGTCTTACTTTTTCACAGCACTGAATGGCCATTATAGTGTCAGTTTGCTTCTTTTTACTCAAACAAACAAAGTATCCAAAAATAACGTCTTAATCCTTGTGCGTTCCCATATATGCATATATACATATCCACCAAAGAGATACAAACACATACCCCCCTTTCCAACTCACTGCCAACTACCCTAACACCTGACCTCTCCGCTATGGCCAGCAGTCAGAGAACCAAGACACAAGGCGGGAAACCACCTCTCTCCTGTCCTGGGCCAACTGTCGCAGATGGAGACAGGTTTCTTCTTCGGTCTCGCCCAAACTTTTCTTCGCAAACCCTCCCTTCTATATTTTCCATTTCTCCGTTTTTGTTCAGACTTTTGAAAGAAGTCTTAAGATTTGTTTCAAATTTTAACTTTCCATATTTCTTCGCATTTGCTTTTTTGCAAATTAGAAAGTCATTTCTTTTTTTAAATTGCAAAGCCATTCCTTCTGTGTTTTTTAAACTCTACCTTTGAATAAAGAGGAGATTTTGAATGATTAATAGAGACCATGCCCAAGGTTTTTTGCCCCATTTTTTTTGTATCTGTAGAACTGATGTCAATATTTTGTGGTGGTCTATGGTGGTATGATACGTTATAAAATCGTTTTCTGATGCCAACCCCCAGCCCCCACTCCAAATCTATTAAATTTTTTGTTGATTAACTTTTGTCGCTTTTTTTTACTCTATCAAAACCATTTTATGTTCCGTATATTTTTTCTTCCAAAATAATGAATAATACAAAAGAGGACCCTTGGTTGTTAATATTTTTTATTTTCTCTGTCTTTCTTCTTCTTTGCTCCATTTTTATTCCATTCAACACAAAAATACTCTTAAAAGCAGTTTAAATTGCTAACTTATCTGGGGGGGGGGGGGGGGGGGGGTTTGTCTGCCAACTCTTGTTTTTATTTGCGATTGCTTTGGGATCCCTTTATGCATACAGTAATTGAATTAATTAACGTTTTTGTTTTGCATGTGCAGGTTCCTTTTCTACGTGTGTTATAAGTTATTCTATTGCTTATGTAGATTTGGCTTGTGTCACTAATTATGCATGCACATTATTGTTTACCCTACTGCTTGTGTGTGTACAGTGTGTATGTGTTTACGACGTACTTTTCCTCAAAATAGGACACGAGACATTGATTTATCAATAGATTTCAGGAATCATTGTTTTGGTGGCAGTGGGAGTGGGGGGAGCTAACGATATCTTTCAACCACCCTGTTGGAGAAAATAGGACACTAAAAAACTGATTTTTCCGATAAATCGATATCTTTATTTACATCTTCTTGACATTATCTTGTACAAACTCCACTATAATTTTGGTTTGACTGCATGGCCTTGAATTTTGTTTCTTATCTGCACTGATTTTTTTTACAGCTTCTGCTTATTTACACATGTTCATTATATCATAATATCAGACCTCTAGCCTTCTCAATATACGTGTGTATGTGTGATCGATCTGATTGTGTGTTTTGATTTGTTTCTCCATATTATATATGAACGTACTCAGCACCATATCTCTATAATGGTCAAAATTTTCATTCAAACTGTAGAGTTGCTATCTGATTTCTAAAATTGGTACTTTTGTTTGTTGGTGGCTGATTAATAGATAGACACCAAGCGAGGGGAAAAAAGAACAGTAAGGTGGCATACATCAGAAATGTATCAGCTGAAGGTTGGATATTGCAAATTTAAAAATAAGAGTTCACCACCATTCAGAAGCAAATTGTGTGATATTGTCTAATTTTTGTTTCAATCTGGTGGCTAGAATTCCAGTAAACATCTGACTGCCACAATTTGATACACTTGTTTACGGGTGTGAAAAGTCTTGAGTATTTTTCCGGAACTTGACAGCTCTCTATTATTGAGTTTCTTGGCGTGATTTGATCCATAAGGTTTGGTCCTATTGACTTTGGTTTCGAAGGCTCGTCCAGAAAGCAGTTTAACTATATCCTGTTTTTAATGGTCCCTTTACAGCCTCATTGTCTTTCAAATTCAGAAAAGAAAAAGGATGCAAATATATCTACATCATAAATGCCAGTAACACTATCGTGTAGTCTGGAGGATGAAGTCAGCTGTAAGTGAGGGAGAGGCAACAGCACCAGGTTCTGCCCATTAGTTACCACTTTAGTGATAAACTGTAAGGTGTTGTACAGTGGGTGATTGGAGGTGCTCTGGTGTGGTTTGCTCTTTCTTTCCTATCAAACATCTATCATCCTTATCCCCCCTTCTTTTTCTCATTTTCTCTTTGCTACTCTTTTGTAACACCTCCTATCTTCGGCACTTTTGTGACCTGACTGTGTTGCATGTGTTGTAAAATGCTAACCAAAACAAAACAAACTATAAAAAAAAGTCATGGGCTGTGTAAAGGCTTAATAGGAGAAAAAAAGACCCTCTAACTATAAAGCAGTGGCCTCCAATTGGGACTTTGGAAAGAGGATATATTTAGAAATGTAGACTATGTCAATAATGTTATGTTTTTGATCTTCTACAGGAGCAGCAGTCCAAGGGGAACAACAACGGCTATGGCTTCATCGAACCGTACGAGCCCGAGTATGCGTCAGACCACCAGATCTTTGATGGCGAGTACGTGCATAGAGGGGAGGACCTGGTTCCTGACAGGTGGGCGGGCACTCTTAGTTTAGTGGGCTGGATTTGTGTTATGAGTGAGCTGTGGGTGTGGTTTAAGAGTTGTGAGTAGAGTTAATTGGCTATGGGTGGGATTTTTGTGTTGTGGGTGAGCTATGGGTGAGGCTAAAGAGCTTTGGGTGAGTTAAAGTGGTGAAGGTGGGTTAAAGATCTGGGAGTGGGATTTAACTCTTTATCTCCAGCAAGCCACTTCCAGTGGTTCGCGGTCAGAACCACTGTGCCGGTGAGCCGGACAGCGGCTCAGGCACATCCTTTATGACAACTTCGACATCAAATTACTTTTTGGCAGTTGCTGAAAACAGGTCTCTTACACAGGAAGGTCAATGATTAGATGAAGAACTATCAAAATAGGTTTGCTGGTTTCGATTTAATAACCCATTTAATGACATTTTTGTCATTTTTAGATTTAGCACCATAAAGGGGCACTGGAGATAAAGAGTTAAGCAGTGTGGGTGGGGGTTAAGTGGTGCAGGTGGCTTTAAAGAGCTGGGGGTGGTTTCATATATTATAGATGGGCTGTAGGCAGGCTTGAGTGCTGCAGGTGGGTTAATGGGTGTTGGAGGGGTTATGAGCTGTTGATAGGGTTTATAAAATTATTGCATAGCTTATTCATGTTGTTGTATCAGTCTGTGAAACATTTGTTGGGTTGGTATGGATTGAGTGTTTGAACACTGCATGTTTTATCGACTTTTTGCGTTAATGTCATATTTTGCAATTTTTGACTTGTAAACTTGCATGATTTTAAGACACAGGGTTTTCAAGTGATCTTTTCAGACAAAAATAAAGACTGACCTAATTTCAGACATACACATTCGCGACTGTCTCCGTTGAAATAGTCTCCAACTCACTTTATCTGACTACAAATCTATTTTTTGTTGTGTTTCTGCAGATACGATCCTGCCTACCACAGTGGAACAGGCTACAGCCTTAGCAGTTTTAGGGGGAACAACTTTGACAATTCTACGCCGCCTCCCACGATGACAAGGTTAACTCCCATACATATGAGCAATTCTAAACTTGCCACCGACGTATAGGGGTTCAGTCACAAAACTCATGTTTGTTTTGCTTCTTTGTTTTGTTCTTTTCAATTTGTTGCTCTTGGGCACTGATGGGAGGAGAGCTTGAAGATTCACAAGTTAGTCGGGAGATTCAGATTCAAGTTCGTGGGTTCTGACACTGAGCCCTTTTATGACGTCGTACCAAGAAAGTGTCATATTCGCAGCAAGTCAGCTTCTATGCCAGATCCAGTGACATGGTTACAATGATCCCCGGAGATTCTGTGCTCAGTTTTCACCCCACGGGATGATTATGGGGTGGAGAGATTTTCTGGCATGATGAGTATCAAGCGGAACGTGTCCTAGTGACTGCTTCCAGAGGCAGCCGTGTCTATCCTTCCATTATGTATTATGTAGGTTACAGCCACTAAACCTGCACCCTGAGGGAAAGGAATTCATGTCTCATGTCTTAGTGTCATGACCAACTCAGTTGCTGGCTTTGGTTTGCATGTACTGGTTTCCTCACAGTGTCTGTAACATGAGCTGCCATAACATGGATGGACAAAACAGGTCTGTCGATCAACAGGTGGGGACTCTTGGCAACAATTCGTTTAAAAAAGAACAGTAGAGGAACAGTTCAGCTGGAAAACAGCTTTCAAGGAGAAAAAGCGTTTTCCTTGTCCTCCTCCTCTTCCAACAAGTTGAAACGATTCACTAACCAAACTGTGGACAGTTTTGCTTTTGATGAGCAAAATTCGAATTGGACTTTTTTATTCTACAGTTTTCCAAGATCACGAAGTGTGAGTGATTTTTGCAAGAATAGCTTCAATTTTCTTGTCACTGCCACTCACATATAAGTGTGCAGACCCCCTGTGAGGTGACTGCCAGTGTTCATTACACTGAAACATCAGCACTGTATTCAGGTATCAGGATGTTGCCACTTTGTAGAAATGGAAAAGTTTGCATTATTCTTCTTCAGACAGACAGCTGTTGACAGTTCTAAGTGCAGCATTCTGAGAAACTCCACCTGGCCACAAAATTCTCACTCATAATACAAGGTAGAAACAACAGCTGCAGCATAGTACTGTAGGTTTATTGTGAGAAGGCAAAAAAAAAAAAAAGAGAAAGTTGTCACACGCATCTGTTTTCAGGCCATGTCTTCTCTTTGAAAAAATGAAAACATGGAGGAATGATGTGATTCTCAGATGACACAAATGTGTTAAGTGTCTCAGGAGGTCTCTGCCTTGGCTAGAACTACAGGATATTTTCATGGTTTGTGATCAGCACAGGCTGAGGGTGTCATCACTGCCCACAGAGAACAAGTAGCTTGAAAGTGTTGTTTTTTGGGGGTTTGTGATGAGCGCAATTAGCTTGAAACAATTAAGTGCACTTCACAGACAACTCACAAGAAGGTATCTGTGAGACACACAGGCATATGTGGAATGGAATGAGGGATTTATGGATTGCAGAACCCAAGTGCATGGTATGATTCATAAACAACTGTACATCATAGACAGCATGGAAAAGGGAGGCTTCCTGATTATCCTTCTTTTCTCACTGTTTTCACTGACAGTGCATCAAGGTTTACCATAGTCTGAATATGCTGCTAATAAAGTCTCTTGTCCGGAGAGAACTTTAGGCAGTCTGTAGAAATGCAACTATTTTCAGAAGGATTCAGAACTTACCTGTGCCTGGAAAAAGAAGTGAGGTCAACTGTGGAATGAAAGAGTGATATTTACTGGCACGATGCTGTTTAGCATAAGCTGTGTGTACAGTTCGACTGAGAACAGTTTTTCCTATACGTTACTAAGGAATATTCCAAACAGAACTATTTGGAAAAAGGAGTCAAGCAGGTGAACAGTCCAAAATTAGACAAACTGCCATATTTGGGGAATACTGCGGATGAAATGATTATTGAAAGAGTCAAGGAAAATCTTGATTCTTTGCCTCTTTCTGCTGTTACAATGACAATACAAATGTAGATGTTCATGTGTAGTGTTCTGTTGTTGTATATATGTTTATTGAAACGATCGCCCTCCAGAATGTAGCTTGAGGTGGTCGCTGTACACATTAAGATGGTTGCTCTTTAGCAATTTTTCTAATAGATATTTGGTAGTTGAATTAAATGCCAAGGAAAGTCTTGTCATATAAGAACCATTGTACTAAAGAAGAATAGCATGAATTTCTCTACTAGGTAAAACGCTGAATTTTGGAAGTTATGTAGCACTTGGTGTGCCGAAAAAACTGTCTTACTAATTCTTACCAACATAATTGTTTATTTCTTATAAAGAAAAGCAGTTTGTTTCTGTTTGAGAGTTTGGCCATGAAGGGACCACTGTAAGCTACACTTCTTCACGCTCATTTTCAGGGTGTAATTATTGTGTGTCTCAATACAGCCCGCCGTGACGCAACAAAACAATAAGATAAATATACCGTGTACCTGAACATGACCTTAACTTCTGTATACACTTTGTGTGTAGAGGTTCTTTGAGAGTTTGCATGTCCATGTTTGATTCACCAAATATTTATTGAAATGAAGCAATAACATTTTCTCTCATGGAGTGCTAGTGTGAATACTGTGTGAATGAGTGAGCTATTGAAGTTCATTCAAAGTTCAAAGTAATCAAACATTTAGTGTGATTAAGAGATGTATATACATGACTGCTTTACTGAACTTTTTCTACGAGCAAGTTGGTTTTACTTTGGGTTTTTTAAGTGTTGTTTAATATTAATCATGTTCTGTGTATTCTATTTAATATTCAATTAGTTCCATGCAGACCCTGACATGGTGTTGTAGGCAATGCTTCAAACTTTTAAGTTCATAAGAACAGCGAAGATAAGCATGTCATTGTTAGTTTTTACGTTGATGAGAAATATGTTCTGTTTGTAACACGTAAATTAATATGACTGCTGTACCAATTTAGTGGCTGTATGATGATAGAGATACAGTAACAAGTGTGGCAAATAATTAAGTATTTTTCCAGATTCGCTTTTGAGCACATTGACCGTTGGGTGGTCTTCTGTTGTATATATCCTCTGTGTAAAACTGAACTTAGTATTGTGGAGAAACTATTGTCTCAATGAGTTTGTTAGTGGGTTTCTGTCATGGTTTGCTTCTTGTTCTCTATCAAACATCTATCCTCCTTATCTCTCTGCCTTCTTTTCTTCTACTCTCTAAGACCCGAATACTGGTCACGGCACAAGCTCAGTTGATAGATTACAAGGTGTGCTAAGATGTGGATGACCCTGGTTCAAATGTCACACAGGTTATTTGTATAATCAGGTTGTTTGAGGGAGTTTCTGTGTCTCTCAACTCAGTAGGATCATTCTTAACAGGGTTGAGGGAGTGTATCCTTATATTATAGATTACTTGGTTGTCGATGTTTATTACTAGTGAAAAAAACCCTCAACACCACTGTAGCCTTTTTACTATGGAATGTGATGTATAACAGAATGCCTCTACTCCACTTCAGTGCTGCTTTTTCTTTTCTTTTTATTTCCAGTAGACATTTAATGTGTTGCCTTTCCATGAAACTTTTAGTCCGGTTTACAGTCATGTAAATCCAAGGTAAACAAAGAAATCCAAATATCAAAGTTTCACCTGAAATTCAATTTCTCTTGATTTTTGGTCACCATCATTTTAGGTGTAGTACATTCATATTCAGAGTGAAAAGAATGTCTTGTAACCCTATAGAGGGTTTTTTCTGACTCATCAAACACTGAAGAGTGAATGAACCCAAATCCAGGGACAGAGAGAATAGAAGAAGAATCTGGTTCCCATCTTTTTTGTATATTTCCCATATTTTTTTGTATTTCTTTCAGCTTTACTATTATAAAATAGTCGAACCTGTCCAAGATGATGTCCACCCATTGTCGATGAGAAAAGTGGTCATCCTAGACAGGTGGTCCATTAGGACAGTGCTAATGTAGAAAAAAAACAAAAACAAATGGGAGAAAGTGGGACTTTGTCGTTTGTACAAATGTTTTTCTTTGTGCGGATATTTTTGGGGGGCAGGTGGTTGTTTAGAGCAGGTTTGACAGTACTTAGCTTACCCTTTAGTTTGTTTGGAGTTCAACCCAAGAGAATTTATCAACAAATGCTACCTACATTGTAGTCACAACCATTCTACCAGCAGTTGGGGCCAAATTCATCTCGCTGTTTTGACATTTAAACTATAGCTTCACAGAAACATGTCCTCAGCCATTACCATAATGTTAGGGAGAAGCATAAACAACAAAAAAAAGAATTGTGGCATCATGGTGGAATCGGGTGCTCATCAAAATAATGAAATTGAAGAAATTGACCTTTTCCAGCCTGTTTGGCAGTTTCCTTCAATTTCTTTTTTGTTTAGGCTCAAAAACTTTTTATGTTCATTTAAAAACACATTCCTACATGGACCTTACTGAAAAATGTTGATTAAAGGCACGCAGATTGTACAATTTACAGTTTCCAAGGACACTCAAGCTTTTGAAGTCGCTAACGAAGAGTATTTTCTTGCAAATTTTACCAACCCACCTCCTTCAACCGTAAATATCATGATTGCTTTTCAAGATGGATGGGGGGGGGAGGGGGAGGTTTCATCCAAAGAAGGGTAAATGAATAAGCTTTATGATGATACTGAAAACTCAATATGCCCAAAGCTGAGAAGCACCTGGTTCCACCTCATCGCGACACAATTACTCTCATGTTGCATCTCACACAAGTATTTCCCCTCACATAGCATGTCTCCACTACCTGCATACCTGAAGGATTCCAGTTCTGACATCACTCTCCCCTCACTACAAACATAAAATTTTACTTTGAAATGTAGTGGTAGAATGTTATGATCACGTACAATGAAAACGGAATAAAGAGCAGACAGACAAAGTGGGTACTGGGTGTCTCAAAAGTCACTGAGCTGCATTGCTCTCTATATTTCTTTAATAGTTCAGTGAAATCTGTCCCAGACGAATACCAATGTTTTTTAATCAGCAAAATGGTCATCTTAGACAGGTAATCCTCTTGGACGGTGAGGGAGCCATCATAATAGTAAAAATGCAAGCGGCAAAGTGGGAAGTGATCATACCAGGGTGATTGTCTTGGATAGAGGTTACAGCAGGTTCTGGTTTGACAGGGGTTTTTTTTACTCTCAGAAACACTTTGTCGCTCATATGACCTTATGTAGTAGTGAGCGCCGTAAAACCTCTACTAAAACAAAAAAACCTGAAACACATGAGAGGATGAAGTGAAAACAAAGAGAAGTGTTCACAATATACTGTACCTGAGATATGTATGTTGTAGTGAAAACAATGTAGTCACATCATATGTCTTTTGTAACCAAACACACAGCAGTGCAGTCTGGCCACTTTTTGAGACACCCTGTATTTTCTTCCACTCAAATTACGAAAGGGTCGACAATTATTAGTAATATCATTATTCTCCCATGAATGTTTCTCATTATAATAATTATTATTGATCAAATTTTTGTCTCATAGATTTGGTTGCGGTTCTTCTGCTTCTATGTTCATTGAGTGACTTGTGATTTATACTATGTTTCTTCTATAAACAAGGAAAAACAGGTGTTACTTTCATTAATTTTATGTTTCGCAACATTTGTAAGAGACTATTTTATATACCTATTTGCAGGTCATGATGTGAAATTGATGTAGCTGTTTTTATGAAAATGTTCTTGTGATACTGTGTGTTTTTAATTTAAAATCAAAGTTGTTGTTGTGTCTCTTACAGAGTGGGTTGTTGTACAGTTTGGAAAATGTACAATTAAGAATATTGATATCATTTTGTGAAGACAAAGACTGTATTACTGCAACCGTATGGGGCTAGAGTAATATAATTCTCTCAAGGCTGTTCATTTAGAATAGAACACTAGGAAATATCACAGAATGAAAATGAAAACAGGTTTGACAGGTGTTTTTTAAATTTTATTTTCATCATCAAGACCAGCAAAACAGATGAGGATTAAAAGTATCAGAAAAAAAGTAAGTGTATGAGATAAAGGAAACAGGCAAAAACAGACCTAAAAGTAAAGAGCAACTATGTTACACTTTAAACAAAAACAAACTAAAAAAAACTGATTGTATATGTGTCACAACGCGGTGGAATCGGGCGCTCGTCAATTTTTGGGCATGTGTACTTATTGGTATCATCTTAGAGGTTTTTCATTTGCATTGCTTTAACTGAAAAAAAAATCTATTTATCTTGAATAGAAATCGAGATATAGCGATTGAAGGAGATGGGGTCAACTGGTTTCAGGAGTATAATTAGTGAGGAAATGGCCGCCAAAGTTTGGTGACTTCCACAGCTTAAGAGTCCTTGGAAACAGCAAATTTACATTCTGTGTGCCTTTAATCAATGTTTTTTTCATACAATCCACACATAAAGATGTTTTTGAATGAGTATACAAGGCGTAGAGCCGAAAAACAAAATTTCGAAAAAATAATCCCAAACTGGCCGAAAAATTCCAATTTCTCAGATTTCATTATTTTGACGAGCGCCCGATTTCACCATGATGCCTCCTATAAATAAACACACTAAACTTTCAGTTAAAGTAGCTTGGCACATATCTTTGCAACAACTCTGCAGGGAACAAACAAAACATAATGTGCAATGTCATTTTGTTAGCTTTGTGAACTACGATGTCATGTTAGTATTTCATTTTATAAGATGGAAAGATTGAAAGAGGATGGTGAGGGTATGAAAGTCAAAGGAAACAGGAGAGAAAAATCTCATGATCGTGTGAGTGAGTAGAGTGAGTGCACACAGATGTAATTAACTCCACTGTAAGTCCAGGGTCTCACTACGACAAAATGGCAAGCCAGTTATCGCCACCTTAGAATTACAAAGAGCTATCTGACATTTTTTACCATTCTGAGTTACTAAGACCATGGGGTCAGAAACCAAGTTTTCTATCCGCTATATCAAAATCGTAAGATTAAATTCAGAGTCATTATCAAGATATTCAAAGAAATACATTTGAAAAAGCTTGGACATGTTGTGAAAATCAAATTTTTTATGTCATATTTCTCAAAACTTGGAACTGAGCCGATAGAACTTTGTAATTCTGAGGTAGTGAGTCATTTTGTCTGTGAGTTGTGGACGATAATAGAGAAGAGAAAAAAAAGAGAAGCCTATACCTCACCAAAACAACACAATTATTTAACAGTGCGACAGTTGGTCAACTGTTTTGTCGGTGAGATGCAGACAATAAAAATGAGAGAAGCCTACGGCACCAACTGGACACAAATGTTAAGTCATGTTTCTCTTATTTTCACTGTCCACAACTGACCAACAAAACTGGTGGCCAACTGTCTTGTTGTAGTGCAATACTGGGTTTAGTTGTTGTGAAAGTAGACCCTACCATTCTCATTTATGCTAATAACTTGAGAAGTATCTGTGAGACTTTGTCTCTTTGAGCGTTTCTGTACATATATCTATATATTATGACTGTTTGAAAGCATGATTGTGATGCTGTAATGATTTGATAAGTGTGCCCGTTTGCAGAATAAATATTATTGTTATTAATGTTACTTTACCTAATGATGATGATGGGATCTATGAGGTCCAAAAAAAATATTGAACCAATTTCAGAGTGTGCAAGAAAGGTTCATATATAGGCTGTCATTGACAGTGGTTAAGTGAAAGATTTTTTTTAATGGACATGGAGATTTTAAAAAGATACACATACGCACACAAAAAAAGAAAAAGAAAAAATGTATAACCACAGGCCAACATTATGCAGATTTCTAATATAATACCAGGTATCACATCAACATGATCTGTACGAAAAGGCACACCAAAAGCAGCATGGAGAGTACTTAATCTTGAATTGGACAAAGCGTTGAGAACATTAATTCATGAGAGTTCCATTTGGGGTAGACGTTTTCGATAAAACAAATACTTAACTCTCTGTCAGCTGAGAAGTGTCCTTGCCAACCTCCAAAATGATCAAAATTGTGTTAACAGAAGCATGAGGCATTTGCAACCCAATTAGCAACAAACATTAACCAAATGTGCATTATGATACCTGCAAAGGTCATAGATGCATAGAGCTAGGTGCAGTCCAACACAAGATGGCAAAGAACTGCCAATACAAAAGAAAAGTGCTTTAATAAATGTTGAGCTGTTTCTTAAAAAACAGTCTGGCATTATTTTATCCTTCTATCCTCCTCTTCCCTGTGATTTACAACAATACCTAACATGTTGTTGGACAAGCAGACAGTAAATATCTTTCCATCCCAACCAAGGGTACATAACACAAAGACATAGCAAGGAGTTCTGCGCCCTGCATGTGTCAGATGAATAAAAAGGCCATAATTTCAATAACAGAACAGAAAGGAAAAATGTACTGAAAAAGAATTATTCGGAGAAACTTAATCAATTACAATCAAATTTTAACAGCCTTTAATATGCAAGACAAAATCTTCAGAGTATTACTCAAGATAAAACAAAAGAAATACTATTATATTGTCTATCCATATTTATTTACACATTTTTGAAACCCAACCTACCTAATGTTCACACTGATCTCCCAACCTTTCCCTCCTCTTTCCCATCAGCACAAACCATTCCCACTAAATGATATCCCAGTTTATCACAGTTTACTCCCTCTCTACCCTTTCAGATTTAAACAACTCTTGTATAACACAAATTCTGCTTAATAATATTGGCACAAGACGTCAGTTGTTATAATATATCAAAATATAGATGTGTACAAATGTATGTTAAATTGGTGAATGGGGAAATTTGTGAAGCAGAAAAACATGAAAGGACTGAAGTGTTGAAAGTGAAACGTGCAAAAAAGTACGAATGCAGAGATTGTTGTTTAGAAGAATTGAAGAACAGCTATGAGCATGCCCTGCACATCCACATCAAGTTCAAATTTCATCCTTTCTGCTTTGAAATATCGCCCTGGTCATGATTTGAACATATGTACGTGATTTGTTTCTCATTGGTCATTTATTAATTCTCCATGATTTTTTTAATCATACAGTCCACAGGCCATAAGTCATATATCAATAAAATGATTGACAGAAAACTGAACTGTTTCCAAAAATCTATTTTATGTTCCATTTTGAAACGTGAATTTTGTTTTTCTTCTTCATTGGTTTTACAAACAAGTCTTTCAAAGATTTGGAAAATCTGGGACAAAACAGGACAAACGGGAGCGGCAGTTTTTCCCTGTTATAACCGTTATCAAGGGAAACTACCAGTACCATTGCACCTTCAGCTTACTATATATATATATATATATATATATATATATATATATATATATATTTTCGATTACCGCAGATCCTTTTCCAGTGGACTGTTTAGCGGACACTGAGATGGAATCGATCAGCGACCCCAACTCTATGGGGGGTATGTGTTTAAAAGTGGGTGTTTAGGAAAGCGACCATACAAACAGGCGAAATGTCTTGGTTGAGACAAATTTTATTAATTTGATGGAATGAAAGCAAGTTCATGCGCTGCAAGATCACTGTTGTACCCAGGGTAGCACAAATTGAACCCTGTTATAGCCAGGTTTAGGTTACTTACACATAGAGAAAAAAAAAAAAAAGGATTTGATTTATCACTGTTATATCCAAGTTCCTGAAATAACAGAAGCTGTTAATAAATAGACTGGACTGTAGATGCTTTTTACACCCCCTTCAACACAATTTAGATCATTTAAAAAGTGAGCTTCGAACCTGCCTATCAGAGTCAACCCAGGCTGAGAAGAATACTACGTCCCAGTAAAAAGATTGAGATACTCAAAAATTCTCATCACATAGGAAAGAAATGTGGGACTTCTAATTATGTCGAACCTACTTGTAGTGCGATCAAAAATTCATGGGGCAACTCAAATTTTTTCTAAACTCTCCAGTTTTTTCCCAATGACCTGTACAAATGGATCAGTTTGTATTAACATAGGCCTATCAATATGTTTGTAAACACCTGTTAGTTGTATTCTAGAAAATTCCTTAATAAATACTAATTTTTTTTAACCCAAGAGTGGTTTCTGCAGATTTTTTAAGGTTTACAGCTCTGACAATATCGCTTTTAAAAACAAGTCCGTCATTTTCTAATCGTGACACAATCTTTACTGAATGCACGTTATGAGAAAATTTAGCACAAAAAACGTGGTCCCTGTAAAATATATTTCTTGTAACAAGTTTTGCCAATAAAAAGTGTCATTGGTGAGCTGTGACGTAAGCCATGTGCAATATGCAAAATGAGTGTGAGAAGCGGGAAATGCTGTGAACAATCCCATTTTCTGTGTGATGGAGATTTATAGTATTTTATGTAAATTTATGACGAAGAGTATATTAATATAATAGCCTTGATTGTAGTGGAAAATATGATTACGTTAAGACAAATTGATACAAACTGCTGTGCAAAGTATGGATAACATTGATCCACCCATTAAAGGGATATTTGAGGATATGTTGGCTACAAATTTTTGACCGCACTATAGTTGTATTTATTTACCGTTAGTACTCTATACATCTATCACCATAGCCAGTCTATCAGACCAAAACTAAATTTATTACAGAACAAATTTCAGATTTCATTCAATCACACAGATTTGTATTTTAAATTACGATTATGATAAGTGAAAGCGATGTTATTTTGAATCCTAGCAGTGATGTGTCTTCATGATAATGCATGGAGTCTATGGCAAATTCATTGGGCTCTCCGCTGGTGAGTGCAGAGGACACGAGTTCAATTCCCAGGTGGGAAAGTTATTTTATCGAATATGTCTATCTGACTGCTGGGAAGCTGTAGGCTATCCTAATCAGTACAGATTGGCCTTGACAGAAAAATTATCTAACTTGTCTTTGTGTGGGTTAAAGTGAAAGGAATAATTACAGTCATATACAATAAAGTAAGTCATTTCGGTTTTCCTTTCTACTCTTTAAGTTTAAGAGACAAACTGAAAGGCTCAGAAAGTGATGGGCAGGTTTGTGGACTCTCAAAAAAGCAAATATATCGTAGATCAATAGTTAAACCTGTCCAAGCTGACCATCCATGGTCGAGGAGAAAAGGTGGTTTTCTTGGACAGTGTTGTTATAAAATAATATTGAAGAACTACAATCAGGGGGACAGGGAGGAGAGGATGGGAAGTATTGTTCAAACGGGTGATTGCCTTGGATAGGTGGTCATAAAAGCAGGTTCAACTGTATAAACAAATATCAGACACCTGTTTTGAATGGCCCAAACCACAACTCGCACACACTCTAGTCTTAGATGGAGTAAAGAGATCTGCACAACAAAGAAAATATGTGTGTGGCTCTGAGAAAACCCTTCACAAGGTGCAAAATTTCAAAATGAACTTTTTTGCATATTTTAAAAGACACATCTTTTCCAAGCATTTTGCACTTTATTTGAAAGCAATTTGAGCATTTTGTGAAAATTTTGGCATTTTAAAGCGAACAGGGGTTCGAGTGTCAAATTTTGAGAAAACAGGTTTTAAAGTTTTGCTTACTTTGGGAACACATTTTCCATGATGACAATGCATAGAAGCAAATAATGCTGATACCACAGCATAGAGGTGCCATTTGTGGACAGTTTGCTTTTTATTTTAGTGAAATACCTCTCTTCTATGTGAAGTTATGACTGTTTTTATGTTACAACAGAAAATCACTGAATTACGTAAAAACGCGTCAAAAAAATATTATGCTCCTCTCGTGTCATACCAGCAAAAGACAAACGCAGGTCGTCAAAAGCAGTTGATTCGAACTGGCTGTTGCAAGGCAGGCCATCATTGAGCTTGCAGAAGCACTTCAGGCCCTTCAACTTCGCAAAGCTGTCTGCTCCACACCCTTACCTTCTGGCACCATAAAGGCTGTCACTGTCTCGTTCTCTATGAAGGTCATCCCTAAGGCATCATCCTCGTCTGTAGATACAGAAATTAAAAGAGAGCGATTTAAAGGTGTGCAGCTTGCATAATGAAATTTATAGTGTTGTACACCACTGTATTTAAATGACCACTATTAGTTCAAATAAACCAGTGATTAATGATCACCAATTGAGAATAATTTGCTCCGTGATCCCTTTACAGTTGACAGGTTGCAACAAGAAGCCAGAATTTTTGTCCATCATTCTGTCACCTCTTGTTTTCGTTTTGCCTCGCTGTATTTTTATGGACCTACTCAGTTTAAGAAATTCACTTTCATGTGACGACAAGTTTGTGACAGATCATCACTGCGATAGTGCAGCATCTCTCTTTTCTTGGTTCTTTTCAAGTCAAATAATTAAAGAGTATGTATTCAGAATAGATATGAGCTTTTGCCAAAAGGTGGGGTTGTTTGCATGAGGACTTTTTAAATCAACCACTACTCGTGGTAAAATATGTTTTCTTCTGAAAACTTTATGCATATGGCAAGGAAATAAGTTGGTCAAGCTGCATGAGCAAGTAGATTGATTTGTGCATCTTATATCTCTTCATAGAAAGATAATAGTACAAAAAATAGGGCATTTTTTACTCATCCTGAGTGCACACGTAATTGTATGTTAAATACAGAATATTGTTAATCTTAAACTATCAAACAGTAGAGCATTCAAACATTGAAAATAGTTTTTATACACCATCATAGCAGCATGTGTCCATTAAAAGGGTTTTATGTTTTTATATTAATGATGTTATTGCTGAGTAAAATTTATAAGTTCGTTCATAACTCGTGTCATAATTACATCATCAGACTTTCCAAGGTCTAGAAAACCCTAATCGTTAAACATATCATCCCGGGGAATGACCGGTATTAAACATTGGTTTGACATTGATCCATCAGAAGGGTAATTTTCCGCTCCATCCGATGGCTTTGCTTAAATATGACTTTGATTGAGATAATCCAGGTTTATCATAATGATGTTATGAACAAACACTTTATGATATTTCTGCAAAATATCAAGTGAGGGACTTCCCACTGTTTCACAACATCCTTTTACATGATGGAATGAACATGGAAGAGTAGCGTGCTGATGACTCAAAAGAGAAGCGAAGAAGAGGCAAAAGTATGCTTGTCATAATGGATTGTCATCATGTTATGAACATGACATTGTGTCATAATGGTTATGAACGAAACCTTATTCCATGTAATTTACAGTTGTTTTGGGATATATTTTTAATTTTAACCCAACTTGAGGATGTATTAGACCTTGCTTACATTCTGATATTTTGATTTTTATCATGAGTGTATGGGTATGTATTTTAATCAGTATTTTTCTTTTGTAGTAATTGTTATGAACGAACTACATATTGTACTCTGAGGGCTTTCCAGAGTTGATAAACATTAAAAATATGTACACAGATACATATTATGAGGAAACTTTCATTTAATATAAAATTTTTAAGTAAATGACAGGTCAAAATATTAATTTTTAGGTCAGGTAATAGTTTCTGATGACAACCCACCATCGGCACGATGATGGATACCGACTTACCATCGGTTTCCGATGACAACCCACCATCGGCGCGATGATGGATACCGACTTACCATCGGTTTCCGATGACAACCCACCATCGGCGCGATGATGGATACCGATTTACCATCGGTTTCCGATGACAACCCACCATCGGCACGATGATGGATACCGACTTACCATCGGTTTCCGATGATAACCCACCATCGGCGCGATGATACCGACTTACCATCGGTTTCCGATGACAACCCACCATCGGCACGATGAAGGATATCGACACACCATCGGAAACCGACGACAACCCACCATCAGGACGATGTCGGGTTCCCACACACTATCGGAAACCGATGATCACCCAACATCAGAACGATGTAGGATAAATGTGTCTTTCCGATGGTCAACCGATAGCACCGCTGTCACACCATAGCCTTTACTTTGTCCATGCTCCCATCCCTATTTTATCTTAGTCGTTTGATCCTAAAAATAATTCCCTCAATCAAAAGTTGAATCCATGTCTCTAATTCAAGATGTTCTTATAAAATCAACACCAAGGTGTATATAATATATATGTTAGTACAATTTCCCCAAACCTAGACCATGAGTCCATTAACAGTAAGACATGAGACTGCAGCCATGGGTAAACAAGCTCAGCTGTGTGGGGGTTTAGTTTTGGTATAGAGGTTTTACAGCGCTCGCAACTGCATAAGGTCATATGAGCGCCAGAAGTGATGCAATGTAGACAGATGGAAACAACAAAACAAAGGGAAGAAAAGAAGATGGGACCTGTCAATGTCACCCACAAACTGCCAGCATACACATTCTATATATATATATAATATCTAATCACTGCATCGGCTACTATAGGCCAGCATTTTGAACATGGTATATTATAAAATGTCACTGATCAGAAATTTCAGCTTGACGTGAATTTATGTTTCAAAATTACTTTTTATAATAGATGATCTTTTATGTCCCCATACAATTTAGATCATTAAGAAGTCAAGATTCAACTCTGATGTCAGGGATTCAACTCTGATGTCAGGGAAAACCCAGGTTGAGATGAACGCAAAGTCCCAGCAGAAAGATCGGGATACTCGATAAACAAATTCTCCCTTCACAAGGTACCGTAATCAAACTTGGGTCTTTTCCATGAGACTGCAAAAAACCTAGCCACTACACCACACATGCTGGTCACATTACAAAGTGTTATAACTTAGGCCCTAAACATAATAGTATAAGACAACTCTGATCTGCAAACTGATCTGTCATCATATATGAAGAACCGTAGGCAGCTGGTTTGCACAAAGTTTGCACATAATAATATGTCAGGTACCTTCAAAAGACAACTTTTCTGCATCGTGGTTCAACACAACGCCACATGATCTTCCAAGGTAGGAGTCTTTGTTGGAACTATTTTAGCGAAACAGAAACACATCTGCTCGACTAGGTACATAATATTCTAGGGCTGGGACAAAAAGCAAGACAGATAAAATATAAGAAAACGTTGCTACTGTTACAAACTGCAGATCGAGGACACATAATTTCCTAAAGTTGGGTATCAACAGCAACTCTGCGGAAAATTCAGTCCCCAATCGTAGACATTTAATTTTTTGTTATATTCTGGCTCTCTGACTCCAAATTTATATCATTTTCGATTTTTAACCCCTCCCGAAGTTCTACCAAAATGCACCTTTCAACATCACCAAAATGCAGCTTAATGAATGCTATGGTCAAGAATTACAATTGTCTTGCTTTTTCAAGACTCCCGATAGGAACACAACAAAAACTAGTTTGGTTTTTTTTTTGTCTTAGGTGTTAAAAGTACCCAAACGGATTTAAGTGAATTGCTCGCGACACCAATGACTTACAGGCATTTTTCCACACCCCAGCACACTCAGTCCACAACAACAACACCAGGACTGCACTCATTCACCCCCTAGGACACTCCTTTACTGTGAGGAAGAACGCTCAGTCCACAACAACAACACCAGGACTGCACTCATTCACCCCCTTGGACACTCCTTTACTGTGAGGAAGAATGCTGAAGTCGGGGTCCGCCCAGCCCACCGGCCACATGCCTGCCCCGCTACTGCCTGGACACGTGTCTGCACTGTAGCGATACACTTCCAGGCCCGTCCAGTCACTTCTGTCCACTGCCCACCCAACCGTCACCTGTTTGCTACACCCGTGAGGGTGAGACACAACCACCACCAGTCCACCCCTTTCTTCGCGGGTGTACCGCATGTTGATCTCTCGCATCAAATCCCACCGCTGGCGGCTGAGAGCTTGTAGTTTGTCGCCAAGATCAAGATCATGAGTCCAACACACAAGCAAACACCCATCAGTCTCGATGTCCGCCATTTCAACGCAACCACCTGCCAGTTTCAGCACTGTGGAATCTCTGTCCACATCACTATCGTAGAAAAGTTCTACATCAGTGGCCTTGCTTTCTTCAGAGTCAAAGACCACGTGTAACGCTGTGAGAAACATTAGCTCGTACCAGGCTGAGGAAGGCTTTCCCGACTGTCCGCACTCAGAACACGGACACTCCCCTCCTTTCCCCTCACCCAGCACACCTCGGGGAAAAGCATCAAACAGCCACCCACTGCCAAAACGATACGGAACTGTCTTGCCACGGAATCTGGAAAAGGGATAAGCACTCTTAGAGTTGGGAAGAAACTCTGGACGGGACATACTGGTATAGTTCACAACTAGACGAACCGTCAGTTGAGCACATAGACCGATTGTCTCCAACAGTTGCTTGTCCTGAAAGCCGGCTGGAAGGTGTGTCAATGAGAACTGCGGTGATGGGATAAAGTTTTTGTGACCAGGATTTTTCCCACATCTTCCTTTTTCTCTGTGAAGATCTGCTTCACCGCCGTAGGAGACTTCCACCTCATAGACTCCTGGGAGAAATTTGGACACAAAGAAGAAAAGAAAAGAGTTAAAAACTTCAATACAAGCAAAGCTAGGGAGACTATTTATTTCCGCACAACTTATCCACTACACCTGAGCTTTATCATCTCATAAAGCATGATATGTCGGCAGTTGGCTGGTACTCTGGTGTGGCTTGCTGCTTCTTTCCTATCAAACATCTATCGCTCTTATCTTTTCTTCTTCTTTTTTGTTTATTGCTCTCTTCTTAATTCTTATAGCATCTCTAATCTTCAGCACTTCTATGACCTTATTTAGCTGAAAGTGCCCAAAAACTCACACTAAAATAAACATAAAGCATAATATAAGAGGCAAGATTCTTAACACCGCTGTGATGTCAGCATGTTTCCCACTTACATGTGGTCTAAATAGAGTCAACAAGGGCATGGAACATGTGTGAGTGTGAGGCAGCGTGGTGAAATTAGACACTCGTCAAAACAATTAAATCAAAGAAAAAGGCATTTTGCTGGGTGTTGGGTAATTTTATTTTATTTCTATTTTTGGATCAACACCTTCGTGTCCTTCTAAACCCGCATTTCTGAGTAGATGTTGTTACCTCAAAACACTCATTAAAGGCACAAAAAAATGTAAACTTCCAGTCTTCAAGGACCCTCAAACTTTGGAAGTCACCAAATTTTGGCGGCCATTTTCTCGCCAATTTTAACCTCTCATACAAGGTGACCCCTAGAAATGCCCTAAAATTAACAAGCGCCCTATTCCACCGTGTTGTGACACATACAACTTTTTGTGTAGCTTTTTTTGGTACTTTACATTTTTATATTCTTGACCCTTTCTACTATTCTGGTTCCTTCTTACTGATGTCTTTCAGCCACACCCTGATCATAGAGAAGGTAAGATCAAACACTAGCCTTCTCAGATAAGGGTGAAAAAATCTTGGAGATCCCATGTGTTAAGTTGCAAAAGTTATTTTAAGATCCCTTAGAGGTTCTAAATTCGATGAGAGTAGGCTTCGGCCGCCACCTGGGCAACATTCAAAATTCCTACCAAAACTGAAAATATTCTAGTCAGTATACGACATATAAAGTCCCTTCAAAATTGGAATGTGGCTGCCTGATGGCAAAAGGGCCCTCTGAAGTAGGAAAAATGGATACATTCATAAAAATCAGTTGCCCTGCTGAGATCTACAGGGGGAACGCAAAGAAGAAGGTATACATGGACAGAATATCCACAAAAGCAGCATTCCCACCCATCTCTCAACTTACCCTGAGTCAGACGAGCTTCAGCAGCCAATCTAAGCCTTTCCAAGGTGTGGTCCTCTGTGTCTCCTTTCTCAAAACTTCCACAATCAGAGTCCTGTGATCCACACTGCTCCGCCATCTCGATATATCTTATCCTGCCAATAAGAAGAAAGTGGGACAGGCTGTAGCTCACTGGAAGTAAGAAAAGAAGACAATTTTAACAAACTATCCGTCATAACCTGTGGCATTATTTTTTTGGGCGCCACTATTTCTCTGAACGTTCGGGAAAATAAAGCTGGGCACTATTTCTCCGAACACTCTGAAGAAATTCACATCCTTTCCCGCAAATTTCGGATATTATATAGAGTATAGGCCTACCAAAGATTGTTCGTATACTATATGGTTCAATTGATCCGAAAAATGTCTGCAGTAAATATTTATAATATAAAGAAATGCTACAGTTCCAAACAGTTTTTCACTACAGATATGACGTGTTGCCTATGAAGGATGCTGCTCTTAAACTTAATGTGTTGGTTCACTCGTGTGCTGTCTAGATCTACATCTACGGAGGGTTATTGATAACGACACATAGAACTAGCATCTGCGTTTGTCGCGGCCGCAACCAATCAATCGTGGCTCGATTTTTTGGCATTTTTTTGGCCCCTGAATCGGGGAATAAAAGTCAATTTAAAAAAGAAAAAGAAAGAAAGAAAGAAACCGAACCTATTTACTTTTGAAAGAAAGTTAACTTAGCTTCACTTCGTCTCTTTCTCACTCGTTGTCACCACGTTGATTTGTTGAATACGTAAAAGTTACTTTTATTTTTCCCTCTTTGACGCTTTGTGGTGTTTTATTTTGTTAGTGTGTAGGGTTTTTTTCTTGTTATTGTTCTGATGTGTTGTTTTTCAATCATTTTTTTTTGTTGGGGAAAAGGGAGGGGGGGGGGGGTGTTGTATAGTGTAACGTCATTTAATTTGATGTTCCTACCTTCATTAGATTCTAAATATATATATACATGTATATATATATAGATTTAAATGTGTATGTCGTTAGAGCGTACGTTCCACCAAAACCGATTACATGTACTGACACTGGCAGGCCCCTTAATGTGTGTGATTCCATAATTTACATGTAGGCCTAATCTCATGTACTTTTTAAAAAATGTACGCACATTTACGGTCAATCTTCTTCGGACAGGTGGACACACGCCCTTATTTGTTAATTTTTGTTGTTGTTTATGGGCTGTTCTAATTTTGATTTCATCCTGTTGTGAAACCTTTCTTTTTCAAGTTTTTACACTCATCTAAAAATCTCTAGACTAGCTCTTGAAAATTGAAATAGATAGGCCTATAGACCCAAAAATTTGCTCCTGTGTGTGTGTGTGTGTGTGTGTGTGAGTATGCATATGCGTGTGTGAGTGTGTCTGTGTTTGGTAGTAAGTCAGTGTGTAAGCGGAGAGTGAGGAGTGTGTGTGTTTGTTTTTCGGGCTTTATTTCAGCCTTTATTCAGAAACAGTTCAAAGTATACAAAAATAGAAACACAGGATCCATTCACTCCAGGGCTCATGAGTCGCAGTTTCACTCATTCATTCAATTCTCGTGTTCTCTCCCGCTGCTCATCCCCATTCGAATGACTTTCACACCCCACCCCCTCCCGTGTCGTCGTCTTGTAGTTGCTGTCGCCTGTGGATACACTCGTACATTCTTCCTTTCACCCGCTCTTTCACTCACACTGTCTCTCCATCTACAGGTCAGCTCGTCATACATTCAAAAGTTGCCCACTGATCATGTTTAGTTAGTTTGTGTATAAGTTTGTATGTGCATGATGGTGGTGGGTGTTACTGAAGATTGTATGTAAGCGGGCTTGCCATGAGGTGTTCCTTCCCAGACCAGAGGCAGAATGAAAGTTGGCACCGAACTCTCGCAATAAATAGGCAAAAATCACGAGACTGGAAGCCGGAAACCGTTTGGAGAAAAAAAGATCGGCACTATTTCTCTGAACGTTCGGAGAAATA
This sequence comes from Aplysia californica, assembly GCF_000002075.1. Taxonomy (NCBI): domain Eukaryota; kingdom Metazoa; phylum Mollusca; class Gastropoda; order Aplysiida; family Aplysiidae; genus Aplysia; species Aplysia californica. The sequence continues at coordinate 104,662 of NW_004797362.1, forward strand.
GTCACTTCGTTATTTTTTTAGTCTGCTGCAAGATCCCTTACAAATCTGCACAAAAAGTAGATCATCTGAAACAAACACAAGAACATTAAAAAGTTCTATAAATTACATACAAATCATCTTTTCTTAAATAGACTAGTAAAATAATAGTACAGGCCTAGGTTTAATGGCCCTATCATCAATTAAGAGGTGGAACCCCTGATTTTAACATCCATCTATGAAAGAACTTACCCAAATGGGAAATTCCTTAAAAAGTGCCTTTCCCAAGGACACAATGTCAGATCAAGCTGAGCTCACTTTCTCTTTTTTTTTAAGTTCCAAAGCTGGTATAAAAATGCTGAGACCCTCTGGCTTCTAGAGGCTACAGTTTACACAGTGTTACTGCTGTTTTCACTTTGTTATTGTTTTTATTCGACTCGTAGGCCTATCTTGCTTTCGTTCCAACTTTTTACTTTTTACCCCCATGTAGTAAGGGCTGCAACTCTAAAAATGTTTCACATTTAAAGCAAGCAAAGAGTTGTGTTCCTTAGGCCTAGTAATGTTGACTCATGTCCACAGACAGAGCTGTTACTTTGAATTTGAATACTGCGGTCAAATATTCGTGGCGCAACTTATCTTATATTGTCAAATACCTCCTCAGCTATTTAGATCTAACATAGGTTCTCCAATTTTTGCTCAATGACTTGACTTGCGGGAGAAGTGGTCCCGGCCTAACTTAGTCTAAACAGCCGTATGCACTGCTCACCGCCGAACGCTCCGTATCCCGGGGCTGTCTTTTCTATTGGTTTACGTAACTTATATTTACAGTGACCTGGGTAGTTAGCCCCTGCCACCGTCGGTCTTTCCCGACGTCCTCGGTCTTTCTCGATGTCCACCCGTCACTCCGGGTTGTCGTCCTGTCTTTCCAGGATGTCCGTAGCATACACCTGCTACTGGTAGGTACGTAGTCTAAACAGCCGTATGCACTGCTCACCGCCGAACGCTCCGTATCCCGGACTCTAGCATGGAGATCATCAGGAGAGAATGCGTCGCTGTTTCGGGCTCTTCCTCTCTACAGCTTTTCTGACGCACCGAGCCCCCTCACCGATGTGAGGTCTCCATGTTAGTTCGACTGTTTTCCTCTGCTGCCAACTTTAGGATTCATTCCAGCCTGGGTCCTCTCGCTTCAACCAGATCCAGTGACTGGCTTTCTCTGCTGTCTCCTGAAGGGAGTTTGTGAGTTCGTTGCTTTTCTTTGCAGTAAGTCCTGCCATTCTCATCCACTTACGGGCGCTTGTTGCTACAAAACCTCTGCATCCTACCTCTATTGGAAAATGGGTTGCCTTCCATCCTGCCTCCTCACATTGTTCGACGAGTGCCTCGTAACGGTTTTCTTTCCGCTTATGAGCAGCATAGATATTGTCCTCGTGGGGCACCGTGAGCTGTACCAAGTGCACCTCTTTGTCTGTTTCCTCCCATAACACAATGTCTGGCTTTTTCGTGTTTGGAATGGGGAAGAATCTCTCAAAGCCTTTTAAGTCAGCAGCTACCCCCCATGTGCCTCCGCTCTGGTCTTCCAGAGCTTCGTTCGCTTTCTTTCTTTTGGTAACCTTGCTTCCTTGCGGAACGAACGCAATCTTGGTGGGTCCATGCTTCTGTATCTTGGGGGCATATTTTCCTTCTTCCACCTGTTTTGTCGCCATTGTCGTGAGCACTTTCAGCACCTCATCGTGCCTCCAGGTGTATCTGTTAAGAGCCAGGTTGCAGTTTGACAAAATATGCTTCATGGTTCTTAGCTTACCGCATCTACACTTGTTGTCCTCGTGTACCTTCCATCTGACAAGGTTCACCGGTGAAGGCAGAACATCATACGTAGACCGGAGAAGAAAGCTTAGCCTTGATGTATTCCACTTCCAGATGTCACTCCACCCGACTTTTCTTTCCACTACATGCTCTTCCCATCTGGTCATTTGTCCTTGCTGGCTACACTGGATGAGATGAATTTCTCGCCTCTCTGCCTCCATCTTTTGCATATGTCTTGTTGCAGCTTTTCTTCTGTCTCGCTGAGACATTTTCCTGAAAGATCTAAAGTCGCCATTACCTAGCCCTAATCTGTCAGGTTGCGCTGGACCGACAATGTCACCATGCTCCAATGCAGAGATGATCTCGTTAGCTGAAAGGAGGCCTAACTCCATAGACATTTATACACAAAATCGGAAACAAAAACGAAAGCCGAGTAAAAAAAAAACTGAGTTGCCAGGGTGAAAAGACCACCGGTAAATTTATCGAAAAGGTCCAAACCCATTTGAGACTCTTTTCGGCACTTTTTTAACGTTTTTGGAGTGTGCTGAGAACAATTTTGGCACTAAAAACTGTCACAAACCATTATTTTGTGAATTTAGCAGAGGAGAGACCCCCCTTCAAACCCCCCCCCCCCCACCCCCACCCCTTTTTTTAAAAAGGGAACTTCCGGTTTTGTTTCCTATTTTGTACATAATGTATAAAAGTTCATGGAGTTAGGCTGAGACCACTTCTCCCGAAGAGAGCCATGACTTTATTATTTGTCTTTAAATATCAACATTTTTGTAAACACATGTTAGCTGTATTCTAGAAAATTCCGTAATAATCCAAGTAAAAAATCCAAGTGTGTTGTTTCTACGACTTTTTAAATGTTTACAGCTGTGGCAATATTGCTTTTAATAGCAAGTCCGTCTTGTTTTTTTAATCGGGACATTGTGCTTATTGAACGCATGTTTTGAGAACCATTAGTTCAAAAAATGTCTTGACTATAAAAATAATTTCTTGTTACAAGTTTTGCAAGTAAAAATTGTCATTGATGACCTGTGACGTAGGCCATATGCGTAATCAAAATATGTGTGATAAGCGGGAAGTGCTGTAAACAATACCATTTTACGCGTGACAGCGGTTTCAAGTAGGCCTATTTTATATAAATTTATGAATTTTTTTTTTTACCGCGCTATATATCTGTATTCCAGTTTCACTTTCAGCAGATAGGCCACTTGACGTGAAAAGGAGGATGCCTGGAAGAAAGCGCGTGCGTGTGTGTTCGTGTATATGTGTGTGTGTGTGTGTGTGTGTGTGTGTGTGTGTGTGTATGTGTTTACATGTGTGTGTGGGGGGGTGAGTGGGGGGGGGGTGAGTGTGTGTGTGCGTGTAGACTCCATTTCTATGTCTGTAGGCCTATATATGTGGGGGGGGGAGAGGTAATGGGAGGGAGGGGGCAGTCTTAACGACTCTCAGATACGGGGGGGGGGGGGGGGTGAATATATAATCTTTGAGTGCAGGAGTGCTGAACCTTTTCAAGCTGAGAGATGCAATTCATTTTTTAAAAGATCTTTGAGAGCACACGTGTGACTGTGAAAGCAAAGGTTGTCTAACACCACTTCACAAAAATCTGACGAGAAAATGGGGACTTTCTAATCTCAGACTCAGAAAAGCAGAACTTTGAATTAAGTGTCTAGAATCTAGATCTAGTAGGCCTATACGCTATAATGTTGTGTGTACTATTTTGCAAAGCCGTGTTGTAGAGCAAGCCAGGTCTTGATGCCACAATTAAAGTTCAGGACCCCTTGGTGTAGTTATTTGGCGCTATAATACAGACTTAATTATTACGCTATTTGCCAAGAACTACTTTTCTCTTCCACCAAGTTATTCATATTATGCCCAATTTGAGTAATAATTAATTCATGTGGTCATACAAAATAAGAACTATTTACCTCGCCAGATAAGTTAAATTTCTGCAGAAGATCATATTTGATTATTCACTGAAGTCAGGAAGTCCCTTTTCATAAGAATTCCCCAATCTGTAGGCCGGTAGGCCTAAGCTCTCTCAGATCTCTATTACGTTAAATGTCTAAATCCTTAGCAGTTATAATATTGATGGATTGATTTTTTTCGATATTTATTTTGTCTTTTTTTTGGTAACCGGGATCGATACTTAGTTCATAGTTCTGGTTTTCTGAGTCGGAGATTAGAAAATTCCTATTTTCTTGTCAGATTTTTGTGAAGTGGTGTGAGACCACATTTGTTTTAAAATATGTGCCTGCAATTTTACAAGCAACTGACTAGAATCTATCCAAGCATAATTGTAATCTAAAAAGATTTAAACATTCTCACTTTATTTGTTTCCTGAGCTTTAATATCAGTCTTTACACCTACTTTCTGTGTTCAGCGTAATCTATTTCCTCTTTTGTATGTTTAGCTATGACAACAAATAAATCTTTTCAATTTATAACCTGGACCTGTAAAATCACAAATAGCTTCTTACTGAATAAATTCTAACCAATCAAAGTTGCGATCTGAGAATCTGGAATCCGTATTCATTTTTAGTCATCTAGATTTTCCTAGTGTAAGTAATTATGTCGGTCACTACAATCACTGTGCTGGATATTATTATATTTTCTAAAAAGTATATTTATTTCTAGTAGTAACAACCAACAACAAATTTCAATTTACAAATTGGGTCTGCAAATTTACAAGCAGCTCTGTATTGAGTTGAGTAGACTCTAATCAAGCCTATTTGTTATCTGACGTGATTTATACAGCCTTTTCTTTGACATGTTAATCTCTTTCGGAAGTTTTAACATCGGTCGTTTCATTCTCATTAATAATATGAACTGTTTATATTTCGCTTATGTGAAGTTGTAAAAATATTTTACATGCTGGGTCAGTGTTGTAAGAGACACTACTAGCCTTACAAGTTGGGATATTAGAAGATAGTTTAATAATGAACATCTTTTTTTTCTCTTCCGAATTTCCATTGAAGAAAGTTAATGTGCTGGCCGTTCCAATCTCAGTTTGGGATATTTTCTGTTCTTGTTTTCATTTTTTTTTCTACAAGTTTCGATGTAGCAACAACAAAAATTTGCAATTCTAGAAGCAACTTTGTACTGACTTGACTCTAGCCAAGCATAGTTGTGAAATGAAACGTTTCAAACACCCTTTTTGTAACCAAAAAGTCTTTAAAAGCTTAAATGTCGGTTGTTATACTCTCTGTATTTATCATAATATATTTACTTTTCTGAGTGTTCAGTTGTAACAATTTAAAAACAATTTTATTTTAAAACCTGGGCCTGCAATCTTCAAAGCAACTTTGTTTCGAATACATTTTACCCAATCCTTGTTGTGATATGAGAAACTGGAATTAGCATTACACTTAATTCGACCAAATTTCCCGAGTCAGTAGGCCTAACTAGTTATCTTGAACGTTACAACCTCAGTGTGTTGGATAATATTGTCTACTTTTTTTTTTCTTCTATTTTTCATATGTTTAGTTACAACAACCAACAAAACATTGTGCTTTTCAATATGGGTTTTCAATTTTTCAAGCAACTTTATACTGAATAGATTCTTTTCAAGCTTAGTTATGATATGAGAAACCGGAATCAGCATTATGTGTTAGTCCGCCAAATTTCCTAGTAACTAGTTATGTCGGTCGTTACAATATCAGAGTAGGATATTGTGTACTTTTTTCCTTCTCTTTTCATGTCTAGTTGTAACAACCAACAAAAATGTGTTTGGAACTCTCGCGGTCTAGAGGTTAGGGTGTTCGCCTTTCATTCCTGGGCTCAAAACCCTGACAGCGATGGACAATTTCTAATATGTCTCCTTTCGTATTTTTTCCTGCTCTCTAACCATGTCCTAGTCATTTGCTTTCGTCTCCACTTTCTGCCCCCACCCTTCCCCTTTTGTCCCCTCCTCTTGGCTCCTGGCCCTTTCTGCAACCTTTCTACTGCTATTACTCTTTGACTCCTTCTTACTCCTGTCTTTCAACCACTCCCCGGGTCTTTGGGTAGGCAAGATTTAACACCTAGTCCTTTTGTCACTAAAATGTCTTTAATAAGCTTTTATGTCGGTCGTACAGACTCTGTGTTCATTATAGTTTACTTTTTTGTATGTTCCGTTGTGACAACCGACAAATAATTTTATTTTGCAACCTGCATAATATGCAATTTTATAATCAATTTTGTACTGAATAGATTCTAGCCAAACGTATTTGTGACATGAGAAACTGACATCAACATTATTATATCATTTTAGTCAGCTAAATTTCCCTAATTAGTAATTTTGTCGGTGGTGAAAACAACATTGGCTTGATATTGTCTACTTTTCCCCTTTTTGTCATAAAATAATGTGTCTAGCTGTAACAACCAAAAAATGTGGGGTTTTCTTTTTACCATTTGGACCTCAACTTTACAAGCAACATTTAATTGACTAGATTTTAACCAATCCTACTTGTGATCTGAAATGCTTTAAACAGCCTTTTCTATGATATACTAATTTGTTTAGTAAGTTGTTGTTTTTTGAAGGTCGTTATGCTCTTCGTATTCAGCATCTATTTGTTTTTTGTTTATGTCTAGTTGAAGAAGCTCAAAAATAATTAATTTTTGTATTATAAGCTGGGTCGGCGGTAGAGGTGGGCAAAATCCGGATAATCTATAAGGATAATCGGATAATTTTCAATGAAACATTTTCCGAATTCACACTCTTAACTCTCTTTCCTGACACGTTTGCCGAAGTGGGTGTACCCATTTGTTGAAGTAGTGCTAACCCGTTTATCGAAGTTGTTCTAACCCATTTGCCGAATGAAGCGGTTATTATCTGGATTTTGTTAAAGCGACTCATTGCCCAGCTCTAGTCAGCGGTTTGACAAACATTTTTTTGTAGTGGCTAGACTCTAGCCCATGCAGTTGTGATGGAGAATAATATAGTATTAGTCAGCATATAGTCAAAAGTTCCCTAATAAGTTGTAATGTCAGTCGTTACAATTTCAGTGTTGGATATGTTCAATTTCCCTGTACATTTTGTTGTTCAAAATAGGTTTGCAATATTATAAGCAACTTTATACTGAATAGACTCCATTGCATTTGTGCGTGCGTGTGTGTGTGCGTTTGTGTGTGTATGTGCATGTGTGTACACTAATAATAACACTTAATTTTAAAATCCAAAATGCTGTACATTTTTGCTGTTGTTGTTTCTATTATACACAAAAGCGCCAGTTTATAGAAATGGGCAGGGTAAAAAAGATAATAAAGTAAGATTTTAAAAAACTAGTATTCTAGGTCTTTTACTCTGATATATTTCCAATTCACTATGGAGCACACCATTGGACATAATTTGACGCTAAATGACGGGGAAGATTGAGAAAGTGTTTAGAGCACTCGACTATACTGCTAATGGCGTTTTGCCCTTCATGTGCTTTTCTTCGCTGCAAAAGTTGTTTTGGTTTTTTTAATCGAGAGCAAAGAGAGTCTGCCATGATAGTGCAGCGTCTAAGATATTATTATGGAGTAAAGACCGAGAAAACGGAAGGAAAGAAGCAAAAGAGCGGAATAAACTTAAGCATCAGGTGTGTATACAGCAGGCACATCTGCTACTGAATGCTTTCAATTTCTGGGGGGGGGGGGTTAAGCAAGACGGGTTGTACCTTCTAAAGTTTAGATCAACCTTAAGGGGAAGCGAGAAACAAACACACAGATAGACGGACTGGCAGACATACAGACAAACTGATAGGAAGTCATACAGAGCTAGCGAGATATAATAAAGAGAGAGAGAGAGAGAGATAGAGAGAGAGAGAGAGAGAGAGGGGGGGGGGTCTGTGTGTGTCCGACTATGTGTGTCTGTGCTTTTTTGCCAGCAAGCTTTGGGAGAGAAAGAGAGGAGAGGAAAGAAAGATTCTGGTGGGATGGTCTGACCTATCAGGGGAAGTAATGTGGAAGCATAACTGCAGAGACAATACAAAGAAGAAAAAAGCATCATTAAAAAAGAAGATAGGAAGTTTATTTTTACAAATAATGTGATTTATACCAATAATCAATATTCATTAAAATTTACCCCCATCAATAGCTCGTTCACTTTCGTCTGACACCAGTAGACGTACTAAAAGCAAGATAAAATAAAATTGCCCTGTTTATTCTTCTCTGATCTTTGCATACCAGTCTAAAAGATGGATGGTTAACAGAATCTACATGATGTAGAAGCACATTTCATTAATGTCATTGCAAACTAAGGTTCCGACACATTTTCCATGATATTAGCCTAAAGCGGGTTTTTAAAAATTATAAAATATTAGAGGATAATATACAGAATACAACTGGAACATTGAAAATTGACCTATTAATATTTTCATCAACACCACCATTTGTTGACGCACACATATGGAACACGGTCCATTAAATGAGTGAGTAATACAATTTTTTAAGGCTCCCGTGGTAATGTTCAGACAGTCGTGAGGCGAAATCTTCAAGCATTCGCTGAAATGAGGGGGCAGGGTAGTGTCGCTGTCTCAAAAAGAGCAAATTGCAGGCTAAGATAATTTAATTTAGTGATCCCAAGTATGCAACCAAAGGGCAGTTTTTAATATGAGACCAAAACAGAGACTTTTTTAATTTACTGGATCAAGATTGTTTGAAAAAATATTTTTATTCACTCTCTGATCTGACGAAGTGCCATGAAAAGTTTCTTGGGCATAGGTACATTAATCAGTAGGTTTGATTTTTTTTTTACGCAGACAGACGAAAGTGAACAAGCTATAACAGAAAGCAAACATGCAAGAACATTTTGACATCAGTCTGACTTAGTACTGATGATCTAACCCACTACAAAACAGACCCAAAACCTAATAGTACATAATAATAGCTAAGACTAGTTTGTGAAAAAAGAAACTACTTATGTGTAACTAGTAGGGTGGTAAGCACATACCATAATATGTGAGGCAGCGTGGTGGAATCAGGCTCTCGTCAAAATAATCAAAAGGAAGAAACTTGCATATTTTCGCAGCTTTAGAATTTTTATCGAATTTTTGTTTTTTCGGTCAACACCTTTCATGCCCATTAAAGAACTCATTTCTGTGTGTGTTTTTCTGAAAAACGTTGATTAAAGGCTCAACAAATGTAAATTTTCAGATACCACGGACTCTTAAGCTAAGTAAATAACTAATCTTTGGGGGCCATTTTCTCACCCATTTACCTCTGAAAACGGGTGACCCCCACCTCCTTCTTTCGCAAATATCTCGACTTGTATTCTAGATAAATGGATATTTTTTCCATCCAAATAAAAACAAGTGAACAAGCTTTAAGTTAATACCAATAACCCTATATGTCCAAAAATTGACGAGAGCCTGATTCCACCACGCTGCCTCACATATATATGCAACTAAATCGAATGCGTACAAGAGAAATAAAACAATGCCAGAGAAATGTCAGAAGGGCTGAGAGTGTTGGATTTACGGCCGCTTATAGATCACCTTCTTTCCTGGATTAAAAAAACAATCTATTAGCATCTATCTATCAGTATCAGTATGCTTTGTGCACAGGTATAGGCAGAAGTACAATACTTTATAAACATATGCATGGGTGCACTTTTAACTCTTGTAACTATTTAAAAAATGCTATGTAAATCGATAGTAAAGAAAACCTTTTCTTAAATTACATTCCCCAAATTTCACAAGAATATCAATAAATTTGTTAATTCAATTAGAAGTGCAATGTCATTAGCATTAACATTTCTTTAAAAAAAAAAAAAAAAAAAAAGCAAGCCCCCCCCCCCCCCCCTCAAAGAAAAAACCCAAACAAATTACACATGTTGACCATATATACGAATATTTCGCCAGTTGCTTGCTGTGACTTTTTTAACATTCCATCAAAACAGTTTAAACCATACAGACGGTGGTCAGATCTTTTAGCCACGGCAAAAACGCATTGATAGGGAAACATGACTTTACATAATACAATATTCACAAAAGAAAAACATGTACATTGCTAGGTCGGTATTTATAACAAAAGCTCGTACAAAATGGCAATAGAAGAATAATATCAGCATAACGAATTAGGCAATAAACATGGTGGGATTTTTATGATCTCTTTAAAACCATTTAGTTTAGCTTTACTAGGCATTTCACGGCACTTGCGACCCAAAAAGTCGTCGAAGTACAAAGTTTAGAGGTGTTGCTAGAGAGCAATATGAAGAAGAGAAGAGGAGAGACAAGGACGGCAGATGTTCGATTTAAATGAAGTAGTAAACTACAACAGAGCACCCGCCAACCACTCATCTTTAAACCTGGCTTGATCAAACTAACACCTGAACTCATAACTCGCGTGCTGAGTGCTAACTTCTACCATCTCCAATTTCTATCTTTTGGAGGAGTGTTTATCACAGCTCGTTGCCTCAGAATTTCAAAGTTCTATTTGACACTTTTTGTTGTTTTGAGTTACTAAGACCACAAGTTCAGGAACCACGGTTTTCATAAAAAATGTAAATTTGGGATAAGGGTTTGTGGAAATAAGGCATGAGGTATGATTACTGCCTTTTATATTGTTAACAGACAAAAATATCCATCTGAGAACTATCAAACATTCTATATAACTATAAGCCAGTACAGTGAAACCCAGATTCAACGAATTCAAATTCAACCAAAACTCAGATTCAACAAAATTGAAGGTCAGGCCTGACGACGTTGTTGAATCTGAGTTCCACTGTACTCTATAAAACTATAACACACTAAAAAAAATGATCAGAATAAAGTTGCATTGAACACCATGCCACACTCCGTTTTCTTTTCTTTCCTATCTTCACTGAGCCGAACTCCCAGGGAGCAAATCATACTGTAGAGCCAGCTCTAACAAGCACCGGTCCAAGATAAACACGTGTACAAACTACCACTTCCCACTTTCCCCTTTGCATTTTATTTGATAATGACTCAGTGCAAACATTTGCACAAGTGACGTTGTATCAAATTTCCCCCTTCGCGTTTTTATTTTAAAAATACACTGTGCAAGCCACCCGCCTGTCTAAGACAACCACTTTTCTCCTCTACAACGGGTGGCCATCTTACTTGGACATTGACAGTAACTGCAAACATTTTGACGCCCCCATCGACATGGTTTAGATTAATCTAAAAGTAAATAAAAGTAGGTTTTACTTCAACTCTGCCTGTAAGAGCGGACACTGGCTAAATATGATACAGGGCTCTGTAGAAAGACGGGGATACTGGAAGATACAGACTACGTCAGGTCTTTGTTTACTACGATTCAACAACATAACTATGATATGGTGAGAGAAAGGCGCGGGTGTTCCAGTGCTTGGTACAGAAAGGGTTAACAAGCAACCACTAAAGGCATCTGTGGTGCAGCAGTTAGGCCCCTCACCGTCGCACGTAGAAGGCTTGAGTTCCTCTCACGTAGGGAAAGACTTTTTGCTGAGCTGCTCATTATCTCAGTCTTTGTGCTGGGACGTTGTACCACTCTCCGCCCAGGTAGGCCCCGAAGGTTTGAAACCTGACTCTTTAATTCTCTGCCCAGGTTGGCCCAGAAGATTTGAAGCCTAGCCCCTAAATAAACTGTAAGCTGTGTCGATAGGTGTATAAAAAGCTATATTTAAAACAAAACAAAACAAGAGACGGGTTTTCCCCTTGCATCTAAGCAGAAAAACGAAATACTTGATAAAATGTTTCCACCACATGTCAATCGAACACGCATCAGTTTCGTTTAAGTTCACTGGCTACATTTTACACATAAAACCTGTGAAGTCTACAGAAAACTTCAAAGTTTAAGGTCGTATATGAGGCATCGTGGTGAAATCAGGCGCTTGTCAAAATAACTAAATCAAAGAAATTGGCATTTTTGTTAAAATGATGGGCACATTTTTTTCTAATTTTGTTTTTCTGGAACAACACCCTTTATGTCTATTTAAAAACACATTTTTGTGTTGATTTTACTTTTTTTTAAATAAAAAAAAAGGCAGTAAATTTTCAGTTCCCAAGGACTCTCAGGTTATGGAAGTTACCAAACTTTGGCGGCCATTTTCTCGCTAATTTTACCTGAAATCAGGCAACCCTGACCTCCTTCAATGGCAAATATATTATTGACTTCTACTCATGATAGATGGATATTATTCACCAAAAGGAAGGCAAATGAACAGGCTTTACGATGATACCGATAATCCTATAACAACAACAAAATGATGAGTGCCTGATTCCAACTCTCCGTGACACATATTTTGATAAATTGCTACCTCAGAGTAAAAAAATGTTATCTGACGTTTTTTGCTCTTTTGAGTTACTAAAACTTTGAGGTCAAAATCAAATGCTCTATATAATTACGCTCTGTCAAAATCATAAGTTCATTCTGAGTCGTTATAAAGATATTCAATGAATTCCATTCGCAAAGCTTGAAATAGTGTAAAACTCAAAATGTTTGATGTCAAATTTCTAAAAACTAGTAACTAAGCAGACAGAATTTTGTAATTCTGAGGAAGCGAAATTTACAGACAAGGGTCAAATGACTCGGACCTAACAGTAGTCTAAGTGCTGGTCAAGCAGAGAATGATAAGTAATTGGAATGACGGTCTGTAAGAAAAAGAGCATGTAACTTAAAATAGTCAGCCTTATGTTAGCAAGCTGTTTAACCGTCTCTAAGCCCAAAAAGCAATGTTTTGGCCTCCCTTTCTATTTACGGAAAGGAGAAAATTGTTTCATTATTATAAACATTGCAACACCCACATTATCTATCTTTTCTTTCTTTTATCAAAAATTGCAATTTGAATTTCAACAAAATATTTCTTGGGAACAAATAACCGACAACAAATTAAGAAACTGCAGGGTTTTTTAAAGTCATGATTTTGGGAGTATAGTGCGTCTGAACAGCTGGTGAAACAATTTGAGTTGTTTCATTCCGTTCTTAAACACTCCGTATCAACTCATAAAAGACGGAATGGAATTGAATATAAAAATACAAATAGACAGTGGGCAAATTTGCAATCATGATAACAGACACAAGACCTCGGGGAAAAACAGCAGAAAGCCACAGAAAACTACGAAAGACTACGGCCTTTCCTTCACGTAAGCGTCCGCCATATTCCATTTTGAGAAGTGATGTTTAAACGACAGGCAAAATTCATAATAATATAGACGTCTGCTGTTCTTTCCATGTAGGACTGTTTTGTTTTACATGTTACTAGTTTGTGACTTCTTCAGGTGTCAGGTCTGGAGCAGACACTGACTATCATGGTACCTCATTTTGTCCACGTGGTTTTATACACCAAACATAATTTAGCAAAATTTGATCATTTTTTACATAATTTCTTATTATTTTCCTTAATCATTCTTTGTTAAAATTAACATAATCGAATAATTTCACATTTTTGGGCTCAGTTTGCATAATTTCAGAATTTTTCTTTCATAAAACGACGAGGACAGCCCATTCCTTCCTGTTGTCTTTCTTCTTGATCCGCTCAGTTTTTCTCTTTGTGTTATTTGTTGTAAAGTTGTTCAAGCCATCTGTATCATATTTATGTTGTTCTTTGACTACTGCAGTTTTTTAAATACCAGGAGCTGATGATTATAAGAGAGCAAGCCAAACAAAAGATAAAAACAGTTGACTCCAAAAACTGAAAACTGTGACTTACACTGTTTTACGCCTGTACTCCTTGTTTGTCAAAAGCTCCACACACAATATAAAATTTTAAAATCAAAGCACGCCTTAGTATGTTTGTTTGTTTGAGTAAAGAGAAGCACATTGACACAATAACGATCATCCAGGGCTAGGGGCGAAGCATGACGTCATTTGGCGATAAAGAAGACTAACAGGCAAACATTGTCTCATTTGCATACTCCCATCTGTGCAACGAGTGCAAATTGTCCTAGAGCGCACACGTCTTTATGGCCTATGTAAACGTGTCCGTTGCTTTCTCTTCTCCTAAAGAGAAAACCATGAATATACAACAGGATAATAAAAGCGATTTCCCATGATCCTCTTCCATCGTCTGTTGCTACGTCATCGACTGTTAGAGCTTGAGAGTCCAATCTTGTTTGTTTGTTTGTTTGTTTGTTTGTTTGTTTGTTTGTTTGTTTGTTTGTTTGTTTGTTTGTTTGAGTAAAGAGAAATACATCGACACGCGTATAAGAAGCGTTATACCTTAACAACTTTACAATTTCTTATAAGTTCTTTTTAGAGTGTGAGTGTTTATGTGTGTGTTTTGGGGGGGGGGGGGGGGGCTGCAATATTATTAAGGCATAACGCCTCTTTCAACACTGTAGTAAGGTCATTTAAGAGGCAGGATCTCCGAGTTTAACGAGCATCTCTGAAAGGACCGAGCCAGGAGCTAGGAGTCCGTGAGTAGAACGACCTTTCCATTGTCGTTAATGACGTTGGTGTAGGTGGTAGGACTGTGAAGGTGTGACCGGCGGGTGGGAGGTTTGGATGCCTCTGTGTTGAACTCCACCTCGATGTAGTTGAGTTGAGTGGGCGAGCCAGGTCCCTGTGGATGGGTGGGGGTGGGGATGGGCAGAATGATTGGTTTAAAATAGAGTCCAGTTTCGTGAAAACGTAAATGAAACTACTACTACTACTACTACTACTACTACTACTACTACTGCTACTACTACTACTGCTACTACTACTACTGCTACTACTACTACTACTACTACTACTACTACTACTACTACTACTACTACTACT
>NW_004797362.1:119385-121034 GCF_000002075.1 Aplysia californica
TTCTTCTTCTTCTTCTTCTTCTTCTTCTTCTTCTTCTTCTTCTTCTTCTTCTTTTCTCCCCCCCCCTCCTCCTCCTCCTCCTCTTCCTCCTCCTCACCATCAACCATCAGCATCAGCATCACCATCACCATCATCATCATCATCATCATCATCATCATCATCATCATCATCATCATCATCATCATCATCAACCTCATCATCATCCTCATCATCACCGTCAACACCCCAACTATTATGTCTTTTGAGTGCGACAAGGAAGAGCCTAACCAATAAATAAAACAGAGATATATCAGTATAATTTTCGGACATAAGACCAATGATGTGGTATACCATAATTTTTTGTCTAGTCATAAGCTTAGTATTGTTTACGAAAGTGGCGTCGGTGGCCAAGTGGTAAGACTTTCGGACTCGCAACCGTATGGTCGTGGGTTCGAATCCCGTCAGGGACCTGACGTAGTGTCCTCTGGAAAGGCACTTTACACGAATTTTCATCAATTTTTTATTCACCCACATGGGAATGGATACCCGGCTACAGACAGTGAAACATCTTGTCAGTTTGGTAGTGTTGGAGCGTGTGCAATCGGCAGCTCGCACTGAAAGCTGAGAAGTTTCTGGGTGTTCTAGGGTCTGCTGAGGTAATAATAGATCTACAGCGCATAGAGAATGCCGTAGAGCGTGGATGTGCGAGAAAGTATGTTTGAGAATGTATGTGTATGTGTGTTCGCGCGCGCGCGTGTGTGTGTGTGTGTGTGTGTGTGTGTGTGTGTGTGTGTGTGTGTGTGTGTGTGTGTGTGTGTGTTTGTGTGTGTTTGTGTGTGTGCGCGGTGAAACATTAGACCGATGTTCCAAGTAAATGGACAATCAAGATTTACGTTATCTATCTATTACTGTTGTCATTATTTCGTTTATTATTCGAGTATACAGAGCTTTTGTATTGTAACGGTCAAGCATTTCGCCATTATGACTTGAAGAACTGAAATCAATTTCCATACGGGAGGGCAAATTTTCTTCTTCATTTCTTTAATCGAGTGTCTCTCTACTGTATGCTAGGACGCTGAATTCCACTTAGCTCGTTTTGGAGGATTAAAAGCAGCCTACTTCCGAAATTATCTCAACTGCGTCTGTGGGGTTGTATAACATTTACAGTGAACTTTTCATCAAATTCTTCTCGTCCCTAGTCTGTTTCAGAAATATAGGAGAAGGCTAACCTGCCCAGCGTCTGTTGTGTGGTGGTAAGGCACTTCGCCATTGCATGCAAATACTCAAGTTCGATTCTCACGTGCGGAGAATCTTTATCGAGCAGCTCGACCTTCTGCTGGGGCGTTGCACTCGTCTCAGCCTGTGTTGGCCCTGACAGGAGGGGTTGGGAGCCTGCCTCCAAATTGTTCTTCACAGTTAAAAGGTGAAATGATATTATAGATTAAACGCTCCGCCCCTATCAACATTGTTGGGTTATTTAAGGGGCGGGACCACCTATTTTACAATCTATCTCCGAAAGGACCAAGCCAACGGTGAAATTCGTGTAAAGCGTCTTTCCCTGAGGCTCATACCCCTGAACCCGCAATCTTACGATTACGTGTCCGGTAGCCTTATGTTTTTGACAGTGTAATTTGGGATGTAAAATGTCTACATTGGAAAAACAAAATAAA
>NW_004797362.1:121134-122573 GCF_000002075.1 Aplysia californica
GTGTGTGTGTGTGTGTGTGTGCGTGCTTGTGCGGGAGTGGCACAATGACACTCATAATTCAGAGGAAGAAAAAGCGGGACAAACAGACAGACGAAAACAGCAGAGAGAAAAAAGAAGTAGTAGGACCTACTGATGGCACGCTCCAACCACCGGCATAATAATAACGGTAACGATAACGGTAACGGTAACGATAACGATAACGGTAACGGTAACGATAATAATGCTAATAAGATTATAATAATAATAATAATAATAATAATAATAATAATAATAATAATGATATAAAAGATATAATTGAATGAGGCTGACCTTTTCTGGCTCATTCAATTTGACTTTGTTCACTTTCGCGTACAAGTCGGAAACGTCATCTGTGCTGTCACCCCCGGATGCAGCAGAAGCGCCGTGTCTGTCGTTCTGTAATGTCATTGCAGAGGGCGGGGCCGCGTCATGTGACCTCACACCGGACGTGCCGGGGTAGCCATTGGCACTGGCTGCCGCTCTCCCTTCCGCGAGCTGCTCGTCTGTGATCTCGTCGTAAGGATGCATTCTGTTTTTGTTCTCTTTTCCTGTTGCCTTTTGGATTTCTGCGGCTTGATTTCCGACCGTGTCATCGTCTATTGTTTTGTAGTTATTGGTCCTATTGGGAGCTGAGGAAACCAAAAAAACCAAATTAATTTCACTTTGAGATTTCATGGAAAAGTGCTTTCGATTTAGATTTGGAGGTGGAGCACGCGGGTCTGTGTAGAATAAGGAAGAAGGAACTAAAGCGTAAAAGGAGAACAAAATATAAAGTCATGTTTATTACATTAGGGCCAAAAGCGCCATGCCCCCCTCCCCCTTTTCTTTAAAATGTTCTTTTAATTTATTTGTTCGCCATAATTACATTGTTTCCATTTTGAGGAGTTTTTAAGGCTCTCTGTCCATTTCACCTGAACCTATCGGAGATGGACGTTAAATTTGGGGGTGACTCCCACATCTCAAACTTCGCTCCAAGGGGCTGTTGTAAAATGATTTTGAAAAAGAACATCGCAAAATAGCCTTTATTGTCATTATAAAATCATTTAAATGTATTTAAGTCTGACTCCTCTTTTTCACACTGTAAGGTTGCTTGAGAGGTGGGACCTCCAAATTTTAGTGGATATTTTTACGCCATCATCGACGTATTTAAGAACATTTATGAGGCAGGTTCCGACACTGCCTATCCGGGCAAAACAAATCTAAGAGGGATACATTTTCCTAATAGAAAGTTTGATACATATTCGATAATATAGAAATTCTCACCACATAGGAATTGAATTCGGGCTTTTTGCGTTGGACGTCAAAGTGCCTAACCACTACACACTACACCACAGACGCCGGTGATTATCTTTTGGTTACTTCCCAGACAGAAGAAGAAGAAGAAGAAGAAGAAGAAGAAGAAGAAGAAGAAGAAGAAGAAG
>NW_004797362.1:123563-124792 GCF_000002075.1 Aplysia californica
CATCAGTACTATACCATACCATATATCTAAACGTAACACATCAGTACTATACCATACCATATATCTAAACGTAACACATCAGTACCATACCATACCATATATCTAAACGTAACACATCAGTACCATACCATACCATATATCTAAACGTAACACATCAGTACTATACCATACCATATATCTAAACGTAACACATCAGTACCATACCATACCATATATCTAAACGTAACACATCAGTACCATACCATACCATATATCTAAACGTAACACATCAGTACCATACCTTGCGCTGCTGGCGTTGTTTCTTTCTTATTGTTTTTATTTTTGACGCACGAGAGCGACCCTCCCATGTTGCTGGATATCCTCACCAGAGTCTCGTATGTATTGGCACAGACAGTCACAGAAACACAGACGGAAGGAAAATATCTCCACTACCGGACACACACACACACACAGAACGAATCACTTTGAAACAAGTCCCAGGAAGGCAATCATACAGTCGAGATCTCCATGTCGAAAGCAATCCAAATCCCAAAAGTCTTTTTAACTCTTCACGGAATTCACGTACAAATAAGAATACTAATGATAACAAGTTTGTGTTTTCAGGCCCACGCCTCTTACTATTTCATTTCGTTAAACCATTTTCAGTTTCTCTTTCGAGCAGCTCCTTTGCACAATCACCACAGTACTTCTGTCTAGAATACAAGTATAAAAAAAAATTCTTGGAATAACCAAACCAAATCAAAACAAAACAAACAAGATGATGACGATGATGATGATGACGATGATGATGATGATGATGATGATAATGATGATGACGACGACGACGATGAGTAATGATTACGATAACAATAACAAGAAGAATAACAATAATTACAACAACAACAACAAAAATAACGTCAACAACAATAGTAGTAATATTAAAGATAATCATAATCATAATAAATATGTTAGAACAATAGTAACAACAACAATAACGGCAAAGACAACGACTACATTGTTGTGTCGACGATACTCCTCCTAATGAAGACGAGCTACACAACAAAAGAGAGACTCTTCTATATTACTTCTCCCTTTGTGCATGGCTACAGTTGAAAGGAAGGCGACACTCTGTCCACTTTCCCGACAAGGACACATAATATTTTAATTCCTCGAGAGACGAGACGAGACGAGAGATGTATACACACACACACACACACACACACACACACACACACACACACACACACACA
>NW_004797362.1:125083-126850 GCF_000002075.1 Aplysia californica
GTCACGATTTGTATTCAATTTTACGAAATAACGATCGTAATACCTTTTATTCCGATCCTTTAAAAAGATTTCGGTTTCCCCAACCCACTGCTAATCTTTCCGGTTAATAATTCAGCGGAGAAACAACTACCACACTAGAGGTGGGCAAAATCCGGATAATCTATCTGGATAACCGGATAATTTTCAATGAAACATTGTCCGAATTCAGACTCTTAACTCCCTTTCCTAACCCGCTTGCCGAAGTGTGTGCCCCCACTTGTTGAAGTGATGCTAACCCGTTTGTTGAAGTGGTTCTAATCCATATTTGTCGAAGCGGTTCTTAACATATTATTTGCTGAAGAGGTGGACTAACATATTATCCGGATTTCGCTAAAGCGACTCATTGCCCAGCTCTAATCTAAACACGGCAATAGGACCAATATTATATTATGAACAGCACAGGGGGACAAGAACCATAGTCATAAACTAGAAGTTGCGAGGGTGTCAATTTTAAAATCTTATAGACTCATAACTTCATATTTGATTGACTGGTGGTTTATTGTGAAGTGTTGTTGAATGGGAAAACTAACAACAATAATCAACCAACAGCTGAACAGAAATACAGTTATGAGTCAACAAGCGTTCACGATTTTCAGTTTGTGACTATCGTCGTAATTCCACTGTAGTCTTCCTAATTCTTTTATTCACAGCTGAATTTGGGTAATACGGTAACGGTTAGGGTTGGGTAATGGTTTAATTAGTAGGGGCATGGCTAGATGAAGGTTTAGGGTAACCCCAATAGAACCCTAAATCTTATGTAGAAGAACCTAAAACAAATCCTAACTAAACCCCACTCTTAGTAGTCTTAGCTTAACCGTCGCCCGTACCCTATTACCAGAATCTAGTAAATGTAAATAAAAAGGTCCGCATCTGGAAGATTGCCAACATTTCTACACTGTTAAGTGATGGAGGGATTGTGTCATACATCCGGGCAGACGGCCCTCCATCACACACATGTAGAGTGGTGACCAGTGGTCAACTCAGGCCAACACGTTAGATCATCTCAGGGTCATTGAGTCAGGCGGAGAGAAACATTAACGCTGCCTTACTTTGCTTGTACTTGTTCATCCTCTGTTGCTGTTATTAAGCGTGGAGAGGAAATGGAGTTTTCTGCACAATATCGCGACCGTACCCTAGGATGACAAAGTTCAATCTGCTCAGTAACGAGTTTTGAGAAATTTGGTGTACAAGATTAGGAGTTTCACAGCATGTCAAGCTTTTTCGAGTGCAATTCTTTTAATGTTTTGATGACGACCTAGATTAATGTTACGGTTTTGATAAAGCAGACAGAGAATTTGGTTTCTGACTCAGGGTCTAAGTAACTCAAATTGGTCAAAAATTGTCCGATAGAACTTAAGTAATTCAGAGGTAGCGATACACAGAGTAGAGGACGCATTCGAATGAAGCTGGCGCGAGCAGTAAGCGATAAGCAGACGCTAACGATATTATTTCTTATACTGCCTGTTGAAATCTTCGAACGAGGCCTTATTGTATAGAAGGGCCTACAGAGCAAATACATTGCATGGAAGAACTTTGTCGTCCCATGTCCCCAAGATGAAAACAGATGACACAGAGTGACTAGAGAGTAGGAAAGGAATTTTGAAAGGAGAACATTTTATTGTTCGTCGCTATCAGGTTTCGATCCCTAGGCTTATGGAAAGAGTGGAGAACGCCGTACCTCTGGACCACGAGGAGCCCACTTGAGAGAGAGAGAGAGAGAGAGAGAGA
>NW_004797362.1:129014-131087 GCF_000002075.1 Aplysia californica
GTTGAAGACAGACAGAGAGGAGGGAGGAGAGAGAAGGGGATGGGAGTAGGAGAGAGAAAGAGTGAGGAAGGAGGCAGAGAGAGGATGAGAGAGCAGTTTGTATCATTCTGCCATACAACAGATATTAATAATATAATCCTTTTGAAAGGGTCGTTAAAATATTTTCCTTATGCTTCATACAGCTGTCCTGTCTGCGATAATGTATCGACTGACTGTTACAGAAGTTGAACGACCTCATCAAAACAGCTTGAATTATTTAGGAGACGGGCTGCTGCAACTCTACCAGTCAAGGTCACCCCGGAATGAGAGGGATACATCATCCTAACTGACGGATACTCAATAAAAGAATTTCCCCTCTCTGGTATCCAACCAGTATCTTCAGCCTTCAACAACAGAAAGCCTAACTATTCCATCAAGGACGACAACAAGGAATAAAAATAAGAGTTAGTATTCTATTTAAGGCGCTTTCATAGGAAAGATGGACAAACAAACCACATCAGAGCGCCTGCCAACCTCTACACGTAAGATACGTAAAAGTATAAATACAACTCGCAGTCCGAAAAAAACTCCCTTCCTCATACTAAACAAATAAACAAACAAACAAATAAACAAATAATTAACTAATAATTGTAATTAATCAACTAATTAATTCAGTAAATAAATAAATAGATATAGATCTAATAAAATAAAACATACTAAAATAAAACCAAGGACTACTATACCCAGTATAGTAGTCCTTGAATAAAACATAATAAAATAAAATAAGATAAAACAGATTAAAATTGAAAATTTTGAGAAAAAAACCCATCTAGGGAACAAAGATGTAGAAGCAAGGAGTAAACGATGCACGATGTGACAAGGACACATCCGTGTAGGGACCTGGCGAGACCTTGTTCACATCACCGGTGACTTGTGACTCACTCGGTGACGAAAGGCTCAAGCATTTTGCCCAACCTTTTACGGTTCGTGGGGTTATTTACCTACGTCACATTCATTTACGATGTTACGAGACTGTGTCGGAAAGGATGGTTCGCCCCCGTTGCTTACATAATTCGAGGGGGAGAGCCAAAAAGTAATACAGGTTGTTGATTATTTTGCAAAATTTTGCCTCAAATTTAATGAAATTCAGCTCACAAGTACTTGCTTATATACTTTTGAACTCAAATTGTTAAAATTTAAGTTTCTTTAATTTTGGCCCGAATGACGTAACATCAAAATGGCTACCCTCTTGGAGGTCTGTCAGAGGTAGAGAGTAGAGATTGAATTCCTTGTTTTAGAAAGAGAATCCACCGATAACATCCAAAACTGACGTCAAAATGTTTACAAGGACCAAGCTGTAGATTTTGGCACTGTATACAGTTGGGTCAGGACGTATGTGCAATGAACCGGAAGAAAAGTAAGACGCGTCCATACGCTTATCAGACAAGCATCGTCCCGAGGAGTCAGCCAGAAAAATCATGGCAATTGTGCTTCTCACTGAATTTTTTGTTTACCACGAGGAGCAACTGTCGATTCTGAACCCTATATTGAAGCATTAAAACGACGGAAAGCGAGAATTCGACGAACCCGACCAAATTAGAAAATGGAAAGAGTGTTTTTTCACCATGACAATTCCCGCCGGCTTTCGAGTACCAGATCAAGGGAGACAATCACCTCGTTTATGAGGAAAACACTGCCCCACCAAACTTATTCTCCTGATTTAGCTCCTTTAGACTTTCACCTTTTCGGTCCTAGAAAAGAACCATTGGGAGGTCAACACTATGAAAACGATGGAGAAATCAAGACTTCTGTACCCATACGACCAACCTGCTTAGTTTTACGAAGCTAGCATATGAGGACTTAGTAAAACGTGGACAGTGCGTATGGAACGAAATGGAGACTATGTTGAGAAATAAAAATCTGATCTTCAGATGCTCCTCTTCAATTTGAGGTATCATAGTTTCAAGTGTGTTCATTTTTCTTTAAATTATAAACGAACTTGCATTACTTTTTGACTCAGCCTGGTATATGTGTATCTGTATACATAGACAGATGCACATAATATAATCACACACACATACACACACACACACA
>NW_004797362.1:134823-135844 GCF_000002075.1 Aplysia californica
ATTTCATATTCTTAAAATACGTTTTCTTGTTTCTTCTCTTTCATTAAAGTAATACGTTGAAATCGTCTTTCCCGCTGACGTCACGGCGACGCAAATATGGCCCCACTGAGAGTGGTGAAACAGAGACAGGAGAAGGAAGAGAGAGAGAGGGAGAGAGAGAAAGAGAGAGAGAGAGAGAGAGAGAGAGAGAGAGAGAAAGAGAGAGAGAGAGGGGGGAGTGGGGGCAGAGAGAGAGAAGAAGAAGAGTAAAGCTATCCTACAAATTTCCAATAGAAGGCTCAAGTTTACTTATCCATAAAAACGATGAAACGCAAGACGGTTCGCGTTCTTAATTTTTTTAAAAGAACAACGGCAAACAAATAAAACGAAACAAAAACAAAAAACAAATTAAAAAAAACAATCAAAACACAAAAAGTAGAATTTTAAATGTAAAACCGTAATAAAACCACACACACACACACAAAAACAACTCATTCCACCTACAGATGTCACCATCGCCGCAGATGCAAATATTGTTTTGTTGTTTAAACTTAAACTTATTTCTTAAACCTATTTCTCACACTTAAACTTATTTCTTAAACCTATTTCTCACACACCAGAAACGTCGCTGTCTCAATAATATTATAGACATCCCTTTCATTCATTGAGATCGCGCATTATGGGTACACGACAACACCTTGAAGACGTGCTATTTTGAGACCTCTTGTTTAAGTAACAGACTTACGGAACTTGCAACACAATTAGGTCACATAGTTGCCGAAGATTAGGGGATGCTAAGACTGAGTCAAGAAAGAAGGAGAGATATTATAAAGACAATGATATTTGACAGATGAGACGGACCAAAATATGACACCAGCGAACCCGCCACCGACTCATATTGAATATTTAAAAACAGTAGGACAACTTCGTTAGGTTGACACACGTTTTTACATATTATGTTATCTTACCTAAAACTTCAAAAGGCAGACAACACCATGCATACTATGAAATATGCATATTTCTGTCTCTATCCCCCCCCCTC
>NW_004797362.1:137599-138613 GCF_000002075.1 Aplysia californica
ACTACTACTACTACTACTACTACTACTACTACTACTACTACTACTACTACTACGATTGCTGCTACCACATCACCATAAATGATAACACTGGTCAACACACATTTTCCGGCAGGAGGTTTAAAGTATTAAAACAGACTATCCAGACACACGGATTCCAGGCAATCCCACAAAAGAAAGTTTCTGTCATAAATATGTTGCCTCTAACTTAAGTTCGTGGACTATGTCTTAATGTCGTACCCATCACTTTTGTGAAATTAAAGAGTGACATGATTTTTATACGAATAAAAAAGCTTCGATGTCTCACATTTTTCCCTTGCTCTGAACAAAGTGAACGTTGTTATTACTATAGCTAATTCAATTGTATAGTGCTTACGTCATTGGAAAAAAAACTTGACGCATTAGAGCAAAATTGATACCATTTTTGGTTTCAACGACCTCTACTTATAATGATTCAAATCTCAAACTCCATGCCGCAAAAAAAGTAGTGTAATGATCCATGGGTTTTTTTATAGTAGAGGGTTTTACGGCGCTCTCAACTGCATAAGGTCATATGAGCACCAAGGGCTGGGTGTCAACAGAGAAGTCTTTACAGAGAATCAGACTTATTCTGCTCACCTCTCTAGCTTCAACAGCATAAGGTCTGCTTCGACTATCAAGGCACCCCGGAAATAGCAAGTCACAAGAGAGTTACAAACATACAAAAGAAATAGAGGAAAATGACAATAGTTGAACGTGACATGAATCAGTCCATATACAATTCTACTGTGCTTGAACGAGAAATGTCCCCCCTTTGGGAATGGCCTAAAGACACTACAGTCAGTGGCACTGCCCCCGCGGGTAATGATCCATGGTTTGTTACAATGATGATAATAATGAAAGTAATAACAGTAGCCTAATAAAAACAGGGGTAATAGTTAGTAGAAGAAGAAGAAGAAGAAGAAGAAGAAGAAGAAGAAGAAGAAGAAGAAGAAGAAGAAGAAGAAGAAGAAGAAGAAGAAGAAGAAGAAGAAGAAG
>NW_004797362.1:140076-142456 GCF_000002075.1 Aplysia californica
ATGAAATACCAAACCAATGTGCCAGCGTCTGAACAAAAAAGATTTCTATTATTTTATCTTATTACAAAATATGTTTCTTGTTTATCGTATCTTAAATCAACAAAACGGCTAGGTAAAAGTAAACGTGATCCCTCCATTTGGCGCTTACTTGACCTTCTATGATACTATACACGCTGTAGGTCGCGGTGACGTCATGTACTAGCGACGATTTTAACACATTTCATTAACTGAGGATTTTCTTTGACTTTTACCCTAACATTGTAGGCCCTATAATGTTATGCTTAAACACCAACTGAAGAAATCTCCCTCGTCAAGCTTTTTGAACATCCTTTAATCGAGATTCATATCTCAAGTGATCCAGCCTCTGCAAGCTTTTTAAAGTTGTCGATATCATTAAAGTAGGCCCATAACAATGTATTAATTAGACCCGGGTTGCTTTTTGTTGTTTTTTATCTTAATTTTTTTCCGGGGGAGAAGGGGGGGGGGGGCTTTCATTTACTGATTTGGCTATCTATGTGTAATTTGGCTCAGCTCTGATTTTCACTCCCAATTACTCCAGGGACGACACAATCCCAAAAGTTAAGTAGTCACGGCCTACTGAAAATGCCTTAAGTAAGTGTGGCCTCTCTGCACTTAAAACACACTACAAGTTTTTGCTATTCCAAGTAAAAGATAATAATCAGTAAAATGTGACAGAAAGTATGCTTTTAGGAAGATAAAAATTATTAAACACGTGCAAATGCCTGTACTAACATAATAATAGACAACAGATAGTATCTTTGAATAGAGCACTAATTCCCGTTCCGCAAACTGTACTCCATATACTTTCCAATACCTAATATTATTACCCCAGCAGACCTGACTGCATTCTGGAACAATTGCAACTTCTTGGGAAGCATGCAGTGCAAGCTACCATTTTAAAGGCGCCAAAACCATAACGAACTGACGAGATATTTTCGCTGTCTACACCGCACTAAACGTTCTCGAGAAAAAAAAGTGTTAGATCTATAGTAAATGTCACTGGAACTAATATAGGCTAAGATAGATAGTACGATACAGTCCCAGAGAGAAGATTTCCGTGGCTGTACCGGAACGTAAAAACACTTGTGGCAGAAATACATATACATTTAAATTATATATTACTCTCTTTAATTTTCAAAATGAAAAGAAAAGTAAAGCTGATATATCACGTCAGATGCATCATTCAACCACACGAAGGGATTTAATTACAAGGTCTTTAGAGTTATAGATACATAGGCCTACTCGAAAAAGTAATTCATATTAATATATATGATAAGATAAGATACATCTTTATTGTCCAGATCCTGGCCACGTGTACCTACACACACATACACACACACACACACACACACACACACACACACACACACACACACACATACACACACACACACGCACACACACACACAAAATGCGCACACACGTAGGCTTACAATCACATGCATAATATAAATTAGTAGCAATATAAACAATAATAATCGTAAGCTAGATACACACTCAATATTATTTTGATGCATGCTCTGAGGTCGTAAGTATACTTATACAAGATGGTTAAGGTGGAAGCATTTTGATAGATGATGGTAAAAATGACCTTCTATATATTTATTCTCACAGTAACCTATAACCCAATACTAGATGGTAAACATTTTTTAAAAATCTTTCTTTCTTTGGTTTTTATAGGTACATATCTGCCGCTGCGTGATCTGACATTGTTGATAGTAAAATAAATATTTTGACATCCTTGTAACCTTTAACTCTGCTGATAATCCAGGATATTGTTATGCACGGTATAATCACAACTGGCGTGAAATTGCCGGAGCACCATGGTGTACAGAGTGTACACGCACGCACGCACGCTCGCACGCACGCACGCACGCACGCACGCACGCACGCATCAAACACGCCCGCGCGCAAGCAGGCCAACGTATAGGCTAATCCGAGAAACACTTTAACTTGTCTGATTCATGACGGAAGAGGTAACAATAAACTTGGTAGCTAGGTCTTTAGTATAATGTAGACTAGCCACACTACCTGCCGACACGCATCCAGTCCCCCCACCCCCCAACCGACCCACGAAAAACCCGTCCCTCGCGTCCACCTGGTCAAGTGTCCTTGGTTATATTCGATACCAATCTTAGTGCGGGTCGATACATGCATTCGTGCGAATACTACATAATTAAATGTGGGCGTGTGCCTTGTTTGATTAATGTTGAATGCATTACATGTAGAAGCAATTCTGTTTCTATTCCATCACTCCTGCAACACGTACATGAATTGCCTTGTTGTTTGTCATTGAGGCATCTGCTGTTGTCGTTTTCAGAAGAATTACTCTCTCTCTCTCTCTCTCTCTCTCTCTCTC
>NW_004797362.1:143293-144899 GCF_000002075.1 Aplysia californica
CACACACACACACACACACACACACACATACACATATGTATACTTACACACACATACACACACACACACACATACACATATGCATACACCACTCTTCCACTTAAAACGTCCAACATCCTGGTTAAGCAAAAACACGACGGCCGAACTAAAAAGACAAGACAAGACAAGACAAGATCACTGAGGCACAATAATATATTTCCCTTCCTGGTATTATATCCCACGTTTCAGTTCCTTCATAACGGATACAGCAACACACGCGTCACTCAAGCCTGATAAGCCTTTTCCTTCTAGACAAGTGGTTTCCGCTCGTGAAGGAAGTGAAACTGCTCTCTCCCTCCATCCTCACATTTCCCCCTTCTCCCCACCCCTCCCTTTCTACAATGCCCTTTCAACCAACGTACAACGTAAGGATCTTTGCCGCCTACTCGCAGTTTGCTGAAGGCGAAGGGCCATACCACGGTAACTGACGGGACATTTGGACTGAACTGTCTTACAATAATAACACTGTAATTCAATGTCAGGTAATTTATTTCAATTTTAGATTATCAGAACATTTTTTTTTAAAGCACGTTTTTGCAAATTCTGCTACGTTTTTAGTTGCAGCAAATAACGGGACAAATTAGGGGGGTTTTTTCTGTCCTGTCAGTTACCGAAACTAAACGCGTCACAAAATTTGCGTAAAGTAGGCTACTTTGCTTTCAAATGACAGCAGTTAATATGGTTCTTGATGTGTCTTTCTAATGTTCTGGTCATTTAAAGTTGAAATAAATAAATTGATATATATTGAATTACAGTGTTTTCATTGAAAGAACGTGTTGTCCCAATGTCCCGTTAGTTACCGTGGAATTGCCTTAAAGTAAGACAAAGACACATAATTTTTATTATAATGTCCTAGATCGTGCACTATGAAGTCATTCCTGCTCACTAGGTATTTCACTAAACCAAATGATGGGTGGGCGGAACAGTGCCACACACACTCTATAATCTATTATTATAGGGTCTTTTTATCAATACATCTTTACAAAATGTCCCCAATATTACAGGAATATTAAACCTACACACACTTACACTTTTGTACCTTAATATATCGTTTTACTATTCACTGGGGCGCCCAGGACACACGTTTCACAACACAAAGAGTGGTGGACATGACAATGTATGGTCTAGGATATTACAAGTCTATGGTTAGAGATAATAAACAGGCACATTACTTTGAGGCGTTTATAGTCTAGTGGTCAGGCTACCGGACTTGTAATCGTGAGGTTGCAAAGTTCGGGGATTTGAGCCTCAGGCCCGAGGTTGTGTCCTTGGGAAAGTTACTTTACACGAATTTCCCTCACTTCACCCACGTGTGAATGGGTACCCAGGGCAATTTATAATAAAAAAGATCTTGTTAGTTGCCTACGTTAGTGTTTCAGAGCCCAGAAATGACAGCTCGCGCTGTATGTTTCCCAGGAAATTTGAGATGGTTTCAGAATGCTTTCGGGTCTGCTGGGATTAAAATGTAGATTAAAAAGCGCATAGAGCTTGCTTTTCAGCGGGAATTCTATCTATCTATCTATCTATCGATCTATCTATCTATCTATCTATCTATCTATCTATCTAT
>NW_004797362.1:149580-150428 GCF_000002075.1 Aplysia californica
CTCCCCACCCAATCAGAGCAATGCTACTGACTGAAGCTGTCTTAAGGCCATTCTCAAAGTCAAAGGTGGGACATAAACATGTTCTTATGCACAATAGAATCGTAAATGAACGGTTTTATCAATGTCATGCTCGTGTTGTGCCGAAACAACATAGAGGGAACTGTTGCTTTTTCTCTCCTCATCCTTTCTATCGTCATTTCCTCTACTTCTTTTGTATGTTTGTTACTGTTTTGTGAACTGCTTTTTCCGGGTTGCCTTGATAGTCGAAGCAGACTTTATGCTGTTGAGGTGAGAGAGGTGAGCAGAGTAATCTTGATTCCCCGTTTGGACTTCTCAGTTGACAGCCACCTCTTGGCACTCATATGACCTTAGGCAGTTGCGAGCGCTGTAAAACCTTACTAAAAAAAGAATAATAAAAATAAAAACCAACTGGTTGACTGACAGGTACTCTGGTGGGCTTGTTTGCTTCTTCTTACCTATCAAATATCTACCCTTCTTATCTCCCCTTCTTTTTGTGGTTGTTACTCTCATACATTGTAACACACCTAATCTCTTGCAATTATAGACCTAGATCCAATTGTGTTTGCAGGTGCCATAAAAGTCTTTCAAAAACTTTTTAGAAAATAAAAATACTTCACTATTACATGAAGATTTTACTGTTAGTTACTCTATGAGATCAAGCAGGAATAGAAGTTATTTTTTTTAAAATGTAAAACACACCCGCGCCCGCGCACACACACACACACACACACACACACACACACACACACACACACACACACACACACACACACACACACACGTGCACCCACATACACACTCACACAGACAAAAGAACACACACATAC
>NW_004797362.1:151226-154913 GCF_000002075.1 Aplysia californica
GTACACACACACACACACACACACACACACACACACACACACACACACACACACACACACACACACACAAACACACACCGACGTCTTGCTCAGTCTCAAATAATAGCTTCAGTGTTGCATGCCTAAAGCAGTTGCACAGTAATGACAGGACAGGTAAGACAAAATGAGATGATTTGCATATCGTCGAGGTTGCAAGCTTTGCACATGAGTCCGCTTCGGTACTTTTTACACCAAAATCGAAAAGGAAAGGTTTTGTCGTGTTGCTCCTATCAGAAATCATGAAAAGCAAGAAAATTGTAAGTCTTGACAATACCATTAATATAATGATGTTGAAATGTTTTGGGTTTTTTTGGTAGAGCTTCGGAAGGGTGTAAAAACCGAAAATGCACAAAATTTGGACTTAAGCGGATTGCTTGTGACAGCAACTAACTACATCAAAGGGACAGGTAGGTCTAAATGCAAGAGACTGATTTGCATATTCATTCAAAGAGTATTTGCACCGAATCTGCTTATTCATCTAAAACACCAAGTGTTAATGAAGTATTTCCTAGCGTTTGGTAAACGAGTGTTGTATAAACGTTCTATGCCTATACCAACAGAATTTAGCTCATTTAGGAGGCAGTCTAGAATGAATGTGATGTTGTGAAGTTCAAGCAAAAAAGACATAAAGAGACTGGATATGAATACATAAATATGTATTATTATACTTCATCATACAAGAGTTGAACTCTTGCTATTCGTGTGCAACGGCGATTTCGAGGAGTCTAAACCATTACACAACAAGCACATGTGTCTATGGTGTAGCAGTTAGGCGCTCCGCCGTCACATGTTGCAGACCGAGATGAAAATTGTTCCCGCAACCGATCCGGACATTGGGGATTGTCTTGTTAGCGAGACAATTTCCCGGGCTTTCGCGGCGTATTATTACATGTATTGTGGTAGGGTGGCCTGTTCCTTTCCACGCCGCCTTTACTTCCCCAACTGGAAGTCAGGTACACATTACTGCTGGGTGGGCCGGAGGGGACGAAAAAATCCGTGTCCGAACCGAGGCTCGAACCCGGGCTTTCCGCTTCGGAGACGAGCGCACTCACCACTCCTCCACCACCCCCTCAGACCGAGATACTCGATACAAATTCTCCTAGCACGGAAATCGAACTCTTAAAAGACGTAGGGGACACATTTATTGTTGATCACACCAGCAGCAAATCAAAGTCAGTGTTGGAGAACACTGCGGAACATCATACACAGACAAGCAACAAGAAGTTGCATATCATTGCTGCCGCATCAATCAATCAATTTAAGTAAAAATTTAGAGATTTTCGGTTTTTTACACACTGTCAGAGATGTATCAAAGATGCATCTTTCAACATGACCAGAACGCAGTTTAATTATACGATCAAGGCATAAAGTTTTCTTAGTTTTCATGATTTTTTATAGGAACAACACATTAAAAACTAGTACCGGTATTCGTAAAAAGTACCCAAACGGACTTACGAGGATTTCTAGCGGCAACGACGATATCAAATTTTCTTTTGAATGCAAGTTGCTGTCTTTTTTTATGTAAGTTTTTACGGCGCTCGCATCTGCATAAGGTCATATGAGCATGCTGTTGTCTGACTTTTTATGTTTCAGAAAACAGCTGAATACGTGGTTGGCAGGTGCTGTGTTGTGGTCTGCTCCTTCTTTCGTATCAAAAATCTATCGTCCATACCTCTTCTCCTTTTTGTGTTTGCTGCTCCCTTTTAACACCTGTAATCTTCGACACTTATATGACCTAGTTGTGTTGCAAGCGCCTTAAAACTCTTACTAAAACTTTTTTTTAAACCAACAGGATGGAAAAATCTGCATGAAACAACAAAGTTATACCCAAATACAGTGGGTCTCCCTGTGTTGTCGAAAGAAAACAGTTTGTCCTCAGTGATTTCATCGATCCAAGGACAGGTAGTGCAAAACACACAGCTGCGATCGCCGTTAAACTCGAAACAAAACTTTTTTAAATAATAAAAGACAGGAGATCATTGTCTAAGTAGTATAACTGCTGCATTCAAAATAGTGAATTTGCGTAATACTTAACATAAGAATAGGGAGCATTTCTGACTTCGGAATTGGGAGTCGGGTTCTATTTGTTTGTCCCCTTCATTTCTTCGTTGCAGGAAAAAAGAAGTTGGCTTCGCTTAGTATCGTCGAGTATTTTTATTGAAATGTTCTTCAATCCACAGAGAGACACACAGAGAGAGAAAGAGAGAGAGAGAGAGAGAGAGAGAGAGAGAGAGAGAGAGAGAGAGAGAGAGAGAGAGAGAGAGAGAGAGAGAACACTCTTACACGTCTAGAAGTTCATAAAATTATTGTTACCGTGTGTAGGAATGTCTGTCGAGAGGTCAAAGATTCCCTTGTTCAGCTGTTGTCACCAAGATAATCTCAAAACAAAAATAAACCAAAAACTATTTTCCTTTAATTTAACACAACTTCTCACTGCAGTCGAGACCTTTAAAAAATCAATAGATCTAAACAATAATGAGCGACAATACGCTGGAGGAAATTTTAAATTTTAATCGTCGTGGGGGTTGTGTGTTAATGTTTCGGTTTATGCTTCATTCTGGGTGTTTTTGTCCCTAGTGTCAAGAGCCGTGGGGGAGTTTCTGAAAGGAAAGACTGTGTATATATGTAATTTACAGTCTCAAGTCTGTTGAAGAGTCAGTTGGTAACGATTATCCAAAAACGAAAATAGTCATATCTCTACTCAGCAATAGCTCGCTATCCCAATGTTGGGAAATCCATTAATTTGTTAATGTGAACAAAAGAGATCTAAAACCGCTCGTTATTCCAGTGCTCTCCTAGTGTAATACCCCGAGAGCTTTTTTGCCTCTGTGTGAGACTGCGTGAGATTGGACGAGACTGGGAGATTGGAAAGGACTGGGAGATTGGGTGAGATTGAAGTGGGTGACACTGTGAACTACAGTGCAATAACGATCCGACCACCTATCCAATTCAGTCACCTGTACTTACGATAACTTCCCATTTCTCCTCCTTTTCAAAACACTGTCTAAGACATTCACCACTCAAAGACAACAATTTCCCTCCACAAAAAGTGGCCATTTTGGGGAAATTTCGACGGTATTGCACAACCCTCACCCTCCTGGGGTTTTCTACTTATATGTCAAAGGTCAAATTTTCCCCAAAGCAAACAAGGCTTATGGTACACTTGTTTGCTGGAGAAAAGAAAATCATATAATTTCCTTCCCTCCTCTATCTCCATTTATCTGGAACTCCATCCTACAATACGAGGGATACAAACAAAGTCGGAGGCAGAATTAAAAGTTAATTAACGAACATATTATGTAATTTCATCTTGAAAGTAAGTCCCTCTTATTCATAGTACTCTTATATTTATAATGGGACGGACATATCCTCATAGAACTATATTCTGCTGTGACAGGTGGCAATATGAATATCTGTTTATAGTATTATGTTAGCGTATATTTAAGGAGCGTTTGTCAATCGTTCACGCACATGTGGGTGTTTTAGAAATTATCTGTACACTTCTTTTTCTTCTTCTTCTTCTTCTTCTTCTTCTTCCTCCTCTTCTTCTTCTTCTTCTTTTTTCTTCTTCTTCTTCTTCTTCTTCTTCTTCTTCTTCTTCTTCTTCTTCTTCTTCTTCTTCTTCTTCTTCTTCTTCTTCTTCTTCCA
>NW_004797362.1:155157-156844 GCF_000002075.1 Aplysia californica
GCTTTACTACAGATAAAAAGCGGGTCTTTCATTCATTCATTCATTCATTCATTCATTCATTCATTCATTCATTCATTCATTCATTCATTCATTCATTCATTCATTCGTTCATTCATTCTTTTTTGTGTACGTTTAGCATCCCTTTCAACTGTGCTAGGTTACTTTGAAAGGCAAGACCTTTTGACTCAACGTCCGTCCCCGATAGAACCACGCTAAATGAGTGAAGAGTCTTAAAAATTCCCCAAAACAATGCAAGTTTAGAACACCCCGTTTGTCATTCGAACATATGGCCGTCCGCTCCATAGTCCAGCGGCATGATACTAACTGAGCTTACGGCGCTCACAAAGGAGGGGTGAAACGTCTAAAAAACAGGGTGATTGTTTTCATAAGCGTTTAACGCCACTTGCAACACAAATGTAAGTCTCGAAGATTAAGGGCGTTAAAAGAGAGTTACAAACACAAAAAAGTAAGATAGCCTAGATGTTTGATAAGAGAGAATGAGCAGACCACACCAGAGCACCCTGAAACCACTCACAAACAGGGTGTAAGTAATCGAGTTCAACAGGGTGCATGTGAACAAGTTCAACATAGAGTGTATAAACAAGTTCAACAAGATGTCTGTAATCAAGTATGTACTCACTTCCTTAAACACTGTTCTGTTAGTCAAAACTTCCTCCACTGAATCAATATTATCGTCTTCACTCGAGTTTTCTTCCCGAAAGAAAAATACTAAATTGGGCTAGTAAAATAAAAACCCTGCCACGCCCACAACACGACAACGCACCACTTTTCACACCGTGTTTACTGAGACGATGCGAATGGTGCTTGCATAGTGCTTACACTACAGTCTGCACGTCTTCATAGATCATCTAATTCATTCATCTCCCCTACTGACTGGATCTTAGTCTTCTGACTTGACTTCACGGGCAGCGAGCGGTTGAAAATGTCGCCTGCTTGCACCTCGAGCAAGTTGTTATGCAAACGAACGTCATGACGTCGTTTGTTGGCTGCAAGCAGTGTTGGTTGCCTCCCCTTGTGTGGATGGATTGTTTCCCCTTGTCAGTCACACAGTCGTCATGAGGAAAATGGAATACTGTGGCTGGTTTTTCTTGGACAGGTCAACAGGCTATGCAAACGAATGGGGATGTCTTTGCTCGTACACACATGCTAGCATGCATGCATACATGCACGTATAAATGCACGCGCGGATGCACACACACAAACACATAAACATACACGCACACACAGGAACACACACGTACACACACATAAACATACACGCTCATGCACACGCATACATACATTCATACATACATACATACATACATACATACATACATACATACATACATACATACATACAAGAGAGACCTTCACTCGTCCACTTATACACACTCGTGCATACTAATGTAAACACACACACTGCACAACCACAAGCAGCCAAGCACACAAACACAGACTGACGCACAGATACACACACAAACACCGACCAAATACACGACAAACACACAAACAAGCTTACAAAAACGTTTGCACGCACACACTCGCAGAAACACAGCGTTTTTCTTCAGATAGCCCAGTCTGTCCCAACAGATGGGAGTTGTGACGTATCATTAGAGAAGCGAGAGCTGTGTACAGAGAGAGAGAGAGAGAGAGAGAGAGAGAGAGAGAGAGAGAGAGAGAGAGA
>NW_004797362.1:158930-160291 GCF_000002075.1 Aplysia californica
TCTCTCTCTCTCTCTCTCTCTCTATCCCTAACCCTCCCCTCCAATATTGACTCACTAGGTCAATTTATCAACAGCGAGGTTTGTCAGATTATAAACTAAAATGAAATTGGCGGTGTTCCCTTTCTTTCTTTATAGTCAGTATTATTTGGAGTAATTGAGTGTCGGTTAAGTCAAGCACCTCTTTTTCAAACTTTCGGGTTATGCTCGTATAAGAGAAGGGGGGAACCTCTGAATCTAGTGGTCTTCTCCGATTGGGCAAAGCCAAATGGGTGGAAAGCCCTAAAAACTCCCAAAAATGACCTAAATTCTGAACGTGCTGAAGGGGATTGATCCAAAGCAGAGCTATCAGCTCTGTTATAGTCAAGCGTAGTACCAACTGAGCAACTGGTGCACCAGATTTTAGAGTTTAAAAAAAAAGAGGGTGGGGGTGGGGTTGTGGATTGACACAGGGCGGGCGAACTTGATAAATGAGTCACGACACTGTGAAATCAAGCGCTCGTCAATTATTTGACTCGTGGAGTCATTGGTATAAATTAATTATTCTTAAATCCGAATTATTTTCCTTGCTTTTGGTGAAAAAAATACCTGTTTTTCTTGAACAGAAGCCGAGATGTTTGTGACTGAAGAAGGTTGGAGTCGCCTGGTGTTGAGAAGTAAAATTAGCGAGAAAATGGCCGCCTACTTTTCGTGGTTTTCAAAGCTGAGGTGTACTTGATACCTGCAAATTTACATAATATGTTGTGCCTTTGATCAACGACGTTTTTGAGTAAAATTCATGCCGGAATGTTTTGATAAACGGGCATTACAGGTGTTGGGTATAAAACAACATACAATTTGCCAAATGGGCGAAAAAAAAAAAACACGCTGGTTTCTTCGATATAACTACATGTATTTTGACGAGCGCCTGATTTCACCACGTTGCGACACAGATGCTTCATGTGCACAACTGCGTTTGACTGGATCTGATTAGGAGGGATTCAGCAGGTCCTAATTGGACAGTTTGGGTTTTTTTTTAAAGTCCGTTATTTTTCAACCGGCTTGTCTTTCCATTGTGACTTTCGCAGCAGCCGCCTTTGACCAGGTGATTAAACTGTCGGTTAGCCCATGCGTGGTTTTCTTCTATGTTTGCTTCTTTGGGCGCATACTTGCAGAGTGTGTGTTCAGCTTCTGATGCGCCAACGTAGGTTTTATGTAGACTTAGATCTACATGTAGCCTATATACTCGTCTATTGAAATTTGGATGACGGATAGACAGGGGTTCGAAAAGGTCCAGACAGGTATATAACTGCCCCCTACTTCCACACTGTCTGTCTGTCTGTCTCTTTCTCTCCCTCCCTCCCTCTCTTTCCACCTCTCTCTCT
>NW_004797362.1:163479-166196 GCF_000002075.1 Aplysia californica
TAGAAGATTGCATTTATATAGAGCGCTCTATCCCATCCCATACCAGTATAAGCTCTGAGAGCTTTACACCAATCACATGATCATTCAGTCACACAAGAGAATAAAAATATTTCACAGAAACAAGAAAAACCAGTTCAACTACATAAAGAAGAACTTTCGCAACAATACATTAATTATAGATCTATACACGAAAGGACAGCAGTAAAAAAAAAATCAGCACGTACTAACACACTATAACTAAGAATTAAACAAATGAGTCTTGAGAATTCACTGTATACCCAGTGGTTGTCCGTGGTGGTCAGCGAGCCGTGTACACAAACAATGGTCATCCGGGTGTTGTTACATCTTTGATGCAAGCCGCCGTGGTCAACAAGCCACATAATTAACACAATGATTGTCCAGGTGTTACAAGTTTTTTTTAAGGTAAGATGCCGTGGCCAGTGGACGCTTGTTCCCTTTGTCTGCGTATTCTTTACTTAGTTGTCAGATCTGATAGGCTAACCTGAGGCGTCATTTATCGGTTGGTCAGATCCGATTGGCTGCCTCGCCCACGTCATTTACATGTTGGTAAGATCTGATTGGCTAACACCAATACAAAGACTTTTCATATGTGAGGCAGCGTGGTGGAATCAGGCTCTCGTCAAAATAATGAAATCGAAGAAAACAGCAGTTTTCTCCCTGCTTAGCAAATTTTATCAAATTTTAGTTTTTTGGCTCAACACCTTTTATGTCCATTTAAAAACACATTCCTTTGAGGATTTCACGGAAAACGTTGATTAAATGCACAAAAGTATAAATTTACAGTTTCCATGGACTTTCTAGTTTTGGAATTTACCAAGCTATGACTATGGCGGCCATTTTCTCGCTAATTTTACCTCTTAAATCAGGTGACCCCCACCTCCTTCAATCCAAAACATCTCCACTTCTATTGAAGATGGATGGGTATTTTTTTCATTGAAAGCAAGACAAATGAACAAGCTTTAACATGATACCTATAACTCAATAATATGCCCAAAATTTGACGACAGCCTGATTCCACCACGCTGCCTCACATATTGTCGCATTTTCTTTCAGTCCACACCCGACGAGGCAGTTTTTTTGTTCTTTTTCCTTTTTGGTCAGTTTTAACTTCCTTGGGATAAGCAACGCCCCCTGAGTCGGTCACCTGAAATCAGCCGTCTCATCGAAATGATCGATAACATTGGATACCGCAGACGAGCAGACAGAGGCTCCTGCTTGGGGAGAGGCTACTCGGCCCAGGTAAGTCTCGCCTCCTCCACAGACGAAGTTGGGTGACCACACCAGACGACTTGTCGGGACCAGAGACGAAAAAAAGACAAGCCGTGTGTCCATACGAGGAAAGAAAATGCTGCTGTTGTTTGCTTTTTTCAGTAGGCTCAAGTAATATGCTTTCCTTTTCAGAATATTATAGTCTGTCTGTCTGTCTGTCTGTCTCTCTCTCTCTCTCTCTCTCTCTCTCTCTCTCTCTCTCTCTCTCTCGCTCTCTCTCTCTCTCTCTCTCTTTCTATTTTTTTACTGCTATACTCTTGGTTAAACTATATGATTTGTCAGCAGATTAAACAGCATTTCGTCGTCCAAAAGGACAAAGGAAGAGGCTAGCCTTACTTAATGACGGCTTGACTGCTAGGCTGGCGCTGGTTGGCTAGTAGTACGGCCAGACAGCTGGGCTAACCGTACTAATTTTCAATATGATGGCTAGACTGACCAAAACAAAAAAATAGGCCTTGAATTGTAAATACATTTTTAGTTTGCAGTACCTAAAGTATTTGTATTTGAGACGAAACCAGGTGCCTTAATAATACTGCATGTATTTTAAACCTGAATAATTACTATAAAATGAGACCTGTTTTCTAATGTTAATAGGGCCTAAGATAAGTACAGCTAGACTGGCAGGCTTGCCGTACTTGCTAGACTTCTTGGCTAGCCAGCTAGAAGGATAGGCTAGCCGTACTTCAGGACGGCTAGACAATCAGGCTAGCCGTACTTATTATTGATGGCTGAATTGTAAATGAAATTTTAGTTTGCAATGCCAGAAGTATTTGTATTTCAGACAAAACCAAAAGGTGCCTTACTGACTTGCATGTACATGTATTTTAAACTTGAATAATTACTAGATCTAGATCGAATGAGACCTGTTTTCTCAACAGGTTTGAGTCGGTAGGGCCAAACCTAGATCTAAGGACGGCTAGACTGGCAGTCTAGCGGCTAGACTCTCAGGCCGTACTTAAGCACGGCTAGCCACTTCGAAAGACAAATGAGGGGAGAATACTCAAAAATACTATCCATTCAATCGAAATTCGGTTGTCTCTCTTCGCTATTGTTGCAACCTGTGCTTGGTCTACTCCACAGTGTTTGCCCACAGGGTCACGGAAAAAAGGTAAAGCTCTTATTATTCTTATTTTTATATTTTTATTGCAGTTTTTTTTTCTTTTTACTCCCCTATCGACACATTTTAGATCATTTCTAGAAGGCGGCTTCGACCCTGCCTGTCAGTGCCAACTCGGGCTGAGAGGTGTCCAACATACCAGCAGAAATACCGAGATACCTGATAAAAATTCTCCCCACACGGGAATGGAACTCGGGTCTTCTGTGTACGACGGTGAAGTGCCTAACAGCTACACCACATTCACAAACGAGCTATAACATGTATATGCGTCGTTGAAAAAAAATGAAATTCAGACGGGTTTGTTTGGGGG
>NW_004797362.1:166363-170257 GCF_000002075.1 Aplysia californica
GGTTGCTCTTTTTTATTCTTTTTTTTTTTTGGTAAGGGTTTTACAGCGCTCGCAACTGCATAAGGTCATATGAGCGCGCAGCACACATTAAACATTTTCAGTTAGTAGGAAATTTTGAATTTTGCCCGGTTGGCGGCTGAAGCAGACTTATCGATTTTGGGCCACCAAGGGATCTTTAACGTGCGTAACTTGAAGACGGGTCCTCCGAGACTTTTCGCCCTTGTCTGAAAAGGCTAGGTGCAGATCTTTCCTACCAGGTCATGGGGTGTGGCTGAAAGACAGCAGTAAGAATTAGCCAACGAGTAGCAGTAGAAAGACTGCAGAAATTGTCAGGAGCCCAGAGGAGGGGGTGCGGGAAGACAGTGAAAACGAAAGCAAACGACAGAACATTGTTAGAGTGAAGAAAAGGGAGTGAAAGTATACAATTTTTTGGAGAAGAAAAGTTACCGTCGCTTTCCGGATTCCAACCCGGGACTTGTTGAATGAGAGGCGAACACCTTTACCTCTGCGCCTCGAGAGCTCCCTTGTGTGGTTGTACTCTTCTCCCTTCAAGCTTTGAAAATCTGGAGAAAAAAAAAGTCATGGAAAAGAGAAACAGTTACTTTGGGCAAAATCTGCACTATAGCGAAGGATGTGACAAAACTCGAGGAATCTGAGTCGTGTTGTGGCATCCTGACTCTTTTCAGTCTTAAACGTTTCCGACGTCCTTGCGTATCGATCAGTGTTGACGTTGTTGTTAACCTCCTTCAAGAATTACCACTTGTGCAGTACTATACCATCTTGAGCGGTTTCTTACACTTAATGTGTCGGTAACGTCCCTAAAATGACCATTAAATAATTGATCATTGCCTGGTTTTAACAAAATAAAGTACGACATTTAAGTCTAATCTGTATTGATCTTTGCTGTAGAAATCTGCTCCTATTTTGCTTCTTCCAAACTCATCGTGGAGATTGCCTGCAACAGGATTCAAGGAATAGACAAGAGAATGGAATAGCAGTTACCCTTCTTATGCATAGCGCCCAACTGGTTGGGCATGGTGTTTGAGTACCTTTAGTTTGACAAGTATCTGTACAAATCAAAACATTTTGGTACCAAATGATGAAGCGACAATTAAATTTTATACTATTAACCTTTTTAATCTTCAGAGTTGTTACCCTTTGTTTGATATCCAATATGGCGTCGATTTACATAAAATAAGAGCCATAAAAATCAACCTCCAAATGAAAGGTAGGCCGGAAAGTGCACTATTGCATATTTTGCTTCGCCCTTCTGTCTTTTTAATCTTCAAACACTTCGTCTAGCCTTTTTATACCTCCTGGGCTATTTTTCCTATCACATTTTTCATTGTATGATAGACTGTCCAATTAGTCGGGCGCCATCTACA
This sequence comes from Aplysia californica, assembly GCF_000002075.1. Classification (NCBI taxonomy): domain Eukaryota; kingdom Metazoa; phylum Mollusca; class Gastropoda; order Aplysiida; family Aplysiidae; genus Aplysia; species Aplysia californica. The sequence continues at coordinate 167,749 of NW_004797362.1, forward strand.
TATAGATACGACATTAATTTATCAAAGTAACAATATTATGCTTTTGTACTTAGTTATAGTGTAGATTTTACTTTAATTGTTGGCATCCTGTGTGCTAGATTGTTTATCAAGTTCTGATGTAATGATTTACACATGTAATCCTTACTTTCTATTTAAAAAATGTATCTATGTTGAATTTTGAGAAGTATAAAGACGACCTTTGGTGGGTGGGGGGGGGGGGCGTGTGTATTTGTTTGTCATGATCAATTGGAAAGTTTTTGGGAAAAACATAACCGGACTACGACTTTTGGAATAGATCAATATTATCTTACTGAAATATGGGTTTAGTTTTGACGTTTCACGGGGCCCAATGCCATGCCTGATTTTGTCACTAAATTCCTCATTTATATTGTAACATAATCTCTCTACGAAATCCTCAAACAGTCTTCAAAAGTATCTCATTTCTGTAGCTTGTACGTTTCTTTCTAACGTACTTATTATACAGTGCAACGAATCGATCGGAGGACATGGTTTTATTGACTAGAACATTGTCAGTTTCCCTATCAACATCTATATGAAAAAGTGGTGGTGACCATTTTCTGTCTTCAGCTTGAAGACAATATCAATTCACAATGCATGGCTCCAGTATAGACGACCAACACAGTGACTGTGGTGTAGCCGTAAGTGGTTTGTCGAACCATGCTCAAAATGTGAACTTAATTTCCGTTTTGTGAGGATTTCTATAGAGTATCACGGTGTTTATGCTGGGACGTTGTGTGTCTCTGAGCCCGGGTTGGCCACCACGAGCAGGGTGAAGCCTGCCTCATGAATGATCTAAACACCTTCATTTAATCAAACAAAAAACAAAGTATGCATAAGACAATCCTCAGCTGCCGTTGGATTTTTTTAGACAAATGGCCCAGACGTAAGCTAAATAATCAGATGCAGGAAAACCGCCCGTATGTAACTTATTCCAGGCAGAATGGAAAGAATGATTGTATGTGAAGTAAAAAAAAAAATAATAATTAAAGAATGTACTATGAACGTATCTCTTGACGTCCTCCCAACGCTGAGAAGATACAGGTTATCTCAGGGCAATACCAAGAAAACATGCGATACGTTCCGCTTCTGGCCTCTACCAGGTGGAATCAGGCGTTCGTCAAGTTTTGGGCATGTGGAGTTATTGTACCGTCTTAAACCTTGTTCATTGTCTTACTTTCGACGAAAAAAAAATGTCTATCCATCTTGGATAGAATTCAAGATATTCCCAGTTGAAGGAGGTGAAAGTCATCTGTTTTCAGGGGTTAAATTAGCCAGAAAATGGCTTCCAAAATGTGATAACTTCCAAATCTTGAGAGTCCTTTGAAACTACAAATTAACATTTGTGTGCCTTTGATCAACGTTTTTCACTAAAATCTAGACGTAAATGTGTTTTTGAATGAATATAAAAGGTGATGAGCCAAAAAAAAAAGTATTGTCCAATAACGGTAAAAATGCCAATACCTTTTATTTCATTATTTTGAAGAGCGCCTGATGTCCACATTATGCATCACAAATGTTTTCTAGCCCAACATCGCAATTGACCGTCGAAATTTTTCCTTTTTCTTGATCTAAAGTCTTTTTTTTCACTCATTTTGTAACATAGCATAATTATATTAAATAAGGTATTGATTAGGTATAATAAAAGTCATTAAAATTTCAGATAATATTATTGCTTACAATTTTGGTCAGCTAACTGTGCTCACATTTAAACGTATCTATTCGAGGATAGCACTCAACTAGTTGGGCAAAACACTAATAGGAAAATATACGTTTTGAAGAAGAAAAATGTACTCGTAAAACCTTTCAATATATACAGAAAGGAAACTTAATGGGAAAGTAGGCCCAGAATTTAAGGTCGCGTGCATTAATGGGCCAACAATTCTTTTTAGGTTTTAGTAAGAGTTTTACGGCTTTTGTAACACGATAAAGTTATATTAATGCCAAAGATCAGAGGCATTACAAGGGAGTAACAAAAACTATTTTTAAAAAAGGAGGACAGACCATGTCGATAGATGTTTGATAGGGAAGAAGAAGCAAACAACATCAAAAGCACCAGCCAGCCTCCCACAATAATCTGTGAAAAAGGTCAAGAGCACTATGCAGCTCTCAGTGAAAAATGTGAAATTTTGAACTTTTTGGAACTCGGCGAACCAATATGTCTGAATTTAATGGCTTGTCTCTTGAGGATTTTTTGTTCGCTCGTATTTTTTTTTTTTGGGGGGGGGGGGATTATAACAGCGAACTGATTATTGGTCCCCAGTGACAATGCACCAGAGAGCACTTGAAGGGAATCCATTATAACGCCGACGCAGAAATCGAAGCTGATGTGTGCACGTGGTGCAAAGGAAAACCGCCGCAGGCTTGTTTCCCTGGTGTGTAATTTTGAAGATAATGGTAAAAGAGAATATTATTATACTTTTCCGTCAGCTGGAGTAACAGGAAAATCGCAATGGGGTGGTCGGGCGGTGCAGGGTGGGGACTGGGGGGG
>NW_004797362.1:170357-171684 GCF_000002075.1 Aplysia californica
GGGGCAAATGTGCTCGTTTATCAATGCGTCGTTCCCGAGTTGTAATTTGTGTAAGTGCGTCACCGATATATCGACTCTGGTGTCAATGGGAGCAGTTCGTATAAATAATCAAGTACCGGATGAGTGAGTAGAGTGACTGAAGGTTACTCACTACTAACTACTTTTTTGTATGATTCATTTCACCAAATTGTGGGTGGTTGGAGGCGTTAATAGTAGATTATTTCTATATTATGGCTTTTCTTTTCTCAAACTTAACCTTCTTTAACTTGCTGGCCTATAACACTCTACATGTGTTTCTTATTTAATAGAAGCCCTTTATAATGGGCAGTTTGCAGGTGATCTGGTGCGGTTTGCTCCTTCTTTCCTTTCAAACATCTATCATCCTTATCTCTCTACCTTTTTTGTGTTTGATACTTGCTTGTATACATCTAATCTTCGGTATTTGTTTGACCTAATTGTGTTCCAAGTGCTGTATAAAGCGTTCTGCTACAAAAGAACAACAAGCAAACAAATAAACTGGTATGTCCTGAGTATACGAGCTCGGACGCACTATCCCTAGAGTGTTTTCTGCACGGCAAGCGGCAAGGCACCTGATCTGTGGTTGTGATTTAACGGTTAAATTATTTGCTTTTGGCTGCAGAAGACACGAGTTCGATTCCCAAGTCGAGAGGCTATATAATAGTATTTATATGATTGCATGCTGTGTCTCCCTTAGCCCGGTTTCGCCTTGACAGGCTGTGTGAGAGCAGCCTGCCTCCTGAATTATATTAAAAGAATCGTCAGGTGCATACGACTGATACAGTCCTCTACTGTTGGCCAAGATTTCTGAAACATTACGTAGTTCACACCCTATGTTGAAGATACTACGGAATAAGTTTCTGAAAAATACCGACAGCAGCATTTACTCTCGTATTGGTTGCTTATTGTAGACTGACTGCGTCATACGTCACAGTTTTAAAATGGCGTATGGCGGAGTCTAACACTGAGCAGTTGGTATACAGAGATGTAAGTAGGAGCAAATATTGTTCTTTAAATACATGTGAATGGTTTCGAAGAACGAAACGAAACATTTTATTGACGCCAGTGACATCTGTTTAAAATTGCTGTTGAATTATCTAGATCTTCTAAAGAAAAAGGATTATAATATTAATATTCATATATACGTGTATTAAAGAATGAAGCGTCATGGCACCAATTTGCACTAGTCAAGCCAAGTTAGTTACATTTTGCCCAGTCTTACAAAATCAAGCAATTTACTCACACAAACATTCACACGCACACACACACACACACACACACACACACACACACACACACACACACACAC
>NW_004797362.1:171785-174109 GCF_000002075.1 Aplysia californica
GGGGTGAGGTTTTTTTAGAAATACTGAAAGTTTCTAAGAGATCTTCGCACAAGAAGTAGTCTAAAATGTGAAGAATACAAACCTAGGGGTACAAAATTACCCCAGGGCGTACGGAGAAGGTTAAATATTTTTTTGTGCGTGGTAGGAATTAATTTTGAATATTGTCCAGGTGGCGGCTGCAGCCTACTTTTATCGATTTGGACCTCCAAGGAATCTTTAACGAGCGCAACCTGCTCATGGGACCTCTGAGATTTTTCTCCGTTTTCCGAGAGGGCTAGGTGTAGATCTTTTCTACCATAAGATAAGGATCGTGTTGCTGAAACACAGCAGTAAGAAGGAGCCAAGGAGTAGCAGTAGAACGGCTGCAGAAAGAGCCAGGAGCCAATATGAGGGGTCAAAGGAGGTGAGGGGTGGGGGAAGAAAAAGGAGACGAAAGCATACGACAGAACATTGTTAGAGAGAATGAAAGGATGTGAAAAGAGAACATTTTAGAGAAAAAAATTGTCCGTGGCTATCCGGATTCGAACCCAGGACCTACTGAATGAGAGGCGAACACACTTGAACCTCTATGCCACGAAAGCCAAGGAGTAGCAGTAGAAAGGCTGCAGAAACAGTCAGGAACCCAAAGGAGGGGGCAAAGAGGGTTGGGGACGGGGGCAGAAAGTGGAGACGAAAGCAGACGACAACATATTGTTAAAGAGCAGAAAAGGTGAACAGGTATAATTTTATAGAAGAAAATTTTCCGTCGCTATCCGGATTCGAAACGGGCCTAGTAAATGAGAGGCAAACAACCTTCTAGACTACGAGAGTCCCCAATTCTTTTTTGTCAAAAGCAAGAAAATGAACACGTTTTAAGATTTTACAAATAATCTTATTTGTCCAAAAGATAACGAGAGCCTGATTCCACCGTGTCGTGAACCACACAAACACACACACACACACACACACACACACACACACACACACACACACACACACATTCCTGTCCACACACCTGTACAGATACGTAAACACACACACACACATACGCACACACACAGAGACAGACAGACAGACAGACGGACACACACACAGACACAAACAGAAATTCCAAGGTCTATATTTGAAAAGACGCCTTAAAAATATTATTGAGAAACTTCAAGTTCTATTTTAAACCTCTTTAAAATGGTTGAATCAATAGGTTAGGCCTGTCTACCTTCCCATAGTAGAAATATTTCCTTTTTCTTGTTATTTCTATTTACAGTTGTAAACCCCCAATAATCAATGCCGTATATGTGCTTGTGTCCACGAGGGTCATAGCCTGTTATTCTGGCAGTGAGTTGATGGTAGTATATCAACGCCAGCGGGGGGTGGGGGTGGGCGAGGGGGTGCAGTGCCCGAAAATGAAAGAGCACAGAGAAAATCTATACTGTGCTGGGTATGTGTCATACTTACTTGTACTTGGACCTCTCGGACTGATCGTCTATGTCTTCTTTCCTTTTTGTGTGTGTTTTTTTTCTCTTTCTTTCTGTGTTTGCTGTCTTTCCTTCCGTCTTTCCTTGTTTCTTTCTTTCTTTCTTTCGTTCTTTCGTTCTTTCGTTCTTTCTTCTTTGTTCTTGACCGATAATCATACTGCACAAAGAGAATCTACGCTGAGTGACGTCTGTGTGATACTTACAGTTGAATTGATTTTTCATCAGTGTTTTCTTTTTTTCTTTCTTTCCTTTCTTTCTTTCTGACTTTGTGTCTTCCTTCCTTTCTGTCTTCCTTTCTTCATTTTTGGTCCCTTCATTCCTTCTATCTTTGTTTTTTTCTGTTTTTCTTACTTTGTCTTTTTTCTCTCTGTTTGTCTTTTTTTTTCTTTTTACGTTCTAAAACTTTGACAGCCTGCATTTTTTTTCTTTCTATCCATCTTTCTCTTTCTGTCTTTTCATTTGTTTTTGTTTTTTATTTTTTTAAAAACTAATACATTTAATAACGAAACAATGCCTAGTAGGGCGCGAGACTTACACTGAGCTGTGGCACGCCTTGAGCATCCACTCACTCAGCCACTGCGCCGGTACGTGCATAATGTATTGGAGTATACCCAGGTTACATAACCGTTTTCCCGCTTTAATCCTGAGTGGCCTGGGCAGCCTCCGGCTAGGACATGATTATCCGGCAGAGAGTAGTTAATCAAGTGTCCAGCGCGCTCTCAGTCAGTAGTCTCAGTACTGCTTACAAGAGAACCATTGAGGGAAGGGAGTACCCGCGCTGAATGTGCCGAGGTGAGCAGGAGGTTAAATATTTTACTCTGTGTGTGTGTGTGTGTGTGTGTGTGTGTGTGTGTGTGTGTGTGTGTGTGT
>NW_004797362.1:174209-178461 GCF_000002075.1 Aplysia californica
ATAGATAGATAGATAGATAGATAGATAGATAGATAGATAGATAGATAGATAGATAATAAAAAAAACTATTATTATTATAACAATAATGATAAATACCATTCGCATAACGTATGTCCCTACTCGAAGCAAGCTCTATGCGCTTTATACTATACTAGATCTAGCTGGGCCCCCGTTCGATGAACAGATTGAGACAGAAGCGTGTTGATTGTTCCCAGTTGCAAGAAAAAGAATTTGACAAAGGAGTCCAGAAAAAGCGATGATGGGCATCAAACGAAAGGATCACAGTCGAATTTAGCGCCAAGTAAAAAGAGAAAACATAAGGCTAGATCTAGATCTATACGGGTCGCACACTTAAAATAGTGCGCAGTATTGCACGACAATGCGTGATAATATCGAGTATCGAACGGAAGTACGACTTGAAATAGACTTGAAATAAACTGGCGGATTTTCTAAAATTACAGAGACAGAAGCGTCGGCCTACAAACGCGATCGGCGAAATAAAGAAATTTTGCTGTTTGCGGCAAAACTGTCTCAAAACTGAAAAGAACGAAAGGCGTCATGTCCTGGGGAATATTTTAAAGAATCTTTTGGCGAAATCCGCATGTCGATCGACGCAGCCATTAAAAAGCCTTTTGAATAGCAAAATTCGGCCACCACAAATAGATAATAGATTAATACCCCAGCAGACATAGAACACTCAGAAACATTCTCAGCTTCCCAGGAAACATACAGTGCAAGCAGCTGGGCGCTCAAACACTAACAAACTAACAAGATCTTTCACTGTCTATAGCTGGGTACCCATTCCAACCTGGGTGAAGTGGAGAAAATCAGTGTACCGTGCCTTTCCCAAGGACACAAAGTTGGGCTGGTGGCTCGAACCGCCGAAAACACACAACCTCACGATTATGAGTCCGGTAGCTTAACCGCTAGGCCACCGACTCCTAGATAGATAGATAGAATACTTTCAAACATGTGAAATTTTAGAGAAATAGACACGCAGGGTAGACCTTAAAGAATAGCATGAAGACCAAAAAAATACCCAACAGCCCTTCTTTATAATAGTTCACTGGCTAATCACGTATCTGACTCCCACTGTGCCTTAGAACAGATTGCTCTAATTCCCTGGCGACTGGTCCATACCTCATGGGTCCTGGGCAAGATGACCAGACGCCGCCCATGAGCCATCAACAGAATCCCTTGATTCCCCATGACACTCACCTATTTGGCCAGAGTCCCAGCGTAAATGCTATAAACCCTCGCTGATGTCCCTACGAGTTGCCCGAGATTTAAGAAAATCCGGTAGTGACTCTTAAATGTTCTGTAAGGGTACTTGTTGAACCTCTACTCCCCTCCCCCTCTCGGCCCTCACCCCCCCCTCCCCCCCGACGCAAAAAAGGGGTGAACAAAAAAACAAAAAGAAAGAAAAAAACATATTCCTAAACCACCAGAAAAAGGCGAGATTACGTTTTTACGCATCACGACACCGAAATGAAATGAAGTACGGCTGCGATTTGTGACGTAATTTACTTGGGTGTCGGTATTTACTTACTCCAAACAACACCAAAAAGAAATAAAAGCACGTACGATTTATAAGGTAGGCTAATTCGTTTTTTTTGGAGGGGATGTCTGTATCGATGTCGTTTCGTGCATGACAATGCCCCCCCCCCCCTCCTCCCTTTCCCCAGCAGATCTTCCTTGTCACAACGACATGATGTCAGAGCAGCGTCCCTGATTACGGTGCCATTTCGCTACTCTAGTATTACAAAGTTCTGTCTGCCCAATACCATAGTTTTGAGAAATTTAAAGCAAAAAATCTGGAGTTTCAAACACGACCTAGTTTTTTTCAAAAGCAAGTAATTCTTTGAATTTCTTGATAACGACTCCGAATAATCTTGCAATTAAAATAATTAAAATTTAGATAGAGGAGATAGAACTTTTAGTATCTGACATCATGGTCTTTGTAGCTCAAAACGGCGAAAATGTCAAATAGAACTTTGTAATTCTTATAAGTACCTATTTTGTGCTGATGAACTCCCACCTCAGGCCAAGTTATGAGATTTAAGGACCTCTGTGGGAGCGAGAGCACTCATATCCCTGAACGAATGACAGGCGAGTGTGACGGGGAAGAACGACTTTGAAGTCATCGACTGATGGAATCGGTTACGGTATCGAATACAGCTGGACGAGGTAGGTTGTATTTCGTTTCGATTTTGATAACTGAAACTCAGTGGAATCACAATGAAGTTGGACATTTTTAATTCTTTCTTCAGCTATGCCCAATCATAGGTGTTTTTTTTAACATTATTCGAATCGGGTGCTCATCATTTTTGGGCATATGAAGTTATTGGTATCATCTTGAAGTTAGTTCTTTTTGTCTTGTCTTTTTTTGTGGGAAAAAATGTCCCACATATATTGAATAGAAGTTGAAATATCTGCGATTGAAGGGGGTGGGGTCACCTGGTGACAGAGGTAAAATTCACCAAGTTTAATGACTTTCATAGTTTGAGTATCTTTAGAAACTGTTAATTTACTTTGTTTTGCCTTTGATCTACGTTTTCCTGTAAAATCCACACAGAAATATATGCCAAAATAGGCATAAAAGATGTTGGGCAAAAAAAATAATAATTTAAAAAAACAGTAAAAAATTGTCCAAACGGGCGAGAAAATGTTGGTGTGTTCCATATCATTACGTTGACAAGCACCTGATTTCACCTCGATGCCACACAGCACCTAAAGGAGAAACAGGCGGAGCTTTAAGATGAGGACAGCAACAACAAAAATATCAGGAGACCCCGTCGATGTCTCCGGGAAAAGGAGCAAGAAAATTAAACGCAGAACCTATTCACTGCCTACAACCATAAGGAGCTGAGACATAATAATTTTTCAGGAGATTTGTTTTAAAATGCTACCAGCGCAGCCTCAAACCTGTTGAGAGTCCATTTTCATTTATCGCTCTAACTTGATCTATAAACGGCAAAAGAAAACAATGGAAGAACATAGAGTATCGCTACACTGATCAATACCATCAAGAGGATGTATTCGCTTGGCACACAGTCACTGTTCCCAGGGCCTCTGATGACGGGGCACTGCACTCTTCCTCGGTACTTTGAAAGGTCCATAGGAACAATAAATAACAAAAACATGACACAAGCAGAAACTATACTACCTAACATATCATTTCTTAAAGGCTTCCCTTTCCTTCTTGGACATTTACAGAGATTTCATCGTCTCGTCTGTTGCTCTCGAAAGTTCAGTTCAGTGCACTATCATCTGCAATATAATCCACTTTTAAGAATGGAAGATATAGATCTAGTAATAATTATGAAAAAACGTGTAATAATAAATTTTAAACCTTTCTTTTCTAGGGGGTGTGGAACAGTTTTGGGTAAACCCGTATTGTTTCTTTATCCCAATAATTAATATTGATTTCCTCTGCTAATAGAAGCTCCTGGTCCGTTTTTGCAACATATCAAAGAAATCTGAAATCAGTGGAAAGAAAAAATGCTTGCACACGCGTATTACTTTATTTTACATAACATTTGTATTGCAGTGCATTGGAATCAGGCGTTCGTCAAATTTTCGAGAATTATTGGTAAAATTTTTAAACCTGTTGTTTATATACGTTGTTTTGGATGAAAAATATGCCAATCTATGGAAGTCGAGACATCTGCAATTAAAAGAGGTGGGGTCGCCTGGTGCCAGAGATAAAATTAGTGAGAAAATTGCTACTAAAGTTTGGTGACTTCCAAAGCTGTAGTGTTCTTGGAAACAACAAATTTGCTTTTTTGTGCCTTTGATGTATATTTTTTCCGCAAAGATCCAACAACAATATGTTTTAAAATGAACGTTTAAATCGTTGAGCCAAAAAGAGCAACAACAAACAAAAATCGATAAAAATTACCTAACCGGCGGGGAACCGTTGAATTCCTTGATTTCATCATCTTGACCAGCGCTTGATATCACGACGATGCCGTACAGTTCATTTATGTCTGCAGATCGTCCAATGTTTTCAGAGTGATGATGATTATGTGAGAGTTTACCTGAAACAGTACGTCAAATGAGCCCAGGCTGCTTCTTCTTTCAACACATTTTGTAATTCAGTCATTATAAAATATTTATAATACACAGTGTAAGAGGTAGGTAAATAGATAGGTAGGTTTAAGAGAGGGAGAGAAAGAGCGGGGGGAGGAAGAGACAGACAGAGAGTGTGTGTGTGAGAGAGAGAGAGAGAGAGAGAGAGAGAGAGAGAGAG
>NW_004797362.1:179076-182019 GCF_000002075.1 Aplysia californica
GGGGGGTTGGAGGGTTGGAATTCAGAGGCACATCCAAAAAATCAGGGCTATTCAAAACTTTTTTTTCTGGGTAATGAGGTTGATAAGTTGTCCATTTCGTGTAGTTCAGACTATAATAGATTCTCCATTTACTTGATACATGTCCATTCCACCAATGTCGGTGCACCCCAATACACGCTCAAACACACTTTTACGTTTCTTTGATTTCATGCCATTTTGTCAAGCTTGATTTTTTAAGGTTGCTTTTGATCACCCATATAAATGGATGACCATTATTGTAGCTCGTTCACTTTCGTCTGATCACGGTTAAAACAATGTCATGATAAAACGAAACCTCTCGGTTTAATCTTCCCAGATCTTTCTATACGGATCTACAAGTCGGACGACCAACAGACTCCAAAAGCCAATTCATGAAGGTCACTGCAAACTGAGGTTCCGACACATTTTCTTTGATGTAAGCTAAAGCGGGTAAAAAAAAATAATAGGGGATTTACCCTAAAACATAAAAAGTTGACGTATTTCTTCCAACACCAACGTTCGCCACAGAAACGCGATTCAAGAGATGGGGTGAGTAATTTTCGAGACTTACGTGAAGCACTTGGAGACGTCTAGACAGTGGGGGAATGAAATCGATATACGTCGTTTATTCTAGTTATCCAGTGTATGTATCCAAACAGCGTTTTTAAATATAGGGCCCAAAGAGAAAAACTTTTTTATAACTGGAGCAAGACTTTTTGACAAAATATTTTTGTTTGGTCGCTGACCTGCAGAAGTGCCAATCAAAGTTTCGTGGGCATTAATGAATGAGATAGAATTTTAAAACCACGGTCAGACGAAAGTGAACGAGCTATGATGCAGAATTGCTTTAAATTGGCGAAGTGGCTTTTCGGACTAGAGTCTGAATAACCTCTCGTAGCCTTTCGGATTCAAACTCCAATGCACGTTACTTTGAATGACTGCCTTTTGTTTGTTCCCTTTGGAGGGATTCTTTTCTCTTCTTACTTTCTAACTGGACTTCCAACAATTGATCAATGGTTTTGTCTTTCTCGTCAAATAAAGCGGGTTTAGACTACGTATTGACAGTTATAATCCTTTGTTTTTCTGAAACTTCGATTTTCTTTTTTTTTTCACTGCTTTGAGCTCAGATTGCCGTTTCTCGGTTTGCCTTAAACTTTGTTGTGTAGCTTTTCAGATTTTGCAACTGTTGTTCACTTTTGACGTCACTAATACCTTTCTTAATTTGTGTCGAAAATTTGGCCAGATCGTAGAAACTGAGGAAGGTCAAGGTCGAATTGCCTGTCCACTTCACTTCCGGGACACGCATTAATTGAGTTTGAGTTTGAGTCCGAATAGCCATGGGAGGGTATTCAGACTGGAGTCCGAATAGCCGCTGCCATAAATTGGCATGCTACATGAGTAGGTAGTGAAGGCTTGTACACCTTAATTGGGTTAGTACATTTTCAAGTTTCCATTGGACGGCACTGTTTCTACAATGATACTTTCATCAACGGCAGGATTTATCTGAATGTGTGAAACATTTTTGTTTACACAGAGAGACGAAGTCTCGGGATACTGTGATAAGTTTGTTTTTTGGGGTTTTTTTGGGGGGTTGTTGTTGTTTTTGTAAGTGTTTTTACGGCGCTCCCAACTGCATAAGGTCATATGAGCGCGCGGGACACATTAAACTTTTTCAGTTGGTAGGAAATTTGAATTTTGCCCTGGTGGTGGCCGAAGCCTACTCTTATCGATTTTAGATCACCAAGGGATCTTTAACGTGCGCAACTTGCACACGGGCCCTCCGAGATTTTTCGCCCCTGTACGAGAAGGCTAGGTGTAGGTCTTTCCTACCAGAAGATCAGGGGTGAGGCTGAAAGACAGCAGTGAGAAGAAGCCAAGGAGTAGCAGTAGAAAGGCTGTAGAAAAAATCAGGAGCCCAGAGGAGGGAGGCAAAGGAGATGAGGGAGTGGGTGCAGAAAGAGGAGGCGAAAGCAGACGACAGAACATTGCTAGAGAGCAGGAAAGGAGGTGAAAGGAGACCATTTTAGAGAAGTAAATTTTTTCGCGGTCACTACCCGGAATCGAACCCGGGACCTTTGAATGAGAGGCCAACACCTTAACCTCTAGGCCACGAGAGCCCCCACTGCGGTAAGTGTTAAATTCTAAATATTATTGTATCAAATGAGGAAGATAGTGTACAATAGTAAAACTAAACCAGACAAGGAAGAGAAGGTAAAATAAACAAATGGGTCACCACTACTCACAGAACGAGGGACGCTTCTGTCGCAATTTCATATTGTTCTCGTCCATTATTAAAGACTGGGTAAACATTGACCTGCACTTGTCTCCGAAGAGGAAAGTCCGGGTTCGAGCCTCGGTTCGGACATGGATTTTTTTCGCCCCCTTCTGCCCACCCAGCAGTGATGGGTACCTGACTTCGAGTCGGGAAAGTATAGGCGGAGTGGAAAGGAATTGGCCACCCTATCACAATATGCCGAAGGCCCATGAAGTTGTCTCACTAACAAGGAAATCACCAATGTCCGGATCGGATGCGGGAACAACTTTACGCTCACCTCACTTATGATCTACCTACGAGTTGTGGGCGGAGCTTTAATTATAGGTTATAGTTGCAGGTGTCAGTGGTAAAATTAGCGAGTAAAATGGCTACCAAAGTTCGGTGACTTCCTGTGTTTGAGTGTCCATTGAAACTACAAATTTCCTTGTATAGTTTTGGGTTTTTTTATATTTTGGTTCCTTGGATCAGTGCAACCCAGACAGAAATGTATTGTAAGTAGACATTGAAAGGTGCTGACACAAAGAAAAACAATCGATAAAAATCACCCAATAGGATAGGAAATGGCGATTTCTACAATTTTAATATTTTAACGAGTTTTATTTCACCATCATGCCGTGTATGTATACTATTTTGTGTCCACTTCCACCCCC
>NW_004797362.1:183913-185118 GCF_000002075.1 Aplysia californica
TAATAATAATAATAATAATAATAATAATTTTTAAAAAGCAATAATTATATAGCGCAGATTCCAGGTCAACAGCAAGCTGTATTCGCTATGCAGTCTACATTATTACCCCAGAAGACCTGATAGTTTTCTGAAACAATCTCAGCTTCATGGTAAGCATTAATTAACACAAACATAGCGACAAAATCTTTTACTTTAGGTGCATTTTGTTTTTTGCTTTTTTTTCTTGGTTAGTTTTCTTTTGTTTGTTTTTTTTATGCCTCCATTGACACAATATAGATCATAATTAATATATGGGATTGGTCTGTCCCTGTCTGAGAGGACCAATGCATCTCGAAGTACCGTTAGTACCTGCATCCTCGGTCAGGGCCTACCCAGTAATAAGCATTCTTCCTACGCTGGAATCAAACCAGGGTCTTCTGTGTGCGACGGCAAAATGCTTAATTGCCACACCACTGCTGTTTTTTTTAAAAGTAAAATACTTTTGCAAGACAGGTGGCCGTCTTAGGCAGGACTGATCAAGATGAAAAATATTTTTAAAATCCATTCCCTTCTGAGGTCCCGACCGAAGGTAGCCGCATTGTTGCTGTTATTATTGTTGCTGTTATTGTTGTTGTTATTATTGTTGCTGTTATTGTTGTTGTTATTGTTGTTGTTTTTTTCCCTGGGTTTTTGTTTTCTGTTTTGTTTTCTTTGGTTGCTGCTTTTGTGCAAGGGTGACAATAAAACGAAATGTGTCAGACAAGGAGGACCGAGTGCTATGGTCAAACAAACTCATGAGTCGCCACCACTCGGTGAACGAGTGACGCTTTTGTTGACGCCCATTGTTACTTTGTTACAGACTGGGTAAACATTGCCCACTCATCTCACTTACGATTTGTGTATGAGTTCTGGGCGGGGCTTATGAGTTATGAGGGATCACACGCTTACCTCACCAGCAGCTGAAAATTTTTTACCTATTGGTCAACAGTGGGAGGGGCCTACGCAACATGATCGGTTGGAGGGACTACCTAAACAACAACGACAGGTGACTGGATTATGACGGCTCGCCCACAACGCCTTGGGCCAATGCACAATTTATGACAAAACGAAATGGGGTCACTAAGGTGGCCGTCTAAGACAGGTGTTATTGCTTAGTGTGATAGGGGTTGTGTGTTAAAATATGGTGGCCGCGGCCGTTTTACACAGTTAAATTATATAGAAAAAAC
>NW_004797362.1:186227-187699 GCF_000002075.1 Aplysia californica
GGGGGGGGGGAGTAATTGATAACTTTGTTTGGCGGTAGGGATCACCCGAGTAGTGACAGGTATTATAATTTAATGCCCCGACTGGGAAATACAAGGAAGATAAGATCATCGGTAAAAGGTGGCAAAATTGAGTACGTGCTAAAAACAGGCTGACAAACACTAGTTTTATAATGGGTTGATGGATGTGACGTTTAGTACAAACGAAGGCATGTGCGTGTATGTGGATCATGCCGCGCCCTCACGCCCTGGCCTGAGTTATTAGGACGAGACCTGGAGATGAATGAAGAACCAGGTGTTATTTACTCCACGCCCCGAACCAATTAAGCTTGATGGCGATTTAAAACAAAACAAAAAAAACAAAAAACAAAAAACCGAGTACGAAATTAAACGTATAATCAGCACCCGAGAAGACTTCAAGTAAACAAGTGTTTCCATGGTGATTCACGTGGGCGTAAAAGGATTCCATTCTCTGAGCAGGTGACTCACTGATTGATGTAGGAGAGTGCACGCCAACCACCCCTCTGAAGTGTCTTTAGGCCTTTTCGAAAGTGGGATATTAACATGTTCATATGTACCGTAGAATTGTAAATGGGACGATTTATTAATGCCATGCTCATACTGTGCCAGAACAACATAGGGGGAACTGTTGCTTTTTCTTTCCTCATCCATACTATCGACCTTTTTCCTCTACTTCTTTTGTTTGTTTGTCACTCTCTTGTGAACTGCTATTTCCGGGGTGCTTTGATAGTCGAAGCAGACGTTGTGCTGTTGAGGCTAAAGAGGTGAGCAGAGTAAGCCCCTTTTCCCTGTAAGGACTTCTCTGTTGACAGTTGACACCCACCCATTGGCGCTCATAAATGACCTTATGCAGTTGCGAGTGCCGTAAAACTTTACTAAAACTAAACTGAGATTGTTTCAGAATGATATCAGATCTCCTGGGGTAATAGTATAGATTGTAAAGTTCACAGAGCTTGCTGTTGAGCAGGACTGTGCACTTTACAAAATGCTATATTTATCTTAATTATCTCCCACAATCCCACAAAGATATGGTTGTCTATCTTCCAGACTCTGTTCCGAATCCAAAATCTATTACCTCCACACGTCATACGGTTTTTCAATTTCAAACATGACTAGTGTAAACAACCGAGTTGCCTTGAAGTTTCTGGAACTAAATTACATTTTATGCACAATTTTCGTTATGGAGAGAGAACAACCATAACTTTTGGCGTATTGTCAGGAGATGAATATTCGACACTCGACACTGGATGCTGAAATCGAGAAGAATACGAGAGAACACTGAATGAAAGCTGTAGATATTTGAGCACAAACTATAATGTGTTAAAACTCCAACTCACAATCACATACGCGCATTTACAAATAAACAAACAAACAAACGCACACACACATACATACATACACACATAAACTTACCGACATACGCACACACACACACACACACACACACACACACA
>NW_004797362.1:189372-190911 GCF_000002075.1 Aplysia californica
GGGGGGGGTTACACCTTGAAATTTTTTAACCTTGAGTCAAACTATGAAATTTGAGTTGTTTACTGATTAGTGACAATCAGACACTTCTGTGTCAATAAAAAGCACACACACAAAAAAAAAATGTGATTACCCCTTCATTAATTTGTGTCACTAATTTTTAAAAAATGAAAATAGCCAAACATTCGACAAATTTCCGAAACAGACAGGTCCTTTTCTGAAGCCGACATTTTCGTGCTGTTTTAGTTTCCCCCTACCAATTTCTTTTATTCTTCATTCTACTGTATTTGCTTGGAACTTTCATAAAACCTTCACTGAATACAAAGTTTAAGATAAACGTAAGTTATAAAATATCGAAAAGAAATTTGATTTATAACATATTATGAAACCTAAATTAGATCGCATACGACACACGTCAGTATAATTCCAAAACCAGTATTATCTTATTTAACTTAATCAACCGAAAGGATCAAATTTGGGGAAATTTGGTCAAGAAATGGAAAAAAAACCACTTAGCGACACTTATTATACATTATGATGTTTATTGTCTTGTTTTCACAGCTGTTCCTAGATAATTATTAGTCTACCACTGAGAAAGTTCCTCCCAATATAGTTGAACTGGTTTTCTTGTTTATGGGAAACTAGGTGGGCCCCCTTTCGATGAAAGGAATGATCGGTGCATTAACACCAACTGAAAGTCATTGGCCTACTATTTGTACACTCTACTGGAATGGAGCAATAAATCTTAAGAGATGCAAAACATTAGAAGGTCTAGATCTATGCTCTCAAAACAAAATGCTAAATATCAGTTCCGGCACTTCCGCTGTGAAGGATCAGAAGGAAAGCTACGCAGATTTGTTTCGTTTCTCAGTGGAATAATTACAAAGGCCTAAGAAGGACGGGAACTTTTTGTCAAATATAATTTTCTACATTCAGGAAATGAGTAAATAAAAAATCGGGCTCGATAATGGGGATTTATCTATCTTTTTGCAGGTACTTGCTAACGTTCAACTCTGTAACTGTTGTAGTTTTATGGGAAAAGTGATGCATGAGTTTCCAAGTTGTCAAATTTATAATAGATGTATAGAATCTAGATTGATTCTCTATTCTGTTTTCGTGGTTGTACACTGCAGAATTTCAAAGATGTGGAAACAGTGCGCACGGCTAGTGAACGGGAGGGAACTTCACTTGTTTACGATGGCGTCTTAGAAGACGAACTTTCCCTAGATTAGATCTAAACGAAATTAATTAAAAACTGAAAATTAAACTACAGTGGCTTCAGGCTCCTCAATAAAAATGTGCACCCTTCTAATGATTCTGAACCACCATTAATTTTGTCAAATTTGAAAGTTAAGTAGTTCAGAAGTTTTAGGTAGCCAAAGTGACGAATTTTCACAAGTAATATATTATATAGAGATAGAGATGATTTATCGAGTGTGAATGAAGTATTACACTCACTGATCAAGTCATCGATGTAAAGAGCTCAGAGCTTTTATATTCGTATGTACATGCAATGTATTATTATTATTACTATTACTATTA
>NW_004797362.1:191151-193854 GCF_000002075.1 Aplysia californica
TCTCTCTCTCTCTCTCTCTCTCTCTTTCTCTCTCTCTCTCTCTCTCGCACACGATGACCGGTGGCAGGCAAGTAGATTAATATCTCTATGGCTGTGGCTGTAGTCCAGGTGCCTAATACATAGACGGATAGGCAACGACACGGAGGAAGGGCCAGGCACATACACACATACACACACACACACACATACACACACACACACATACACACACACACACACATACACACACACACACACGTCTCTCTCTCTCTCTCTCTCTCTCTCTCTCTCTCTCTCTCTCTCTCTCTCTCTCTCTCTCTCTCTCTCTCTCTCTCTCTCTCTCTCTCTCTCTCTCTCTCTCTCTCTCTCTTTCTCTTCTCTTTTTATCTCTATCACGCGAGCAAACACACACAAACACACACAAACATACACACACAGACACACAACAGACACACAACAGACACACAAACGCCTCTCTCTCTCTCTCTCTCTCTCTCTCTCTCTCTCTCTCTCTCTCTCTCTCTCTCTCTTTAACACACTTAGACATACACATGTACACAGAAACACACACACACGTACCCCACCATCGGACCGTGGACTTCGAGAGTCATAAAGTCATGCTGATGCAACGCTTTTATGGCTGTGTCTACAATAGGCCTCTAGCCTACACTCCTACACACGTCGTTCGCCTCTCTCCTCACTTAGCCAGGCCTAGTAGTCTATGACCGACGCTTACTGGAGATGGATGGAGCTTGAAGTTTGAAGTCATTTTGTTTTCTGATCCTTCACGGGTATGAACATTTTTCAATATAAACTAGTCAACAAAAGTTAAGGAACGTACTGTAAAAACAGTGATATATTTGTATGCATTCTTTCGACGTTTTACTTTTACTCGAAAAACTAGATATTGGTGAAATGTTACTCTATGACTAATGGGATCGTACACACTAGGGTTTGAAGTGCACGTGACTCCTGTGCGATGAGCTGGGGAGGGGGCAAAAAGGCCCAATGTTTTCCAATTATCGATTTTTATTCTCTAGCTCTTACCGTCAGGAAAAATTATGAACGCTCAAAAATCAGTTTTCAATTGCAAGATTCATGTCTCGTGAGTGACTTGCACTCGCTCATTTGCACTGTGGATACACCATTCTGCTGCTGTAGGGCTAAGCATAAACATGCCTCCTCGACAGAAATTGTCTGATGTAAACAGAGGACGAGCCATTGCTTAGGTACAAGATGGTGTTTCACTCCGACAAGTTGCTACACTTCTTCCAGTGTCCGTTTCTGTCATTTCACGGCTGATTCAGCGTGCCAACACCCCTGGTAGTGCCCAAGAGCGACCCAGATCAGGTCGACCAAGAGCCACTAATGCAAGGGAAGAACGATTCATTCACAGACAGGCTCCGCAGTCGAGATCCGCTCTTGCAAATCGCAGCCGGACACGGCTGAGAGCGGCAACTCGTGTTAAAGTATGAAGACGTCTTCATGAGTTTGGACTTAATGCACGTCGACCAGTAGTCCGCCAACGTCTCACCCCAGCACACAGGGCTGCTCGTCTTGCCTTTTGGTGACGCCAAGTAAGATGGACACGTCAACAGTGGGCTAACATTCTCTTCAGCGACGAGTCCCGGTTCTCTTTGCATCACAATGACGGCCGTATCAGGGTTTGTAGGCGACCCGGAGAGCGGCTCCTCGATGGAGCTGTCAGAGACTCCGTCCATTAGCACTACCTACTCTGCAGCAGATGGGGCCACACGCAGTGTACCGGGATGACAACGCCCGACTTCAAAGAGCGTTGCTTGTCCAAAACTTCATTCAGCAGGCTGGCATCAACCGAATGGACTTGAATCCAATAGAAAACCTCTGGGATGAGCTGCAACGTCGAGTCAGAGACAACCACACCCCTCCAGGAGACGCGCCGCAACTGTTTCAGATGCTGTAGGCAGAGTGGCAGGGGATGCCTCAGAGAGTGTTCACCAACCTCATGAACTCGATGAGGAGCCAGTGTACTGAGTGCCAGGACAATCGTGGTGGGCATACTCATTATTGAAATCATCTGAACTGTTTTGTTTTTGTTGCAGTTAGAAGTTAAAATAACTTCGAAACCGCTTGACAATTTTTGGGATTTGGGATTTTAACCCCTATCAAACTCAATTAACTTTTCAAGAAAGTTAAAATGGAATAACTTCATTTTCTTTTTTGGTACTTGCTATACACATGTTGATTAAAATGTGTACCAAATTTCATTGCGTGTTGAAGTTTGCTTTCGAAGTTATACACCTTTTCTCAAATGTTCCTTAATTTGTGTTGACTAGTTTAGTACATATTACCTTAGATGTATTTTAACCCACTAAGACACATTGTGTTTGTTGTTCTTTTTCCAATGTGTTGTAAGTCTAATTATGTTGAGGGTAATATCTTATAGTCTACTTGAAGTTTTCATTGAAACGTGCCGAATAGAGAAAACAACACATCTAGTACAAAAAAACCACTACAACATACTGGTTTTGCAACTTTTCTTCAACCTGCAGATTCTATTAGGAGTGATTTTTATTTCATTTCAAAGAACGATATTAGGTGGTGTTTGTTACTGTCAATGGCAATAAAAAAAATGTTTGGTGCATCTCTGGTAAGACTTATATGGGCGTGTATGTCTAATTGTCTAGATTGCCCCTGTGTATTTCCATTTCTCTCTCTCTCTCTCTCTCTCTCTCTCTCTCTCTC
>NW_004797362.1:196224-198519 GCF_000002075.1 Aplysia californica
CGCGCGCGCGCGCGCGCACGTGTGTGTGTTCGGTTGGGAGGGGGGGCTGTTAAAGTACTTAAACTGAAAAATACCTCTATCGACTCTTATGGCTTACAAGTTGGACAGAAATCTGCCCCCTTTCTTCTCAAAAGCTGCCCCAGGTTGTCGCAAAACGTGCCACAGGTTTGATTATATAAAAAGAGTCAACATTTTGTTGTGTAAAGACATTCATATTTAACTGACTTCCTGTTTTACCGAGCTTGACACTGTGTGCCCAGAGCTCTTTTGTTCTCCTTTCTCAGTGTGTGTTTTGATATCCCCGCCTTTTTTTTTTCAAGGCTTGACTGGTCTCAGTGTCCTTGGAGTCCTTACTGATGACGCCATAAATGTTCATTTCTTTATGACAGCCAAAAGGCCGAGGGGGAAATTTTGAAGGTCAGGAAAAAACTCCAACACTGCCCTCAACGCGTTCAACGCGAGGATGTGCCTCTTCCAGTTAGTTAATTCAGGCTGTCCTGAGTCGGTTTGACTGGTCAGTATCATTATATAATGAGTTGAGAACAATTGCGTCAACTCAATTTTAAACAGTTAGCCAACACCAACTTGCATAATGTCTGAATGGTGACACGTGGAAAACACAAAACTGATGACATGACAAACAATACATTTCTTTATACCCTGCACTGAGACCACGTGTCAATATAAACGCGTGACTTGCTTTAACACTAGAGTTCCGACAGATTAAGCTGCTTTCGAGAGGTCTGCGGTTGAGAAACTACCTGCAAACTTTAAAACTATTGTTCACGACCGTCTGTCACTTACACAGAGGGCCATTGTGAGATACGCTAGTTCGTCAAATGCCCAGAGGGCAGTGTTATTGTTAATGAATGCCAAACCGAAAAGTGTGAATGGTAGAGGCTTAAAACCCCTTTCAACACTGTAATGTTATTTTTTTAGAAGCAGAGCCTCCGATTTAAACTTAAATCTCCAATAAAAACGAGTCAAATGGGTGGAGATGCTTAGAACTCCCCAAAACAATCCAAAGTTCAAAATCTCTAAATTAAGTCAATAATTATAAATCTGTTGCCACAAAACAAAGCAAATTAAGAAAAATTAGATAATCGAAACATGAAGAAATAGATTGAATTCTCTTTATGCTTTTCAGTTTATTTGTTACGCTTTTGTTGTTTGTTTGTTTTTGCATGTGTAAGTTTTTTAGCTTATTCGTTTGTTTAGTTGGGTTTTTTTGGTTAAGTCATTTTTTCTTTTATATTTTTACTTTTTTATCCAAAACCTTTGAACAGGTCAATGCGTTCTTGATCAGAATCTGGAGTTAGGTTATCTATATTATGTTGTTGGTTTTTTTACTTAATTAATATTGAAGCACTGTTCACGTTATTTATTTAAATCCGATGAGGTTACTTGATGACAATGTGTGCGTTTGTGTGCGCAAGCGCATGTTTGCGTGCGTGCGTATATATATATATATATATATATATATATATATATATATATATATATATATATATATATATATATATATATATATGTATATATATATATATACAGTGTGTATATATATATATATTATATATATAAATATATATACACAAGGTTTATATATATATATATCTATATATATATACGTATCATACTCTATCTGTGTGTGTGTATGTGTGTGCGTGTGTGTGTGTGTGTGTGTGTGTGTGTGTGTGTGTGTGTGTGTGTGAGTGAGTGTGTGTGAAGTGGCGAAGCGTCTATACAATCAATTTATAATCACTGCTTCCCTTCCTAATTTTGAAACATTGTTGCAGTAAAATTCACCCATAAACGTAAACCCGTTCATAATCCCAATGAACACTGAACTGTCTAACGTTCTAAAAGCTTTCACTGCCACAGAAATAGCCTGTTCACCCCTTTCGAGCCACTCTATAAGCAGTCATAAGCTTTGGTTAAGTAAGCTTAAAGTGAGACTGGAAGAGTCTACCAAAAGAGTTGAAGGGAACATGCACACAGCACTCAAAACTGTTTCATTGCCACACATACCCTGTTCACCCATTTCGGGTCACAGTCAAAAGCAGTCACAAGTACTGATTATGTAAGCGAAATATCACACAGGTCGAGTCTACCTCACAAATGTGAGGGGAAATAACCAGGAGCGGTTTGTTAACTGGGCAAGACCGGCGGTGCCGTTCAGATTTTTGTCAACTGAACTGTTGACTAGAGGTTTATTGCTGATGACGATTTCCATTCAGTTTTAAGTAAATCCAAACAAGCATGTATCAACATTCAAAAACACCTTGCCGATTTGAA
>NW_004797362.1:199958-218430 GCF_000002075.1 Aplysia californica
GTGTGTGTGTGTGTGTTGTGAAGGAAGGGGGTGGGGGAGGGAAAAATAGTCGACGTGAATAACCGCCGGTCAGTTCTATAAACCACGAGCCGCCACTGGAAATAACTCCTAATAATCTCTTGAATGCTGCTAGTGCTTTTTTTTCCTGGACTTTTTACCATCCTATAATCAGATCGTGACTTCGATTATGACACCTGCTCCTGGCCGTGAAAAGCTGTGCAAAAAAAACCCAGCCAAACGTGGAAAAAAAATTGACAACTGTCATGTTCTAACAAAGAGTTTTAACTCACTGGTGATACATGATGTGTAGTACTGGCATCTCTGCTTCTTTGCTTTGTGTTTGTGTACTCACATCTGGAGTCACATCTAATATTGTGTTGCATTTGACGTGAAACCCATTCTCGTGAAAATTCTGTATTGTCCGTAAGTTTTTTTTCTCTGTAAATGAATAGTTTTCTACTTCTCTCTGTTACCTTGTAGTGGCATAGCCAAGATAACTGCTAAATTCCAAGTCTCTATCTCAGTTCTAAGACCCCACGTTGCTATGGAAACATGTTACTCATTTTTGAAGGCCATTTTCTCCTTTTCGTGTTTCCTCACCTCTCACAATTAAAAGTTCCGTATTTTCGTCAAATATTGTCATATTTACTTCATTCTAGTTTTAAATTGTAGGTGTAGTTGAAAGTTGATAGTTTTTCAAAATAATGTAAACTCAGTTTTGAAATTTTCGTCATATGACTGATATTGGCCGGCAGGGACATATTATCTGTTGTTACAAAACCAGCCACTTGAAGGAAGGTCAGGTAATCAAAACAGGAAGAAATGGGTTGAATTCTTTTTTTTTTTCTTTTCCTTTCAGGGAAGAGAATGTTTGTTTGTTTGTTTGTTTGTTTGTTTGTTTGTTTGTTTGTTTGTTTGTTTGTTTCGGTTTTTTGTTTTCGTGTTTTGTTTTGTTTTGTTGTGTTTTTCGTCTAAAACCGTTGCTGGGGTCAATCTGTATGTCCTAAATCAAAATCAGTTGTTCAAGTACATATATAAAAGTACTGTACTCATGTCTCCTCTTCTTTCATCATTTAAATGTTTAGGGATGGGGTGGTGTGTGTGTGTGAGGAAAATCAAGGAGGAGGGAGGTTTCAAGAATCCAGTTAAACAGATAACACAACAGAGTGGATTTTAAGACCAGAAGTCAGCCACAAAGATGTGTAAATAAAAATTTCCAGCCAGTGCTGCTGAACTGAAGCAAATTCTGTAGAATTGGACTAACACCTGATAACCAAAATGCGATACTACTGGTAAAAAAAGGGCTCAGTTTAACCCATGATTATTTTCTGGCGCAGCTGTCGGTTTCTTTGAGCTCTGAATCCAGAGGATAAGAAAACTTTCTGAGTTTACCGTTCACAATGCGGCAACTCAAAAAACATACTCTCTACTTAGAGCTGTACATGCTAAGACATCACAAAACTATCTACCCACTGATACCGGCGTTTGTGGCATATCGGATAAGCACTTTGCCCTCGAACGCAGAAGACCTAAGTTCGATTCCTGTGTAGGGAGAATTTCTATCGAGTGCATTGTACCTCGATCTTTCTGCTGGGACCCTGCATTCCTTTCAGCCAGGGTTGATCCGATCAGACAGGATTGAAGGCTGCCTCCTAAATGATTTGAATTATGTCAACGCAACGTAAAATCTTCATTTATTATTTTTCTTTGTTACTAGTACTAACCAGCGGAAAGCGAAGCATCCGTGTTGGATCAGGTTAAATCAAACAAAATATTTCCCTTCAGATGCCACATTGCGCTCTTTCAATAGTTATGCTATTTTGCCCGTTCATACGCTACTAATAACATGCTCAATGTACATAATTTTCTTGGGCTTGATTCTAAACGAAGGAGGAAGGAAATGAGATCGGAGGAACAGGGGAGTGATTGACAGAAGGACGAAAAGAAAGAAGGCGTTTGACCGAGTTAATGGTACAATACACGAAAACAATTAATTCAATGAGGAAAACAATATCATTTTCAGCTGTAGTTCATCCTTTATTTATACATCATGCCAGAGATACAAATGAAATCATTGTAGTCACACAAGTTTTGTTTGGCAACCCATAAAATTAACATGTGCCATTTTATTCTTACAAAGGCTTCCGTGGCTTGTTAACTGACAGGAGAATTACGACACCATTCAGTACTCTAAACAGGCGAAAGAATCTCGGTTTTAATTCCACAAATGGATTTGTCTCCTTAGAACAGCGCTTGCCAACCTAGGCGGTTTGGTAATATTTTGGTGGGTGGTGAACATCACCCAGACAGTGACAACTATTGCTTAGTGCCCGCTTAGATATAATAATATACGTGTACAACTTCACGGAGCATAGCAGTATAAAATGTTAACATTGTCAAGATGACAAAAATTGACAGGCAAAAGTTGACAAGCACTGTCTTGAAATTATGACGTATGCTACACATACGTCCCGAGAAACGATGTTCTCTTTTTTCCTGTGAGAACAATAATAAATACAATACATAATGGCGACATATTCTATGTAAATTCTCAAAGAGCAATTGGTCAGAACACAAAAACTTTTTTTCATTCTTCTCTCTTGATGAGCTACCTGTTTATGTGATGTTTTGCGTTTGCATTTGCCTTATTCAAAAGTCATATCTTCCTAGGCAATTTCATTTCTGGCAGGAGCAGGATTGCCGTTATAGGAGGCTTGTAGTTATGAACAAGCGGGGACATACTTCCACTCCGAAGTCCTGATAGCAGTCAAAGACTTCGTCAAAAGATTCCCAGTAGCCGTTAGAGTCTCAGGGTGAGCACACGATGAGAGCCAGTTATCGGACTTGCTGAAGCAGCACGTTGTGGGCCCGCAGTGTACCCAGAGAGGTCAAACTTTCCCTGAACAATCTCAATTCTATGTGAGATTAAAGATGATGTCGCACTATACACGAGAAAGCAGGAGGCAAGTCCAAATGGTGGCGATGGGACGCACCTTCTAACCGAGGGATATCGTTGCCCTCACTGTAGAATCATCTCCTGGTACGGAGATTGATGGGCTTGGGGGAGGGGCAGGTGGACAGAGGAGTGGGGGGGGGGCGGTGGGGGGGGGGGGGAAAGGGGAAGAGGGAGGAGTTCCTGAAACTTTTCGGAAAGTATAACAATGCCTGCTTCTGGGACCTCTGTTTAAACCATTGGGACTGTTGTAATAGCTGAGCCAAGTCAGTATACTGCAAAGACATGCTGAAAAGCTCTGTAGTCACTCTGAGCCTCTTAAAGACCAAGTCTGACTCAGAAAACTCTTCCACTCCCCCAGTGCCGGTGTACTGAGAACGGGGAGGAGAGGCTGGGGGGGGGGGGGTCTCCTTGTTGTCAACTGGGTGCAGTCAAATCCTAACCAGCGTGTACAGTCTGCGGAGATGACACCGAAGTGGTCAGACACCCATCACGGCTGAATGCCACCCTTCTTCTTGCTTCTCTTCCGTGCATCCTTTAGTCTGAATCTTTTCAAAAGTGTCAATATACCCGAAGAAGTTCCATATTTGCGACCCTGAGAAAGAACAAAATTGTCATATTAACAATGGTGGAGTGAAATACACAAAAAAAGACTCATTTGATAAACTATGAAATTCATGAGGGTTAAGGTAGAGATTTTTTTTTTAAATAGTTCATAGTACAGAATACCATGGCGTTTCTGAATTCTGAATTAGACAAAAGCAAGTTATAAAGCTTGTGAACTTCGCGAACAGGTATCCAAGCAAACAGCTGGATTCAAACACACAATCTTACCTCAAAAACTCATTTAATAAACCATAAAATATATGAGGATTCAGACCGAGAGAAAAAAGTTGCTCATAGTACAGACCAGATTATAGTTTCAGATTAACCAAAGAGCTTGTAAACCCAGCTGACAGTTGCACGAGCAAACAACAAGACCAGCTGTATGTGATACGCTCACTGCCTTTCGACAGGTCTGGGCTATGCACTTCATAAAATGGAGATTAATTCAGCAAGACAAGGACAAAAGAATAAAAGAAGTATAACGCAGTATTACGATTATTACTTCAAAACCACAATCACTTTCTGCTAAATCAAAAACCAGCTAGTTTTTACATACCAGTAAGCAGAAAATGCCATCACCAAAATCAATAAATAATGCTGGTACAAAAAATACAACACTGGTTAATTAATAACTTCAAATATATTCTCACTCTTTTCTCTTCTCTTTTTCCTTCTGGTAGTTTGTCTTGCATCTGTCCCTGCAGAGGTTTTCCCTCCATTTCCTCCATTAACTTGTTCTTGTATAAATCAGACTTGACGAATCTCACATAGCTGTCACGACGCATCAGTTGATATATCTGTAAAAAAATAAAAAATACATTGGTTATGATATAGAGACAAATCAGAACAGAAGACAACACCTTTATTTGTGCATGTACCAAAAACTGGCATTTGCTGAGTTGTGGTAAACGGTTAGTCGGCACGACAACTGCTATTTTGTGTTGGGAAATTTGAGAACAATAACACAAAGAAGAAGCAGGCCACATCAAAGTATCCATCAACCACATAGAAAGAAAGTTAGAAAAAAAATTATTTTTTAAATTAAATAAAAAATATATTAAAAACCTTACTCAAAAAAAAGTGTACTTTCAAGTCAGAAAAAACATTTCTTCATTAGCAATGTCCTGTTAACATAATAATATGTCTATTTTGTAACTGGTACAACTTGAAAGTAATCATATTACCATTAGATGATACTTGCAATAAGTATAAATATTTCAACTTATGTCACAAAATCAACTCTCGTGACAACCACACTAAGTCAAGTATCAAGATACGTACCTGCTTCTGAGCCACATCAAACATGTCGACCGTGGGATTGTCCAGAAACATCCGCGTGTGAGAGCGGGCTACACCATCCACATTCACGGGATCATCTGCCGTGGGGGACAAAAAGCGGCCATAGATGACTCCGGCCTGAGCGTTGCGCTATAATGAGAAACAACAAACAATACTCATGAATATAATGCCTCAGAAGACAATAATATAAGGTACATGGTGATGTTATTATCATTACATAGTGCAAAACAATACGACATTGATTGATAGCGATGTCTGTAGCGCAGCCGAAAGGCAACCCGTGTAACACGCTTTAGACTTGAATTCGATTCTCTCAGATTTTGTTCTGGGGTATTGCATCCCTCTCAATTCTGGTTGGTGTTGACAAGTGTCGATGGGGGCGTAAATTAACTTATCTAATGTTTTTTGTTTTAATTTGATATGCCCCATGGACCTTCAAAATTCAGATTCGAACAGAGACCAAGGTAAATGCACTTGTTTTATTTTATGGGAATATTTCCTCTGATAATTATATCCTCTGTGATTGTGAAGGTCCAAAAGCTCCATCTTCGAAGAGACTTGTATTTTTGTCTATAGAAACATAAAACTTCAACAGCTACTATTACATTATCAACTATTGTTTCTAGGTACAGTTGGTTCTCTTTTACTCCATTTTCATTCACTTTTATATAGCAGACCACCCCCCCCCCAAAAAAAAGCGAAAAGTGTCAGTATAGTTCAAAATTGTACTACAGACTTTGTCACTATTTCAGAGCATCGATTTGAAAATAAATTATGCAAGCTACAGACAAGATAATTTAATCAACTAAAACTGATACCACTGTGTCTACTTGTACTTTTTAGAGCCAACATCTTGGTAGCAATACGGTACATATTAAAAACCTTCAGTTAAAGAACAGAATTCGTCTATCAAAATATTCTAAACTTACCTCAGAGTCACTTGTCAGTTGACGGTACTGCTCACACGCTTTCCAAAACAAGATGTTCTCTTCGCTAAACTCTTTCTTCAAGAATTCCTAAGCAGAAAAGTAACATCGAAGATCATGATAGTAATAAAGTTAATAATACGTGTAGAGAAAAACTCTAACTTAACACAAATATTTCGGAGAAAAATATAGAAAGGACATCTTTCTACCAAAGTCCGTAAAAAGAGTAATAACGTTTTTAAAAAAGAGAAAAATAATTGAGTAATTGAGTAAGACATCAAGACTTATAAGAATCTAGTAGTAGTTTCCAAATTTGTCAGTATATACATTTGTTCAATTGTTATTAGTTAGTCCGATTGTTCGTTTGCTCATTAGTTTTCTTGCATGCTTGTTTGATTCATTCATTCATTCATTCATTCATTCATTCATTCATTCATTCATTCATTCATTCATTCATTCATTCATTCATTCATTCATTCATTCTTTTTTTTATTTATTCTTTTTGCATGTATTTTTCTTTCTTTAAGGTGATTGGGGTGTAAATTTTGAAAAGGGATAGAATAAAAGTAAACATCATAAAGTGATATGAGGAACTTACCGAAAAGACTTCAACGCCGACTAGGTCCTGAAGTAGTTTGTCCACGTGTACGGCCCAGCTGGCCACCCGACCTACTTGCTCCTTCAGAACGTCACCCTGATCGCCAGTCTGTCCAGGTTTACCCTCCATTTCCTCCATTAACTTGTTCTTGTACAGATCAGACTTGACGAACCTCACATAACTGTCACGACGCATCAGTTGGTGGATCTGTGAAGTAGCACATTCATTGGTTATGATATGAAAACAAATCGGAACAGAATATGACTTCTTGATCTGAGCATTCAGTACAACTGTCATTTGTTGAGTTATGGTAAACGGTAAGTCTGCATGAGAACTGTCGTTTGTCAGTGGAACATTTGAGAACAATAATACTAAGAAGAGGTAGGCTGCATCAAAACACCCGTCAACCACACGAGAAGCAAGCGAGAGATACCAGATTAATAGCCTACTGAATTAAAGAGATGTTTCACCACCACCCTCACCCCCATTCCTCTAAAAGAACTGAAAAACCCACTTATTCTTGACAGCGTGCTAACTTGTGTATATTAATTATACTTATAATTATGATGATGAAAATATGTATATTATGGAGATGACAACTTGAAAATGGTCTCATTATCATAACATAGTACCCGCAGTAAATTTGTTTCACTACTTATGTTCCAAATTCAAATCTTGCAGACAACCACACTAAGTGTCAAGATACGTACCTGCTTCTGAGCCACATCAAACATGTCGACTGTGGGATTGTCCAGAAACGTCCGCGTGTGAGAGCGGGCTACATCATCCACATTCACGGGATCATCTGCCGTGGGGGACAAAAAGCGGCCATAGATGATTCCGGCCTGGGCGTTGCGCTATAATGAGAAACAACAAACAATACTCATGAATATAATGCCTTAGAAGATAATAATATAAGGTTCATGGTGAGATGTCTACCTTTACCTGGTGTAATACATTACGACTTTGATAGCAATGTCTGTAGAGCAGCGTAAAACACCCCGTCGTTGCACACTGTAGGCTTGAACTTGATTTTCATTCCGGTCATATTCTTATGTAATATTTTAGTCTTTCTTCTGGGGCATTGTATCCCCCTCAGTCCTGGTTGGCCCTGGCAGGGAGTGTCGAAGCCTGCTTTCTCAATATTTAAACTGTGTCGATGGGGGCGTAAAATAACTTATCCGATATTTAAGGGAAAAAATGGATCTGCCTCATGGACCTTTAAAATTCGAATTCAAGGAAGAATCGAGGTACCGGGTATTTATTTAAACTTATTGAAATATTTCCTCCGTCGATTATTTCCTGTGGAGGTCCAAAGGTCAACTTTAAAGGGGACTCATTTTACCGAACAGAGATGAAGCTTCAACAGTAACTGTTACATTATGAACTATGTTTACTTAGTATCATTTTTTTTCTTTAAATTTCATTTTCATTAACTTCTTCAATATTAAAAACAACCCCCCCGACCGAAAAAAGCGAAAAAGTGTCACTATGTTTCAAATATTTACCTAAAAAACAAAAAACAAACTTACTTAATATTTCAATATATAGAACTGAAAATGAATAGTACAAATTTTAGACAAGATGATTCTATCAACTAACACTGATACCATTCTATCTACTTTTATTTTTAGGGCTCCCATCTTGGTAGCAAAACGGTACATCTACATCTTAAAAATCTTCTGTTCAAAAACACAATTCGTCTATCAAAATATTCAACTTGCCTCAGAGTCACCTGTCAGTTGACGGTACTGCTCACACGCCTTCCAAAACAAGATGTTCTCTTCGCTGAACTCTTTCCTCAAGAATTCCTAAATAGAAAAATAACATCGAAGATCATGATAGTAACAAAGTTAATAATGGAAGCTAAGAGTTAACTCTAACTTAACTTGCAAATTTGGGGACAAAATATAGAGAGATCATGTTTCTACCAAATTGCGTAAGTGAGTATAAAAGTATAGAAAAGAAACCCAATTGGGTAAGTTATCAACTTAGCACTATCTTAAATTGTTAGTTTCATAATTTGTTAATTTATTAGTTTGTTTTCTTGCATGCGTGTTTGATTGATTGATTGATCTATGTAATATACTGGTCTAATTCTTTTTGTTTAAGTCCAGGTTTAGTTTTTTAAAGTTAACGTCATAAAGTGATATGATGAACCTACCGAAAAGACTTCAACACCGACTGGATCCTGAAGTAGTTTGTCCACGTGTACGGCCCAGCTGGCCACCCGACCAACTTGCTCCTTCAGATCGCCACTCTGATCGCCAGTCTGTCCAGTGATGTTGTCCACACTCACATTTAACAACCTAGCCTGTGTGTGATCGCCAGTTGGTCCAGTGATGTTGTCCACACTCACATTGAGCAGCTTGGACTCCGTGTTCAAAAAGGGATCCTCTTCAATACCTGGGGACTTAAGTTAGGAAAAAAAAAACATTAAAAAAATGTTTTGTTTGTTTGCTTTTGTCGGTTGTTTTCTTCTAAGTAAGTTATTAAATTTGTCTTGATGAAAGACGGAAGCAGGACATAGAAACTTGGCTTGGAAACCAAGATAACTGATCCAGGCAGAACAGCAAGAGACAGAGTGTTTTATTGCAGAAAAATCCGAGAACAAAAGCCCGACTGTTTTAGGTTTAGTAAGAGTTTTACGGCACTTACTGCTGTACAATATTGTCATATACGTGATGAAAGCCCTACTACTTGAAAAACTATTGAGAAGAAGGCGGAAAAGATTGGACTTGTCAGATGATACACAGAACACCCCCCCCCCACACACACACAAGATCATTTAAATAAAAAATACATATAGAAATTATTTATCGTCAAAGTGCTGTGCTACTTTTCATCTATGGGAAAATTTTGTGAAGTACAACCGAAGAAGGGCATTATAGTGTTCACTAATACTGGATAGTTCATATAGACTGTGATTTTTATGTTTTAGCTTTAGCTTCACAGCGCTTGCAACTCAATTAGGTAAAATAAGCGTTGAAGACTAGTTGTGTCACTAACACAAAAAGACGATAGATGATTGATAGATAAAGAAGGAGCAAACCACACCAGAGCACCTGTAAACCACTCACGAATTTACGGAATAGAAAGCAATGTCTGTCAGAATGAATAAATATCGAGGTAAATAGTAGACAGTAGACATCACAGAAAAACGCATAAAATAAGAAAGTGGAGAAGAAAGCAGACGAAGGAACATGGCTAGAGTTCAGGAAAGGAGGTGAAAGGAGAAAATTTAGAGAACAAGAAAATTGATTCAAACACAGGACCTATTGAATGAGTGTCGAACACCATAAACTCTCAACCACGAGAGCCCCTGATTTTTAAAATATATTATTGTGTTCTTATTAAAGTTGCTGTTGTTGTTGTTTTTCCTTATTATTGTGGAGGTAGTGGGGGCTGGTTAAAGTCCAAAATGATCCACCAGGTTTGTTTTCAATTATTTCGTTACATCTTTCAACCGGAGGAAGAAGCAGGCTGAATATCAACCACAAATGAACAACCAAAAAACCCTTTGGACGTTCATGTTTTCACATATTTTTAAAGTTCACTCTAAATTTCTATGAATCAATTGTTAGCATTCAGGTAAGGATCTTCCAATTTTGGGTTCAAGCTTTTCATCCTATTGGGTCAGGTAATGCATACTAATATTATTTCTTGTAGGACATAAAACTCAAAATAAAACATGCATTTGTAACTTCTCAATATTCATCCAGACAAGTGAGTCAGAATGCTATGGTGGTAGATTTTTTTTCTCCGTACGAAGACTTTAAAAAAAACCAACTAATCTTGTCAAAAGTCAAAAGAAGGGCATGCTATTAGGTTTAAACATTCTTGTTTTTCTTGAACATTTGTATGGACGCTGTACTTGTCAAGTACAGGGTGATCCAAAAAAAAACTTTACATGTTTTTTCGTAGATATTTTCCTCCACACTGAAGCTTCCGTCTTCAAATTTGAACACACTATTCCTCATTCAAAAGGAATTTGACTGATATTCATTTTAGATAATTCCACTAAATAATAATGCGCATTAAAAAAAACCACCCATTGTTTTCTTTCGTCCCCTTTTATTACACTACGCTCTAGTACGCATTACCACAACATGACGTAACATATTCTGGACAGATCTGGGGAGACGCTGGCACTTGGATCGCCAAGACCAGTGGTTCATGCAAGATGGGGCCAATCCACACGTTTCAGTCTTATCAATGACATGGCTAGCTGAGCACTTTGGAGATCATGTGGTCAGTTGCAAAAGTGAACACATTTGGGCTTCGCATTCTCCTGAACTGAATGCTTTAGACCTTTTCTTGCGAGGCTATCTGAAGGACTGCATATTTCAAAACTAGTTTTAAAACATTGAAATTATGAAACAAGCAATCCGTGATGAAGTGAGAAACATTCCGCGGAAACTGTGTTTGGCCGTCATCGAGCATTTCAAACGACGCGTTAAAAGATGTTTGGAGTCCAAAGGAGGACATGTGGAGCATTTGTTTTAGAAACTCCAGAACAAAAATGTTAGTTCTTTAACTCCCTAAGAGAACTTAAATATTGTTTAATGTCACAAGGTTGGAACAATTTAATGTTAAAGAAGAAAAGAAGACAAAAATCAAATCATGACTTTCCTTGCGTGAATGTCTTTTTTTAAATTGGGGCATTTTGCGTTCATGGTTGTTTTTTTTTCTTTATGCTTTCTCCGTTCTGAAAGTACGTTTCTTCTGTATGAAATTTATGTCAAACAAATTCCTTTTGAATGAAGTTTATCTGTTCCAAATTTCATCTTTCTAGAACAACATTTGGGCGAGATATTTAGAAAAAAAGTTGTAAAGTATTTTTTTTGGATCACCCTGTAACTGACTGTTTCAATACTAAAGGTTGTTTTTTTTTTCAAAGCCGAGATTTTTCAATTTAAAGTTTGGAGGAAAGGCATCTATTACAAGACAACACACAATCTCTTCTTTCCGTCTCAATTCTCTTATTTAAGTGTAACAGTCATCACAGCTGAGAGCCAAATTGTTGTGAACAAAGTAAGTGCTTTCTTAGTAAGGATACCGTCAGAAGAATTGGTATTTAGTTTTGACTGCAACGATTTGACTCACTCAACATCTATATTGTGCATCTAACTTTTTATACCAGATGAGAAAAAGGACTGCTTCATTTAATCGACGATGACCTTGAAATTATGAGGTATTTCTTTGGACAGCCAGGTAGGGGTGGGTAAGGTTTGACCACAACTATACAACAACTATTTGGAGATATTAAGTTGTCGAAGAGTCATTAAATCGCAAAAAGGAAGAGTTTGCTAGCAGTGTTTATCAAACGTTCTTAATGCCCGCAAACTGGGTGTTAAAATACAGACGTGAACATGTGTGCGTGTTATTTTTTTGTGTTTTCCTAAGAGTGTTAAAGCACTTGCAGATTAATTAGTGCATACAGGTGCTGAATGCTAGACCAGTTAAAGTAGAGTAACAAACACAAAAGAAGGAGGTGAGATAAGGTTGACAAATTATTAATAGAGAAGTAGGAGAAACAACACCAAGGCATCTGCCAACCACCCACTCAGGTATCTATAACGTACCCTGTTTGTTATTTTTTTTTAAACAACAACCCACACATGTGATAGCAACCATGATAAAGTAGACAACACAAGTAGCACCGTAATAAAGTTTAAATTGGGGAACATTCTTGTCAGAGTTAAGGGTTATTTTTTCAGACAGTCCATATCGTGGTTTAGAGACTAATGCTATGCTAGTGTGCATATTCAGATACCTCGTTGATAAAAACAACAACTAGGTATATAGAACTGAAAATAGAATAAAATACAATGAAACAAACACAATCATGGAAACACAAAATAAATTGATTGCCAAAGGAAGAAATAAATACAAACGCATTTACATAACATGAGTTTCTCAGGGAACAGAGAGACAGACATGGAATCTCTGAACTTACCATGCCAGTGTTGAGGGTCACGTTGAGCTTCTCTAGGCGCTGGAATCTACGACGTTTTGGGACTCTGGCATGTTGGTCGTTGGGCCAGTTCCTCATGCATGTATCTACAACACTCACGTTTAGACCTTCACTCACGTCTATACCACCCATCACATTATTTAGACCGTCCATGCTTATTTCCGTACAACACTCAAAGGTGTCCTGAATAGAAGGAGTATCGAAGTCTACATCATTGTGCGTTTTCTTAACCAAGCTCAAGGTGTCGTTGCAGGGGCGAGTCTTGTCAGATCGAGCAATTTGACTCACGGAGAAATATCCAGTAAGGGAATGTGGACCTGGAGAGTAAATGTCGCTGCTGTTACTGTTACTCTCTTCTAATTGTTCAGGCTCAACCCAGCTGTCATTGAATCTTTCAGAACATAGCTCGACCATGGAGAGGTTACTCCACTCTTCCAATAATGAAACACACTGCAGTTTCCTTCTCCTTGGGAGTGATGAAACACTTGCAATATTCCTCGCCATAACTAAATACGATGTTTCCACTCGATACACAAAGGAAAACTAGTCTCCACAGCCACACAAATGCACAGTATATGGCTAACAAATGATGAGAAAATCACAGTTTTAACTTGACTTCAAAATATTTCAAGAGTTAGTAAAGTATAAATTGTGAAATCTCCAAAACGCACAACCAACGAAAATGGCCACCAAACCACGAGGGAGCGAAAGACGCAGAAACACTGTGCACGAGTCCAAGCAGTTTTAGACGTATACCCCGCACTGACACTCTCCACTGTCCCCCACAACACGCCAACCAGGATCAGCCAATCAGAAGAGGCATACGTCCTGTCGATGTGGACGCCTGGATAGGGCCTGCGCCAACAAAGGCAGAAAAGCGACCAATAGAAAATAATTAAG
This sequence comes from Aplysia californica, assembly GCF_000002075.1. Lineage (NCBI taxonomy): Eukaryota > Metazoa > Mollusca > Gastropoda > Aplysiida > Aplysiidae > Aplysia > Aplysia californica. The sequence goes on from NW_004797362.1 coordinate 213,218, forward strand.
ATTGGTTGTTGGACGGTTAGTTTGGAGGGCACAATTTTTATTATTTTTTTTTACCTTTCCAAAAGAAACAATAACTTTTCATTGCATTTCCCAAAACCCATAACAGTCAACGGGAAGGGACAGAAGCTTGTGTTGAAGTCGAGTTGGTAGAGCACATGTGAGTTGTGTCAAAATAATTAATAAATATGAAAATTAAACACAGGTTCTACCTCTTTTTTTAATAAGGGTTTTACGGCGCTCCCAACTGCATAAGGTCGTATGAGCGCGCAGGACACAATCTTTTCAGTTGGTAATAAATTTTGAATTTTACCCGGATGGCCGCCGAAGCCTACTTTTATCTATTTTAGACCTCCAAGGGATCTTAAACTTGCGCACGGGACCTCCGAAGTTTTTTTTCCTTGTCTGAGAAGGCTAGGTGTAGATTTTCCTACCAAACGATCAGGGGTGTGGTTGAAAGTTAATAGTACGAAGGAGCCAAGGAGTAGCAGTAGAAAAGCTGCAGAAAGAGTAAAGAGCCAAGAGGAGGGGAGAGAAGTGGAGACGAAAGCAGACGATAGAATATTGTTGGAGAGCAGGAAAGGAGGTGAAAAGAGACAATTTTTTAGAAGAAAATGTTTCATTTCTACCCAGATTCGAATCCGGGCGGACCTTTGAACGAGAGACGAACCATCTTAAAATACTCTACTTTGTCAGCCACAGTATGAGTAAATTTTGATTTTGTGAATTAAACCAAGTATGGTCATAATCATAATAATGTTTACTTGTCTATCAAAAAGAAACAAAAACAACTGATGTAAAAAAAATGGATGCAACAGAAAAACACCTAACATGACTTGAATAGGTAATTTTGTCAGTCAAAAAGAGTCGAAATTTCCAAAGGCGGCTGAACATTCTCTAGGAGAAAAATGTTTTTCTTATAGAAGTAAACATGTTACACAGTCTCATTATAGTGTAAAAACAAATATAATGAGGAAATGAGAAGTGGCCGTTTGTTCTGGTGATTTTCTAACAGAGGAGTCCGTTAGAACAGGTTTGACAACATCATAACACAAATTTCTTTTGAAAAGTGGATGAATCGATATCATCCATCAAGTTTACCCTGCAAAGCCACCAACAAGCATTTTGTTCGCTGCAGACATTATTTCTACCGTTTATTATTTTTCAAAGCTCTCACTCCACTGAGCTTCGTCCAACTGAGATAGGCATTAGATTCAGAGATCCCTACTCTTGTTAATACAGGCTTTAACACTAAAACACATTTTATCATACAGATAATTATATATAATAACCGTGAAACTTTTCTTCTTCTTCTTCTTCTTCTTCTTCTTCTTCTTCTTCTTCTTCTTCTTCTTCCATTTATATAAGTTGCTTCTTTGAGTCCACAGTCATGCGCTCAACCTTTGCTAGATAATTGACCACAACCTCACAACGTCAGCAGCTGACCTTAGACCTACCCCTCTTACGTACGTCGTTACGCTGCCCTGACTTTCTTTCCCCTAGTGACCACGCCCCTTTTATTCTGACCAGCTCATACAGCTTGAGCGGTTCTGAGTCTGTCCGAAGGTTAGGCAAGAGCGGCTCCATTTTTGGCGCACTCCCGCCCCCTATGCGAAAGAAAAGGTGCAGGTTTAGTACAAGGTCAACAGCGCCTCAGCGGACTATCCTAAGTCCCGCCTCATTGACCACGGTCTACTGCGTGTCCTAAGCACGACAGCGCTGGGGGACATTTAAGACCAATGGTGGCGTTTCACAGTTATTGCAGTGTATGAATGGGTGGTTTGTTACCTGTTGCTGTGTTGTTTACATCCAAGAATTCCGACTGGGAAAAAAACAATTCCTACAAACATATTTTTTTCGGGGGGGGGGGGGGGGGGGGGGGCAAGTGTTTTACGGCGCTCGCAATTGCATAAGGTCGTATTATGAACGTGCAGGACACATTAAACATTTTCAATTGGCAGGAAATTTAGAATTTTGTCAGGGTGGCGTAGTTACGCTGCTCTAACGTTCTGACCCGTAATGCCCCGTTTTTACTGACCAGTTAATATTGCTTGAGCGGCTCTGAGTCTGGCCAGGGGCTCTCGTGGCCTAGAGGTTAAGGTGTTGGCCTCTCATTCAAAGTTCCCGGGTTCAAATCCGGGTAGCGACCGAAAAATTTTCTTCTCTAAATTAGTCTCCTTTAACCCCATTTCCTGCTATCTTGCAATGTTCTGTCGTCTGCTTTCGCCTCCTCTTTCTGCTCCCACCCCTCACCTCCTTTGCCCCTTCCTCTGGGCTCCTGATCCTTTCTGCAGCCTTTCTACTGCTACTCCTTCGCTTCTTCTTACTGCTGTCTTTCAGCCACACCCCTGATCTTCTGGTAGGAAAGATCTACACCGAGCCTTCTCGGACAAGGGCAAAAAATCTCGGAGGGCCCGTGTGCAAGTTGCGCACGTTAAAGATCCCTTGGTGGTGTAAAATCGATAAGAGTAGGCTTCGGGCGTCACCCATGCAAAATTCAAAATTTCCTACCAACGAAAAAGTATTAGGTGTGTCCCGCGTGCTCATATGACCTTATGCAGTAACGAGCGCCGTAAAACCCTATACTAAACAAACAAACAAACAAGACAGCAGGAAAACACTTATTCCCCCCCCCCAAAAAAAAAAAAAACCCCAAAAAACAACAACAACAAAAACAAACAGAAAACAACAAACAACAAAAACAAACAAATTTTAAAAAAAACAGTTAATGAAGGAAATATGTTGAAAAAAATCCTGATAACAGACAAACGTTTCTTTACTTTCAAGTAGTAAACCGATACACCGTTAGTAGACCTAATATCTAAAGATTTTCTTCTTGACATATTCGGATAGTGTTTATCTGTTGCCATTTTTTGAATTGCATGTCATTATTTTTTAAAAGTTTATTTAAAGTGTATATCAAAGTGAAAGTGGACAACAAATTGCTATATTAGAATTACAAAGTTCTGACATATTTGACCGTTATTTCACCATCTGAAACAGTTCAGCAACAGACACTAAAAAAGTATTTCTGAAGAAAGACCAAGACTCGTTCACATTTCCCACTTTGTTACCACGTATGTACTAAGTTATTTTCGATTGTTGGTCAAGCAAGCGACCAACCGTATTACCCTTATAATAGTCTGTTTCTTACAAAGAAATGACCAAGGGTTACTTATAGAGTATAGTCTGTTCTCATTGGATGTGCGTTTACGTTGTTAAACCTTAGAAATTTCAATCCCGATACTGTCGGGTTCAGGACCCAGTGTAGAAGTGCGCTCCCCGAGTATCTCGCGTTCAGGGCTGAATGAGTTATGAGTTACTAATACCACGTGGTGAGAAACCAAATGACGCAAATGAAAAACTAGTACATTTAAACAATTGTTTTTTTTCTAATTGTGTGAAAGCCGCGAAGTATCTTATAAAATCGTAGGAGCCAGCAAGGTGTATAGATCTTTTGTTTTTGTTTTTTCCCCGGCTCCCATCCTGCTCAACTGTCGCACTGTATCCCTTTCTTTGGGTAATATTGGTAGACCTAACAATAATATTATTGTAGTAAGAACCGATGGTCAATCTTGCGCAACCGTGTTGTTTGGACTGGGTCTTTTTTTCGTAATGGATCTAGATCAAAGGTGGTATGTTTGTTGGAAAGTCCATAGCGTTGCCCACGTCGAAAGAACAGAAACGGTTGTTTACACTTTAACCAGCAAATCAGCAAGCAGTAACATTAAAATGTCATGCTCCATTAAATATCGGAAGGTCTTTGCCCATATATGGAAAACAGCCTTCAAGTCCACATCAGTACCAGCCTTAGATTTATACTAGTACGCCAGATACAGTACGCTCCTCTCTCTCTCTCTCTCTCTCTCTCTCTCTCTCTCTCTCTCTCTCTCTCTCTTTCTCTCTATCTCTCTCTCTCTCTCTCTCTCTCTTTCTCTCTCTATCTCTCTCTCTCTCTCTCTTTCTCTCTATCTCTCTCTCTCTCTCGCTTTCTCTCTCTCTCCCTCTCTCTCTCTCTCTCTCTCTCTCTTTCTCTCTATCTCTCTCTCTCTCTCTCTCTCTCTTTCTCTCTCTATCTCTCTCTCTCTCTCTCTTTCTCTCTATCTCTCTCTCTCTCTCGCTTTCTCTCTCTCTCCCTCTCTCTCTCTCTCTCTCTCTCTCTTTCTCTCTATCTCTCTCTCTCTCTCTCGCTTTCTCTCTCGCTCTCTCTCTCTCTCTCTCTCTCTCTTTCTCTCCCTCTCTCTTATTCGCAATAGGCGAGGCCTGGCCCCTGTTGATTTTTATTTTACATATGTGCTGTGGCGTACTATATCTAGATTACTAGATAGCAACAATACAGCTTATTTTATATAACTAGATCTACAACTCAAACATGGCCGCCACCGAACTGGAAAGCTTCCGTGTCATGTGACCTCGTACGGTGTTAAGTCTAAAAGGAGATAACTCTATGATACCAGCCCTTAGAGGGAAAACGGCCATTCTGTCCCCCTAAGTACCAACAATGGAGTTCACACTTCAAACTCAACAGCGCCTTTTTTCACTTAACTTCAAAGTCAATATTATAATTAAATTGCAAGATACATCAAATCAGGAAGCAATAAAATTAAAATGGCGAGCTCAATTAAGTATGGAAGGTCTGTATCCACATGGAAAACAGCCTTTCTGTCCGCGTGCATCAATCACAGGTTAATGTTTTGACGTGTTAAAATTCTTAAATTGTTCTCCCTGGCAACCAGCAAAACAATACGTTTGACGACGCCAAAAGGCTTTCAACGTTGTGGTGTTTTATTAAACTGGTTTGTATGACCATCACCAATGTTCTAGAACATGATTTTGTGTATAATACATATATATATATAGGCCTATATATGTAAAGGTCACTGGTTTTAGTTTCAACCCAAGGTTTATTTTTTTGTGTGGTGTAGGCAAGGCCTTTAGATTAGGATGATCACCTTGGGGAAAAAGGGACAAGACTTTTGCTATGAAGCACGATCTTCTGGTGGTCTAAAATCGATAAAATTGCTACCGGGGCAAAATTTCAAATTTCCTACCAACTAAAAAAGGTAGGTGTGTCCCGAGCGCTCATATGACCTAATGCAGCTGCAAGCGCCGTAAAACACTTACCAAAAGTATATTTTTACATACGTAAACATGAAATTAGACATGCATACGATTGTATGAGTGTGTGTGTGTGTATGTGTGTGTGTGTGTGTGTG
>NW_004797362.1:218630-220074 GCF_000002075.1 Aplysia californica
TGTGTGTGTGTGTGTATGTGCGTGTGTGCGTGTGTGCGTGTGTGTGTGTGTGCGTGTGTTGGGGTGGGAGGGGGGTCTGTTAAAGTACTTAAACAGAAAAATATCTATACCGACTGTTATGGTTTACAAGTTTGACATATATCTGCCTCCGTTCTTTTCACGGGCTGACCCAGATTGTCACAAAACGTGCCACGCGTTTGCTTATATTACAAGAGTCAACATTTTGTTGAGTAAAGACATTTCATATTTAACTGACTTCCTGTTTTACCGAACTTGACATTGTGTGCCCAACGCTCTTTTGTTTTCTTTTCTCAGTGTGTGTTGATAGCCCCGCCTTTTTTCAAGGCTTGACTGGTCTCCGTGTCCTTGGAGTCCTTACTGAAGACACCATAACTGTTCATTTCTTTATGACAGCTGAAAGGCCGGGGGGGGGGGATTTTAAAGGTATACAAAAACTGTAGTCAATCCCGGCTGTTCTGAGTCGGTTTGACTGTTCAGTATCATTATATAACGAGTTGAGAACAATGGCGTCAACTCAATTTTAAACAGTTAGCCAACACCAACTTGCATAATGTCTGAATGGTGACACGTTGAAAACACAAAACTGATGACATAACAAATAATACATTTCTTTATACCATGCACTGAGACCACGTGTTCAACATAAACGCGTGACTTGCTTTAACACTGGAGTTACAACAGATTAAGCTGCTTTCGAGAGGTCTGCGGTTGAAAAACTACCTACAAACTTTAAAACTATTGTTCACGACCGTCTGTCACTTACACAGAGGACCATTGTGAGATACGCTAGTTCGTCAAATGCCCAGAGGGCAGTGTTATTGTTAATCAATGCCAAACCGAAAAGTGTGAATGGTAGAGGTTTAAAGCCCCTTTCAACACTGTAATGATATTTTTTTAGAAGCAGAGCCTCCGATTTAAACTTACATCTCCAATAAAAACGAGTCAAATGGGTGGAGATGCTTAAATCTCCTCAAAACAACCCAAAGTTCAAAATCTCACAATTATGTCAATAACTATAAATCTGTTGCCACAAAACAAAGCAAATTAAGCAAAATTAGATCATCAAAACAGGAAGAAATAGATTGAATTCTCTTTATGCTTTTCGGTTTATTTGTTAGGCTTTTATTGTTTGTTTGTTTTTGCATGTGTAAGTTTTTTTAGCTTATTTGTCTGTTTAGTGTTTGTTTGTTTTTTGTTTAGTCTTTTTTTCTTTTATATTTTTACTTTTTTTTATCCAAAACCTTACAACTGGTCAATGCGTTATTGATCAGAATCTGGAGTTAGGTTAACTATTATGTTGTTTGTTTGTTTGTTTTTGCTTAATTAATATTGAAGCACTGTTCACGTTATTTATTTAAATCCGATGAGGTTACTTAATGACAATGTGTGTGTTTGTGTGCACACACACACACATATATATATA
>NW_004797362.1:221730-223070 GCF_000002075.1 Aplysia californica
GTGTGTGTGTGTGTGTGTGCGTGCAGTGGCGAAGCGTCTATATAATCAATTTATAATCACTGCTTCCCTTCCTAATTTTGAAACATTGTTGCAGTAAAATTCACCCGTAAACGTAAACCCGTTCATAATCCCAATGAACACTGAACTGCCTAACATTCTAAAAGCTTTCATTGTCACAGAAATACAACCAGCTTACGCTAAATCCTCAAAACCTTCTGGCCCGACAAGATCTCCAACGCAGATCTGATACGTAAATGTAAGCAAGAGGACATGACCACCATTATAAAAAGGAGAAGATGGAGATGGATTGGACATGTTTTGTGAAGAGAACCAGACTCTCTTGTGAAGACTGCCCTCCACTGGACACCCGAAGGAAGTTGCAAAAGTAACCTGGAGACGCACCGTAGAGTCTGAAATGAAGTCTTGGAATCATTCGTGGGGAACGTTGACCAAGATGGCCCAAAACAGACAGAGCTGGAGATCCTTTGTTGCTGCCCTAAACGCCAGATGGCGTAATGGGTAGTAAGTAAGAAAGCAAATAAGCGAAATATCACACTGGTCGAGTCTACTTCACAAATGTGAGGGGAACTAACTCCTAATAATCTCTTGAATGCTGCTAGTGCTTATTTTTTGTCTCAACTTTTTACCATCCTATAATCAGATCGTGACCTCGATTATGACACCTGCTCCTGGCCGTGAAAAGCTAGACCAAAACCCCCCCCAGCCAAACGTGAAAAAAAATTGACAATTGTCATGTTCTACCAAAGAGTTTTAACTCACTGGTGATACATGATGTGTAGTACTGGCATCTCTGCTTCTTTGCTTTGTGTTTGTGTACTCACATCTGAAGTCACATCTAATATTTTGTTGCATTTGACGTGAAACCCATTCTCGTGAAAATTCTGTATTGTCCATAAGTTTTTTTTCTCTGTTAATGAATAGTTTTCTACTTCTCTCTGTTACCTTGTAGTGGCATAGCCAAGATAACTGCTGAATTTCAAGTCTCTATCTCAGTTCTAAGACCCCACGTTGCTATGGAAACATGTTACTCAATTTTGAAGGCCATTTTCTCCTTTTCGTGTTTCCTCACCTCTCACAATTAAAAGTTCAGTTCAAATATTGTCATATTTACTTCATTCTAGTTTTAAATTGTAGGTGAAAGTTGATAGTTTTTCAAAATAATGTTAACTCAGTTTTGAAATTTCCGTCATATGACTGATGACTGATATTGGCCGGCAGGGACATATTATCTGTTGTTACAAAACCAGCCACTTGAAGGAAGGTCAGGTAATCAAAACAGGAAGAAATGGATTGAGCTCTTTTTTTTTTTTTTTTTTTTG
>NW_004797362.1:224690-225684 GCF_000002075.1 Aplysia californica
AACTGACAGGAGAATTACGACACCATTCAGTACTCTAAACAGGCGAAAGAATCTCGGTTTTAATTCCACAAATGGATTTGTCTCCTTAGAACAGCGCTTGCCAAACTAGGCGGTTTGGTAATATTTTGGTGGGTGGTGAGCATCACCCAGACAGTGACAACTATTGCTTAGTGCCCGCTTAGACATAAAAATATACATGTACAACTTCACGTAGGATAGCTGTATAAAATGTTAACCTCGTCAGGATTACAAAAATGGATTGGCAAAAGTTGACAAGCACTGTCTTGAAATTATGACGTATGCTACACATACGTCCCGAGAAACGATGTTCTCTTTTTTCCTGTGAGAACAAAAATGGCGACATATTTTATGTAAATTCTCAAAGAGCAATTGGTCAGAACACAAAAACTTTTTTACATTCTTCTCTCTTGATGAGCTACCAGTTTATATGATGTTTTACGTTTGCAGTTGCCTTATTCAAAAGTCATAGCTTCCTAAGCGATTTCATTGCTGGCATGAGCAGGATTGCCGTTATAGGAGGCTTGTAGTTGTGTACAAGCGGGGATATACTACTTCCACTCCGAAGTCCTGGTAGCAGTCAAAGACTTCGTCAAAATATTCCCAATGTCCGATAGAGTCTCAGGGGGAGCACACGATGAGAGCCAGTTATCGGACTTGCTGAAGCAGCACGTTGTGGGCCGGCAGTGTACCCAGAGAGGTCAAACTTTCCCTGAACAATCTCAATTCCATGTGAGATTAAAGACGATGTCGCACTATACCAAAGGGCACACGAGAAAGCAGGAGGCAAGTCCAAATGGTGGCGATGGGACGCACCTTTTAACCGAGGGATATCGTTGCCCTCACTGTAGGATCATCTCCTGGAACGGAGATTGATGGGCTTGGGGAAGGGGCAGGTGAAAGGGGAAGAGGGAGGAGTTCCTGAAACTTTTCGGAAAGTATAACAATGCCTGCTTCTGGGACCTCTGTTTAAACC
>NW_004797362.1:230269-240359 GCF_000002075.1 Aplysia californica
TCTTCTTCTTCTTCTTCTTCTTCTTCTTCTTCTTCTTCTTCTTCTTTTCTTCTTCTTCTTCTTTTCTTCTTCTTCTTCTTCTTCGTAGAAAGACTTCAGAACGAGTCAGGAACCCAGAGGAGGGAGCATATGAAGTGGAGGGGTGGGACCAGAAAGTGGAGAAGAAAGCAGACGAAGGAACATGAATAGAGTTCAGGTAAGGAGGTGAAAGGAGAAAATTTAGAGAACAAGAAAATTGATTCAAACACAGGACCTATTGAATGAGTGTCGAACACTGTAAACTCTCGACCACGAGAGCCCCTGATTTTTAAAATATATTATTGTTTTCTTATTAAAGTTGCTGTTCTTGTTGTTGTTTTTCCTTATTATTGTGGAGGTAGTGGGGGCTGGTTGAAGTCCAAAATGATCCACCAGGTTTGTTTTCAATTATTTCGTTACATCTTTCAACCGGAGGAAGAAGCAGGCTGAATATCAACCACAAATGAACAACCAAAAAACCCTTTGGACGTTCATGTTTTCACATATTTTTAAAGTTCACTCAAAATTTCTATGAATCAATTCTTAGCATTCAGGTAAGGATCTTCCAATTTTGGGTTCAAGCTTATCATCCTATTGGGTCAGGTAATGCATACTAATATTATTTCTTGTAGGACATAAAACTCAAAATAAAACATGCGTTTGTAACTTCTCGATATTCATCCAGACAAGTGATTCAGAATGCTTTGGTGGTAGATTTTTTTCTCTGTACGAAGACTTTTTTTTTAACTAGTCTTGTAAAAACTCAAAAGAAGGGCATGCTATTAGGCTTAAAAATTATTGTTTTTTCTTGAACATTTAAATGGACGCTGTGCTTGTCAAGTACAGGGTGATCCGTCATCGAGCATTTCAAACGACGTGTTAAAAGAATTTTGGAGTCCAAAGGAGGACATGCGGAGCATTTGTTTTAGAAACTCCAGAACAGAAATGTTAGTTCTTTAACTCCCTAAGAGAAGTTAAATATTGTTTAATGTCACAAGGTTGGAACAATTTAATGTTATAGTTAAAAAGAAAACAAAAATCAAATCATGACTTTCCTTGCGAGAATGTCTTTTTTGAAAATTGGGGCATTTTGCGTTTATGGTTGTTGTTTTCTTTATGCTTTCTCCGTTCTGAAAATACGTTTCTTCTGTATGAATTTTATGTCAAACAAATTCCTTTTGAATGAAGTTTATCTGTTCCAAATTTCATCTTTCTAGAACAACATTTGGGCGAGATATTTAGAAAAAAAGTTGTAAAGTTTTTTTGAGATCACCCTGTAACTGACTGTTTAAATACTAAAGGTTTTGGTTTTTTTCAAAGCCGAGAATTTTCAATTTAAAGTTTGGAGGAAAGGCATCTTTTACAAGACAACACGTAATCTCTTCTTCCCGTCTCAATTCTCTTATTTAAGTGTAACAGTCATCTCAGCTGAGAGCCAAATTGTTGTGAACAAAGTAAGTGCTTTCTTAGTAAGGATACCGTAAGAAGAATTGGTATTTAGTTTTGACTGCGACATTTTGACTCACTCAACATCTATATTCTGCATTTAACTTTGTATACCAGATGAGAAAAAGGACTGCTTCATTTAATCGACGATGTCTGTGAAATTATGAGGTATTTCTTTGGACAGCCGTGTAGGGATGGGTAAGGTTTGACCACCACTATACAAGAACTATTTGGAGATATTAAGTTGTTGAAGAGTCATTAAATCGCAAAAAAAGAAGAGTTTGCTAGCAGTGTTTATCAAACTTTCTTCATGCCCGCAAACTGGGTGTTAAAATATAGACGTGAACATGTGTGCGTGTTATTTTTTTTCCTAAGAGTGTTAAAGCACTTGCAGGTTAATTAGTGCATACAGGTGCTGAATGCTAGACGAGTTAAAGTAGAGTAACAAACACAAAAGAAGGAGGTGAGATAAGGGAGACAAATTATTAATAGAGAAGAAGGAGAAACAACACTAAGGCACCTGCCAACCACCCACTCAGGTATCTATAACGTACCCTGTTTGTTATTTTTTTTTAAACAACAACCCAGACATGTGATAGCGTATGATAAAGTAGACAACACGAGTAGCACCGTAATTAAGTTTAAATTGGGGAATATTCTTGTCAGAGTTAAGGGTTATTTTTTCAGACAGTCTATATTGTGGTTTAAAGACTAATTCTCTGCTAGTGTGCATATTCAGATACCTCGTTGATAAAAACAACAACTAGATCTAGAACTGAGAATACAATAAAAATACAATCAAACAAACACAATCATAGAAACACAAAAGAAATTGATTGCCAAAGGAAGAAATAAACACAAACGCATTTACATAACCACTTACTCTGTAGGTTACAGAGTTTCTCAGGGAACAGACAGACAGACATGGAATCTCTGAACTTACCATGCCAGTGTTGAGGGTCACGTTGAGCTTCTCTAGGTGCTGGAATCTACGACGTTTTGGGACTCTGACATGTTGGTCGTTGGGCCAGTTCCTCATGCATGTATCTACAACACTCACGTTTAGACCTTCACTCACGTCTATACCACCCATCACATTATTTAGACCGTCCATGCTTATTTCCGTACAACACTCAAAGGTGTCCTGAATAGAAGGAGTATCGAAGTCTATATCATTGTGCGTTTTCTTAACGAAGCTCAAGGTGTCGTTGCAGGGGCGAGTCTTGTCAGATCGAGCAATTTGACTCACGGAGAAATACCCAGTAAGGGAATGTGGACCTGGAGAGTAAATGTCGCTGCTGTTACTGTTACTCTCTTCTAATTGTTCAGGCTCAACCCAGCTGTCATTGAATCTTTCAGAACAAAGCTCGACCATGGAGAGGGTACTCCACTCTTCCAATAATGAAACACACTGCAGTTTCCTTCTTCTTGGGAGTGATGAAACACTTGCAATATTCCTCGCCATAACTAAATACGATGTTTCCACTCGATACACAAAGGAAAACTAGTCTCCACAGCCACACAAATGCACAATATATGGCTAACAAATGATGAGAAAATCACAGTTTTAACTTGACTTCAAAATATTTCAAGAGTTAGTAAAGTATAAATCGTGAAATCTCCAAAATGCACAACCAGCGAAAATGGCCACCAAACCACGAGGGAGCGAAAGACGCAGAAACACTGTGCACGAGTCCAAGCAGTTTTAGACGTATACCCCGCACTGACACCCTCCACTGTCCCCCACAACACGCCAACCAGGATCAGCCAATCAGAAGAGGCATACGTCCTGTCGATGTGGACGCCTGGATAGGGCCTGCGCCAACAAAGGCAGAAAAGCGACCAATAGAAAATAATTAAGATTTGTTGTTGGACGGTTAGTTTGGAGGGCACTTTGTTTTTACATTTTGACCTTTCCAACAGAAACAATAACTTTTCATTGCATTTCCCAAAACCCATAACAGTCAACGGGAAGGGACACAAGCTTGTGTTGAAGTCGAGTTGATAGAGCACATGTGCGTTGTGTCAAAATAATTAATAAATATGAAAATTAAACACAGGTTCTACCACTTTTTTAAATAAGGGTTTTACGGCGCTCCCAACTGCATAAGGTCGTATGAGCGCGCAAGACACAATCTTTTCAGTTGGTAATAAATTTTTGAATTTTGCCCGGATGGCTGCCGAAGCCTACTCTTATCTATTTTAGACCTCCAAGGGATCTTAAACTTGCGCAACTTGCACACGGAACCTCCGAAGTTTTTTTTCCTTGTCCGAGAAGGCTAGGTGTAGATTTTACTACCAAAAGATCAGGGGTGTGGTTGAAAGTTAATAGTACGAAGGAGCCAAGGAGTAGGAAAGGAGGTGAAAGGAGACCATTTTTTAGAAGAAAATGTTTCATTTCTACCCAGATTCGGAAGCGGGCGGACCTTTGAACGAGAGACGAGCCATCTTAAAATGCTCTACTTTGTCAGCCACAGTATGAGTAAATTTTGATTTTGTGAATTAAACCAAGTATGGTCATAATCATAATAATGCTTACTTGTCTATCAAAAAGAAACAAAAACAATTAATGTAAAAAACAATGGATGCAACAGAAAAACGCCTAACATGACTTGAATAGGTAATTTTGTCAGTCAAAAAGAGTCAAAATTTCCCAAGGCGGCTGAACATTCTCTAGGAGAAAAATGTTTTTCTTATAGAAGTAAACATGTTACACAGTCTCATTATAGTGTAAAAACAAATATAATGAGGAAATGAGAAGTGGCCGTTTGTTCTGGTGATTTTCTAACAGAGGAGTCCGTTAGAACAGGTTTGACAACATCATAACACAAATTTCTTTTGAAAAGTGGATGAATCGATATCATCCATCAAGTTTACCCTGCAAAGCCACCAACAAGCATTTTATTCGCAGCAGACATTATTTCTACCGTTTATTATTTTTAACAAAGGATTTTTCAAGGCTCTCACTCCACTGAGCTTCGTCCAACTGAGATAGGCATTAGATTCAGAGATCCCTACTCTTGTTAATACAGATACCAGATAATTATATATAATAACCGTGAAACCCTTGTTCTTGTTCTTGTTCTTGTTCTTCTTTTTCTTCTTCTTCTTCTTCTCCTCCTCCTCCTCCTCCTCCTCCTCCTCCTCCTCCTCCTCCTCCTCCTCCTCCTCCTCCTCCTCCTCCTCCTCCTCCTCCTCTTCCCCATTTCTTCTTCTTCTTCTTCTTCTTCTTCTTCTTCTTCTTCTTCTTCTTCTTCTTCTTCTTCTTCTTCTTCTTCTTCTTCTTCTTCTTCTTCTTCTTCTTCTTCTTCTTCTTCTCCTCCTCCTCCTCCTCCTCCTCCTCCTCCTCCTCCTCCTCCTTCTTCTTCTCCTCCTCCTTCTCCTCCTCCTCCTCCTCCTCCTCCTCCTCCTCCTCCTCCTCCTCCTCCTCCTCCTCCTCCTCCTCCTTCTCCTCTTCCTCCTCCTCCTCCTCCTCCTCCTCCTCCCCACTTCTTCTTCTTCTTCTTCTTCTTCTTCTTCTTCTTCTTCTTCTTCTTCTTCTTCTTCTTCTTCTTCTTCTTCTTCTTCTTCTTCTTCTTCTTCTTCTTCTTCTTCTTCTTCTTCTTCCATTTATATAAGTTGCTTCTGTGAGACCACAGTCATGCGCTCAACCTTTGCTAGATAATTGACCCCAACCTCACAACGTCAGCAGCTGACCTTAGACCTGCCCCTCGTACGTACGTCGTCACGCTGCCCTGACGTTCTTTCTCCTAGTGACCACGCCCCTTTTATTCTGACCAGCTCATACTGCTTGAGCGGTTCTGAGTCTGGCCGAAGGTTCGGCAAGAGCGGCTCCATTTTTGGCGCACTCCCGCCCCCTATGCGAAAGAAAAGGTGCAGGTTTAGTACAAGGTCAACAGCGCCTCAGCGGGCTATCCTAAGTCCCGCCTCATTGACCATGGTCTACTGCGTGTCCTAAGCACGACAGCGCTGGGGGAATTTAAGACCAATGGTGGCGTTTCACAGTTATTGCAGTGTATGAATGGGTGGTTTGTTACCTGTTACTGTGTTGTTTACATCCAAGAATTCCGACTGGGAAAAAAACAATTCCTACAAACATATTTTTTTTCAGGGGGGGGGGGGGGGGGGGCAAGTATTTTACGGCGCTCGCAATTGCATAAGGTCGTATTATGAACGTGCAGGACACATTAAACATTTTCAATTGGCAGGAAATTTATAATTTTGTAAGGGTGGCGTAGTTACGCTGCCCTAACGTTCTGACCCGTAGTGCCCCGTTTTTACTGACCAGTTAATATTGCTTGAGCGGCTCTGAGTCTGGCCGGGGGCTCTCGTGGCCTAGAGATTAAGGTGTTGGCCTCTCATTCAAAGTTCCCGGGTTCAAATCCGGGTAGCGACCGAAAAATTTTCTTCTCTAAATTTGTCTCCTTTAACCCCATTTCCTGCTATCTTGCAATGTTCTGTCGTCTGCTTTCGCCTCCTCTTTCTGCTCCCACCCCTCACCTCCTTTGCCCCTTCCTCTGGGCTCCTGATCCTTTCTGCAGCCTTTCTACTGCTACTCCTTCGCTTCTTCTTACTGCTGTCTTTCAGCCACACCCCTGATCTTCTGGTAGGAAAGATCTACACCGAGCCTTCTCGGACAAGGGCAAAAAATCTCGGAGGGCCCGTGTGCAAGTTGCGCACGTTAAAGATTCCTTGGTGGTGTAAAATCGATAAGAGTAGGCTTCGGGCGTCACCCAGGCAAAATTAAAAATTTCCTACCAATGAAAAAGTATTAGGTGTGTCCCGCGCGCTCATATGACCTTATGCAGTAACGAGCACCGTAAAACCCTATACTAAACAAACAAACAAACAAGACAGCAGGAAAACACTTACTCCCCCCCCCAAAAAAAAAATAAACAAACAAACCAAAAAAAAACAACAACAAAAACAAACAGAAAACAACAAACAACAAAAACAAACAAATTTTAAAAAAAACAGTTCATGAAGGAAATATGTTGAAAAAAATCCTGATAACAGACAAACGTTTCCTTACTTTCAAGTAGTAAACCGATACACCGTTAGTAGGCCTAATATTTAAAGATTTTCTTCTTGACATATTCGGATAGTGTTTATCTGTTGCCATTTTTTGAATTGCATGTCATTATTTTAAAAAAGTTTATTTAAAGTGTATATCAAAGTGAAAGTGGACAACAAATTGCTATATTAGAATTACAAAGTTCTGACATATTTGACCGTTATTTCACCATCTGAAAAAGTTCAGCAACAGACACTAAAAAAGTATTTCTAAAGAAAGACCAAGACTCGTTCACATTTCCCACTTTGTTACCACGTATGTACTAAGTTATTTTCGATTGTTGGTCAAGCAAGCGACCAACCGTATTACCCTTATAATAGTCTGTTTCTTACAAAGAAATGACCAAGGGTTACTTATAGAGTATAGTCTGTTCTCATTGGATGTGCGTTTACGTTGTTAAACCTTAGAAATTTCAATCCCGATACTGTCGGGTTCAGGACCCAGTGTAGAAGTGCGCTCCCCGAGTATCTCGCGTTCAGGGCTGATTGAGTTATGAGTTACCAATACCACGTGGTGAGAAACCAAATGATACAAATGAAAAACTAGTATATTTAAACAAATTTTTTTTAATTGTGTGAAAGCCGCGAGGTATCTTATAAAATCGTAGGAGCCAGCAAGGTGTATAGATCTTTTGTTTTTGCTTTTTCCCCGGCTCCCATCCTGCTCAACTGTCGCACTGTATCCCTTTCTTTGGGTAATATTGGTAGACCTAACAATAATATTATTGTAGTAAGACCCGATGGTCAATCTTGCTCCATTAAATATCGGAAGGTCTTTGCCCATATTATGGAAAACAGCCTTCAAGTCCACATCAGTACCAGCCTTAGATTTATACTAGTACGCTAGATACAGTACGCTCTTCTCTCTCTCTCTCTCTCTCTCTCTCTCTCTCTCTCTCTCTCTCTCTCTCTTTCTTTCTCTCTCTCTCTCTCTCTCTCTCTCTCTCTTTCTTTCTCTCTCTGTCTCTCTTATACGCAATAGGTGAGGCCTGGCCCTTGTTGATTTTCATTGTACATAGGTGCTGTGGCGTACTATATCTAGATTACTAGATAGCAACAATACAGCGTATTTTATATAACTAGATCTACAACTCAAACATGGCCGCCACGGAACTCGAAAGTTTCCGTGTCATGTGACCTCGTACGGTGTTAAGTCTAAAAGGAGATAACTCTATGGTACCAGGCCTTATAGGGAAAACGGCCATTCTGTCCCCCTAAGTACCAACAATGGAGTTCACACTTCAAACTCAACTGCGCCTTTTTTCCCCTTTAACTTCAAAGTCAATATTATAATTAAATTGCGAGATACATCAAATCAGGAAGCAACAAAATTAAAATGGCGAGTTAATTTAACTAAGGAAGGTCTGTATCCATATATGGGCATGGAAAACAGCCTTTCTGTCCGCGTTCAAACGTTCAAACATATTTAGATTTCTTAAATTGTTCTCCCTTACAACCAACAAAACAATACACTTTGCCGAGGCCAACAGGCTTTCAACGAGGTGGTGCTTTATTAAACTGGTTTGTATGACCGTCACCAATGTTCTAGAACATGATTTTGTGTCCTGAAAAACCGTATTACTATAAAACAGCTCGAGTGGTCACTCAAGTATTGTTACGGGCTCTCGTGACCTAGACGTTAAGGTTTTCCCGTCTCATTCAACAGGTACCGGGGTCGAATCCAGATAGCGACGGAAACATTTTATCTCTAAAATTGTCTCCTTTCACCCCCTTTCCTGCTGTTTAGCAATGTTTCGTCGTCTGCTCTCGTCCTCACTTTCTGGTCCCACCCGCTCACCTCCGTTGCCCCCTCCCTTCGGCTCCCGAATCTTTTTGCAGCCTTTCTACTGCTATACCTTGGAAAATTTCCTACCAATTGAAAATGTTTAATGTGTCCCATGCGCTCATATTATGACCTTATGCAGTTGCCAACGCAATAAAACCTCCTCCCTCCCCCCCTCCCAAAAAAAGAAAGAATTGTAATGCTAAACGTGAATTTGTTGCATTTTTCGCTGAAGATATTTGATTCCGTAGACATAGTCGAAATCGGACAATGTAATATGTGCTCATCGTCAAGACAAAACACCTTCTCCCAAAATCAGTAATACTTGAAAAAATAATATCTGAAAGTGCCACTGAAGATAATTGTGGACATTGTTTTTTTTTCTACGAGACATCACATCAGATATATCTGAGTCATAACTGAGTAATGCAAATTATTAACATTTTAACTGATTTCTTCAGGGAAATTTGGGTTACAACGGCGAACACACATTTTATGCTTTGACAAGCCAGGTTTCCCCTTGTACCTCTAGACCACGAGATCCCCAAATACGGTATAAAATTCAGTCCAAAGCGCATTTCACTTACATGAAATGATTGTAAAACAGATTCCACTTTTGTTTTTCAATTTTATTTTTACCCTCTAGCAAATGCCAATGGTACTGAAATATCGTTTTCCTCTCTATACAATGTTTTGTTTTCTATGTAATTAATAACATGCAAGTAAAATGTACTATTTTATTCAATCGGTGGAATAAAAAGATCGACATTGCTTTAATTTTTCTTTCTATTGTACTTGAAACAAATTACGACGCTCTATCAACTAGAGTTCAACTCAAGCTTATGTCCCTTCCTGTTGACTGCCCCCGAGTGTAGGGAAACTTGTGACAAGTTTTTGTTTCTATTTAAAAAGTCAATATTTTGTTGTTTGTAGGCGTTCTATACATGCTGACAACATGACCCTGAATACCTACAATCCCACCCTCCGATTTTAATATCTATTGGTTGCTCTTTCTTTGCATGTCTAGACTTCAGTGCACATACACTGTTTTCCGTTCACATCCCTGCCCTTTTTCTATGACGTTCGACATGAGCGTGGTCGGCCTCTTCCCATTGGCTGATCCTGGCTGCCACGCAGAGAGTGACAGGTTTGATTGGTCAATATTTTTTAAGCACGGTGTATAAAGGGGTCCATACACGAACAAAAAAGTCGTCATCAAAAATTTTGATCAAATAAATTTATTTTTCCTAGTTGACAACCAAGGCGACAAGACAAGAAATAAAATAAGAAATCATAATGTCTTCAAAGAAAGAGAATAACAAGACATTTTTAATAGAGCTGCTTGAGGTGTATCAGACATTGCAGGCATTGTGGAAAATCAAGTCGGATGACTATCACAACCTGTTTAAAAAAGCTGAATCCTACAACACCCTTTAGTGCACAAATTGTGCACGGGCCCTCTGAGATTTTTCGCCCTTGTCCGAGAAGGTTAGGTGTAGATCTCTCCTACCAGAGGCAGAAAGACAGGAGTAAGAAGGAGCCAAGAAGGAGTAGTAGAAAGGCTGCAGAAAGAGTCGGGAGCCCAGAGGAGGGAGCAAAGGAGGTGAGGGGGTTGGGGCAGAAAGAGGAGAAGGAAGCAGACGACACAAGAGATGAAAGGAGACAATTTTAGAGAAGAAAATTTTTCGGTCGCTATCCGGATTCGAACCCGGGACCTTTGAATGAGAGGCCAACACCTTAACTTCCAGGCGGCCACGAAAGCCCATATAT
>NW_004797362.1:241053-243425 GCF_000002075.1 Aplysia californica
TGTGTGTGTGTGTGTGTGCGTGTGTTTATGTGTGTGTATGTGAGGGTGTATGTGTGTTGGGGTGGGAGGGGTGGCTGTTTAAGTACTTAAACTGAAAAATACCTCTATCGACTGTTATGGCTTACAAGGTGGACAGAAATCTGCCCCCTTTCTTCTCACGGCCTGCCCTAGGTTGTCGCAAAACGTGCAACAGGTTTGCTTATATTAAAAGAGTCAACATTTTGTTGTGTAAAGACATTTCATATTTAACTGACTTCTGTTTTACCGAGCTTGACACTGTGTGTCCAAAGCTCTTTTGTTCTCCTTTTCAGTGTGTGTTGGTAGCCCCACCTTTTTTTCAAGTACTTGACTGGTCTCAGTGTCCTTGGAGTCCTTACTGAAAACGCCATAACTGTTCATTTCTTTATGACAGCCAAAAGGCCCGAGGGGAAATTTTGAAGGTATGCAAAAAACTCCGACGCCGCCCTCAAGGCGCTCAACGCGAGCTTGTGCCTCTTCCAGTTAGTCAATCCCGGCTGTCCTGAGTCGGTTTGACTGGTCAGTATCATTATATAATGAGTTGTCAACTAAATTTTAAACAATTTACTAACACCAACTTGCATAATGTCTGAATGGTGACACGGGAAAATACAAAACTGATGACATAACAAACGATACATTTCTTTATGCCCTGCACTAAGACCACATGTTCAACATAAACGCGTGACTTGCTTTAACACTGGAGTTACGACAGATTAAGCTGCTTTCGAGAGGTCTGTGGTTGAGAAACTACCCACAAACTTTAAAACTATTGTTCACGACCGTCTGTCACTTACACAAAGGACCATTGTGAGATACGCTAGTTCGTCAAATGCCCAGAGGGCAGTGTTATTGTTAATGAATGCCAAACCGAAAAGTGCGAATGGTAGAGGTTTAAAGCCCCTTTCAACACTGTAATGTTATTTTTTTAGAAGCAGAGCCTCCGATTTTTACTTCCATCTCCAATAAAACAAGCCAAATGGGTGGAGATACTTAAAACTCCCCCAAACAATCAAAAGTTCAAAATCTCTAAATTATGTTAATAATTATATTATATCCCTTGCCCACAAAACCAAGCAAATTAAGCAAAGTTAGATAATCGAAACTGGAAGAAATAGATTGAATTCTCTTTATGCTTTTCGGTTTGTTTGCTTGTTTTTGTTAGAGTTTGTTGTTTGTTTGTTTTTGCATGTGTAAGTTTTTGGGCTTGTTTGTTTAGTTGGGGGATTTTTTTGTTTAGTTTTTTTTTTTTTTTTTACTTTTTTTTATGCAAAACCTTTCACCAGGTAAATGCGCTCTTGATCAGAATCTGGAGTTAGATTATATATATTATGTGGGTTTTTTTTTACTTAATTAATATTGAAGTACTGATCACGTTATTTATTTAAATCCCATGAGGTCATTTGATAACAATGTGTGCGTTTGTGTGCGCAAGCACATGTGTGCGAGCGTGCGTGTATGTGTGTGTGTATCTGTGCGTGTGTGTGTTTGTGTGTGTTTGTTTGTGTCTGTGTTGTTGTTGTTGTTGTTGTTGTTGTTGCTGCTGTTGTTGATGTTGTTGTTATTTGTGTTGTTTTGTTTTTTCAGTGTGAGGCGAAGAGATGGGGTATGTTAAAGCACCGAAGCTGAACAAATTCTTTCGTATCAGTTATGGATAACAATTTGGACCTAATTCTGTTCTTCATCTTCTCACAGAATGTTCCAAACTGTCGCAAAACGTGCCACAAGTTTGTTTCTATTAGAAGAATTAATATTTTGTTGTGTAAAGACATTTCATATTTTGCTGATTTTGCATCACTGAGTAACATCGTCCACCGCTCTTTTGTTCTCCTTTCTCAGTGTGTGTGCTGATAGCTCCGCCCTTTTTCAATGCCTTGACTGGTCTCAGTGTCCTTGGTGTACTAACTAAATACTCCGTGACTGTTCATGGCGTTGTGCCAGCCTAAGGGGAGGTTTTGTTATTTTGAAGGTACTCGACAACTCAGCCCTGCTTTCTTGGTCTCGGCGTTCAACACGAGATTGCGCCTCTTCCAATTCGTCGATGCTGACTGTCTTGCGTCAGTTTGGTTGGTCAAAATGTATAACGATAATGATTGCTTCGACCTGACTTCACAGTTGTGAAACTGTGATTAGTTTTTTAATAAATTAACATTCAAATTTCGAAAGAACGCCTTTTTTAAATGGTTACGCTGACAAAACGCCTTTTTTTAAGAGTTCACTGACAAAACGCCTTTTTTTCGCTGCGGCTTTGGAAAAAAAGGCGTTCTGTCAGCAAACTCTGTTCAAGGCAAAAGCCGACAAAACGCCTTTTTATTGTCTTGTTCCAACACTGTAACAGTGATTCTCGTCTTGAG
>NW_004797362.1:245854-296407 GCF_000002075.1 Aplysia californica
GGGGGTTGGAGCGGGATGGGGTTGTAAGTGTTTTACGGCGCTTGCAACTGCATAATGTCAAATGAGCGAGCTGGATACATTAAACATTTCAGTTGATAAAAATTTTGAATGTTCCACGGGCGGCAACCGAAGCCTAGTCTTATCGATTTTGAACCACCAAGGGATCTTTAACGTGCGCAACTTGCACACGGGACCTCCGATTTTTCGCCCTTATCCACGAAGGTGAGGTGTCAGATCTTACCAACCAGAAGATCAGAGGTGTGGCTGAAAGACAGTAGTAAGGAGCCAAGGAGTAGCAGTAAAATGGCTGTAGAAAGAGTCAGTAGCCAAGAGGAGGGGCAAAGGAGGTGAGGGGGTGGGGGCAGAAAATGGAGACGAAAGTAGACGACAGAACATTGTTTGAGAACAGAAAAGAAGGTGAAAGAGGAAGATTTTAGAAAAGAAAATTTTCCGTCGCAATCTGAATTTGAACCCCGGACCTATTGAATGAAAGGCGAACACCATAACCTCTCGACCACGAGAGCTCCCATGTTTAAGTTTAAGAAAAAAAATTGGTGCCAGATTGTTCACTTTGTGTGCATGTTATGCTATGAGTGTGCTAGTACTGCTAGACTGTAATTCAATACCGAACACAACACTGAGACAATTATTTCTGCACAACATATAAAACAAAAGCAAAAAAGCCTTGTTTCATTTTTTTAAAGTTTCTGTATATTTTTCATCACTTTTTAGAGTTGCACATGCATAATTTACATAAGAACAGGAAAAACTGACAAGACAAAGTCCGAGCTCCAGCCACAACATGGCAACAGTTCGAAATAAGACTCAGAAGCAATTGGGCATAGATCAAAGGAATTAACTAAAAAATACATTTTTTAAAGAAAAAATTTTATCAAATATAAATTACATAAATAACTATGGAAACAGCAACAAAATTGGAACCTCATCTATCTATGGAAGCAGTTAGTGTGTTTTTAATGAAAGATGAAATGTGAAAAAATGAGCTTTTTTTTAGATCCCATTAATTTCCTTAAAACCTTTGCTTTATCTCCGCCTGCAATGCTGTCTGCCTTTCTCACAACAAAACATAAGTCGGCTCACACATTAAACCCCAGCAACGTTGTTTATACCATATTATCAATATTTTACTAATAGAGCAATCCAAAAGGTAACCACAAGATCACAATAGTGCCGTAAGATAAGAAAACGCCTTTTTTTATTCACAGCAATGTTTAAAAAAAAGTAGTGTAGTTTTTTGTTCGCATAACCATTGGAAAATAGAGTTCTTCTGAAATTTGACCTCGAGTTTATTTAAAATAAAAACCAGTCACAGTTTCAGTTTGATTTTTTCACATAAGTAGGTGATCAGGCTTTTGATTTTGCAAATTAAAAATTTGGGGCCAAAATGAAAAAAAAAAAAAGGCAGTTTGTCAGCTTTCGGCAGAATAGTCATTTACAAAGTAATAATAATTATTGTCAGCAAGCCGTTCAAATGTCCTACGCCCAGAAAGCAATATTTTTTTCAGGAGACAAAAAAAAAAGGCCCAACTGTTTCAATTTCTTTAACAAATAGTACCACCATTGTATCTGTTCTTGCTTTTAAAAAAACCAAACGTTTTTAAGAGTTTGAATTATGACCATACATGAATACCACAGAAAAGAAAACGTAATAAAAACAAAGTTTTCAAAATATCGGGCTTAGTACACTTGACCAGCTGGCCGATGATACATCTTCCCACTGAGTCTCCCTATGAGATAGAAGCAAAACAAGAATGAGACAATTGTTAAATTAACTGCACAAGGCGAGCAAATATCAGTTCCAAGAAATAACATATACTTATATTCCATTCCTCATATAAATACTCTCAGTTTTAAAAATGTTCAAAGAGACTTTCCACGGTAAATATAATACACCATTGACACACAGAGCACTTGTCATATAAATCCATAGAAAAAACAATGTGTGCACAGACTCGCTCTATACCCCTAGATCTAGACCTTATTGACATTATATAATATAAGCATCCAAAAATGTTTTTGACGTCATTCAAATACTGTACGGAACAAACAGCAGCAGTATTTAAAGATTGAGTGTGTGTGCGTGTGTGTGTGCGTGTGTGAGTGTTTGTGTGTGTTAAGAAGAAGAAAGGGAATATTTAAAATGGAGTGGCTAGTCGCCCAATCTCGGATGGCTAGCGTCAGGCTACTCGACCAAATTCGGTCGATCAGCCAGACGCTACTGCCCGTGGGGATTTCTGCGCACGTTCCGGGGAAACGAATTCGGTCGATTAGCCTAGCCTGTCTCTCTCTGTCACTGTCTCTCTTTCTGTCTGTCTATCTCTCCTTCCCTCAGTCTCTCTCTCTCATGGGAGAAAGACGGTCAAGTTGGGTGTTGTGCGTCGTGTGCAGTGTGTACCTCTCTGGCAGTCAGTTCGCTGTCGGTATGGCGCGGCAAATTTACTTTGGGAGTGTACAGCTTGGACATTTGGCGGTGTGAAGGCATAAATACTTGTTGGCCTACTATGTTTTATATACATGTATTTATATATTGTTTTTTTTTTATATAGTAGAGGGTTTTACGGCGCTAGCAACTGCATAAGGTCATATGAGCGCCAAGGGGCGGGTGTCAACAGAAAAGTCCTTACAGGGAATCAGACTTACTCTGCTCACCTCTCTAGCTTCAACAGCACAAGGTCTGCTTCTACCATCAAGGCCCCCTGGAAATAACAGGTCACAAGAGTGACAAACATACAAAAGAAGTAGAGGAAAATGACGATAGTAAAGATTAGGAAAGAAAAAGCAGCAGTTCCCTGTTGCAGATCAGGCACAGTTATGAGCGTGACATGATGAATCAGCCCATTTACAATTCTACTGTGCTTGAACGAGAAATGTCCCCCCTTCGGGAAAGGCCTAAATCCTTTTCGTACAATACTGATGAAGAACCCACATTCAACGAAGTTTGATTCCCCCTCTACAGCAAACTGAAAAAACGCCCACCGTTTTTTTTAAAAAGAAAAATAAACGAACTTACGTAAACGGCCTCCTACATTCAGTAGGGGTGAACTAGAACTATGAAATTAATGCCAAAGTTTTTGATACACATTCCTTGGGCGAAGAGGACCATGCCGTAAGTAAGAGTATGTTATAACTACAATCGTACGGTTTGAAGAATGAAGCCAAGCTCATTATTCTATTCTTTATTCTACCTCAAGTCATTGTATGCATTCATGAGTACGAGTGGCATCAAGTAGAAGAAAGTCCATGTGTTAAAATAGAAAAAGAAAATACATATTTATTAACAGATTCAGTCAGACATGTACAGACGGGGGCACATGTTTTTAACTGCAGATTATGAGATCGATACACAGAAAAGGACCTTACATTATTGATTCTAGATACATCATGTATCTACTGCTGTGATGGAAAATGGATGTGAAGAGTTCGTTTAAAAAAAAATAATAATGTGAATAAAACAACGCTTTACACGAGTTTGGTTATTTTGGCTATTATGTGTGGCCTAAATAAGGTTTGGTGGGGGTTTGCGTTATTTAAGTTATATTACAGGCCATGTCATACATGTGGCTTTTTCTTTATATTTTTTTTTTTTTTTTTTTAAACCGACTTCCCCCTATCTACCTAACTTTTCTCCCAGTTTATCAGTGGCAATCACTGGATCTATTGACACCAAATATGATTGTATTTCCATTCTCTTTCTCCCCGAATACATCTCTAAAGAGAACAGTACCTCAGAAAGACAAACTTTTAGGAAAGGCTCATCTAATAGTCTTGTCAGATAGTTACTGATTACATTTCTAAGCTGAAAGATTGACTCTGACTGCAATGATCTGACCAAATTGACATATTATTATAATACATGTTATGTATGAAGATGGGACTGGCCATAATGAATAAAATAATGACTGCATTGCACCGGGTCAGCTTGTGAACCGACACAGAGAGAAAACGATAGTAGTTCTAATAACAAACCCCCCCCCCTTTCTCTCTCTGCTCGACGGACAAAATTTCTCGCTTTCAACTCAGCGTTTACACTCGTATCATGGGCCATCACACACTAAGACTAAGACGAGGTAGATCTAGTGCCCAAGTCTCATTCGGACCTGAGACTTGGCAAATTGAAACATCTTGGTAGTAGTTAGACAATCTTTGATATCATCACGACACTACATTTCTATTGTTAGTAACTTTGTCACCGGCATTCCAATGAATGATAATAATAAATAATAAAAGGTGATAGATCTAGGGATCTAGTCAACTCGAGAGGGAAATCTCGGAAGACGACAAAAATAAATGACGGAAAAAATATCATCTAGACCTATGATCTATTTTGGGCCAATCACACAGGTCGCTCGGAAGGCAGCAAGGCCGTTTTACGCTGCCTAATACGGGGGTGCCCACAACGGATGGGATTGGCCGATCGCCCGACTCGAAAACACTTGTTTGTTTTCAGTTTCAGGCAATCGAGTCGGGCGATCGGCCCGATCCAGCCGTAGTGGGCACCCCGTATAAGACTAAGACTAGATCTAGGTGACTGGCAGCGGGTGGGCATGAAAATGCTACCTGCGGTCGCAGAAATCCCCACGGGCCAGTATTCGGTCGAGTAGCCTGATGCTAGCCACCCGAGATAGGGTGAATAGCATCAGCCTATTTAAAAACACATGTATGTTCATAGCTATGTGGACATCAAAATTTGATTAACCTACATACTTGATACTTGTACTACATAAAATGACAATCTTAATAAATCATTGTCGAGATTTATCTTCATAATAGACGCTATCACAAAAAAACCAACAACAATCAAATTGCACAAAATGTGACGCTTAATAGAAATATTGGTAATTTGAAAGCACTTTTTCTCAATGACATTATTTACAGGAAACATAAAAGGCTTTATGACAAAATGCTTTAGATTAGATCTATATTATTCATATAGGCTATATCTAAAAACAAAATGAATCATTGAATGTTCAAAATTTTCAACAATCTGTATGTCGTTACAAAGAACTGAATCGAAGCAACATAAAATCATTGGTAACAGCACATTTTGTGACAAAATATCTTCAAATTTAAAACAGTAAAAATTAAGAGTTCAAGAATAAGACCTAAAAGGAAATATATCTTTTTTTTTGTTGGTAAGGCGCTCGCAGCTGCATAAGGTCATATGAGGGCGGGACACATTAAACTTTTTCAGTTGGAAGGAAATTTTGAATTTTGCCCGGGTCTTGGCCGACGCCTACTTTTATCGATTTTAGACCACCAAGAGATCTTTAACGTGTACAACTTGCTCATGGGCCCTACCAGATTTTTCGCCCTTGTCTGAGAAGGCTAGGTGTAGATCTTTCTTACCAGAAGATCAGGGGTGTGACTGAAAGACAGTAGTAAGAAGGAGCCAAAGAGTAGCAGAAGAAAGGCTGCAGAAAGAGTCAGGAGCCCAGAGGAGGAGAATAAAGGGGGAAACGAAAGCAGACAACAGAACATTGCTAGAGAGCAAGAACGGAAGTGAAAGGAGACAATT
Organism: Aplysia californica; assembly: GCF_000002075.1. Taxonomy (NCBI): domain Eukaryota; kingdom Metazoa; phylum Mollusca; class Gastropoda; order Aplysiida; family Aplysiidae; genus Aplysia; species Aplysia californica. The sequence continues at coordinate 251,391 of NW_004797362.1, forward strand.
TTAGAGAAGAAAATTTTTCAGTCTCTACCCGGATTCGAACCCGGGACCTTTGAATGGGAGGCGAACACCTTAATCTCTAGGCCACGAGAGCCCCCGGAAATATATCTAGATGTGAAAATTCAAATATTGCAGATATTGTATCACACATTTTGTCATAAAGCCTGTCAAATAATATATCAAAGAAGCAATCATGCAACAAAAATCTTGAAATATGGTCACCACAATGATAAACAAGTCCCCACCCATCATCAGAGCTATGATCTAACCCATGGGGTGTGTGCTATCAATCAATTCAAAAAGTAATAATCACAAATCATTGCTTAATGAAGTTGCTTTTTGCTAGTCTGCGTAATAAGTCACACGTGTTGAGGAACATAGTAGGAAAAGTTTAGTTTTTATTTTAAGTACAGAGAAGCACATCAACACATTTATGATCATCAAGTGTTAGAAAAAAATAACAAAACAAGACAGGCAGAAAGAAACAGCAGAAGAGAAGAAGAGAAAGAAATAGGATTTATCAGTATTATCCTCCAACCAATTGCCAGGATGACAGTAGCCTGGAAAAAATGTCGGAGCAGAGTTGCAGTGCCTGCAAACCAAAAACACTAAAAAAGTTTTAGTAAGACTTTTAAGGCACATGCAACAGTAAAACTAAAAGGTCATATAAGTGCTGAAGATTAGAGGTGTTACAAGAGAATAACAAAAAAAGAAAAGGAGGAAAGATAAGGACGATAGATCTTTGACAGGAAGGAAGGAGCAAACCACACCAGAGCACCCGTCAACCACCCACTCAAAAGAAAAAAGCGATCTGAAGATAATGATATTATTTAGCCTCAGTTGAGTTGTAGTGAGTGTTTTAGGACACTTGCAACACCAAAAGGTCATATGAAAGATGAAGATTAGGTATATTACTAAAGAGTATCATACAAAGAAAAAAAAGATTAGGAGGAGGGATAAGGAAAACAGGTAGGCCCTACAAAGAAGGGGTAAACCACACCAGAGCACCGACCAACCACCCAATTCAGTCTGAAGAGAAGAAACATCTACAAGACAACAGTGCTGGGGAAAAGCAAGAAATACAGACAGAATTGTCAAAGGGTTTTAATTTCAATTTAGAGGGCATCATGATTCATTCATACAATGCTACAACAAATAACCTCAAGACAAACAAACTAACGAGTTTGTTTTCTGCAGCCCACAGAATCAGATACATTTTCCAATGCCCCCCAAAAAACAAGAACTCATCCAGCCACAAAGGAGAAAGAATTCTCTGAAAAATCACTGTAAAGTTATCACCCCCGCCCCCCAAACAACAACAAAAAAACAAAACAATACAAAACTATGCATATTTTGGGACATTGTAGTTAGTTCACATCAAATCAGCACAAATAACAGTAAAAATTTGCTTTGCACATATTAGGATAAAATAATATACTGAAAAGGTTATATCTAAGTCTAAGGAACATACCTCAATACAACAACATCATTCCGCTGAATACTGGACATTATTTCAGTACTTGCTGTCATCCCAGGAATTCAAAAGTAATGAACTTTTCTCTATTTCTGGAAACTGTGATGACTATAACTTTGCCCTTATCCAGCGCTTCAGTGTTGGAAGTTGAGCCCTCTGTATGTGTGCTTAGACTGCACATGATTGAACTTCAGAAGTATAACAAATTTTCGGGGGCTATTTTGTAATTCAGTAATTCAGGCCTCAAGATAATTATTGACGAGTATTTCTATAGAAAGCTACGAAAAAGGGGCATGCTAGTCATGAGCTGGACCTGTGTTACTTCAAGTATCCCTGCTTCTTCCTACCACCCTCAACCAAAAGAAAAAGAAAATTAGAATTCCAATACTTACTATAATAGGAAGGAAAATAGGAAACAACTTCTACCATCTGCAACCTGGTGTTAGGCCCAAGGACTACTGCACCAACCCTAGCCCCCCATTGTACTGGAAACTAGATGTGACATATTTATCACCTGTTCAAGATGTCGGTTCCAAGAAAAAAATAGCAACATACTGGTCATTAGAACTAAACAGATCACATGGAAAACGAAGAAGAAATTCAGATGATCACTGCAATCGTCCAGGCAACTGCAATTTCCATCGAGGACATGAAAAAGAAGCAGCTAGATAAACAACAACAATAACTGTAATTGTTTCGTCCACGCATCAGTCCATCTGTTCCTCTTCCAGCTTTTGCTGTGCAGCTCTCAGCCGCGTCTTGTCCGCCATCGCCTGAAGTTCAGGCAGAGCAAACATGGCCAGAGCCTTCTCCTGGTACTCCAGCGACTGGCTGTACGACTTCTGCTTGTACAACTGCCTGAGGGGACAATGAGTAAAGCATCTGATTACAGTATAATCCACTTATATCGACAGCCGATGTATTGACATTTTGCCATATATCGACATATTTTCCAATTACGAAATTTTCCCTTCAATATCTTCATTAAATAATTTTTCTTATAAATATTGACTTTTTCCGGCCCACTTTGCTTTATCGACATGCTTCCATGGTACCTGGCAAAGCCCACGAACATAAATGGGGGGAAAAAGCCATGCTAACGGTCAACGCATTAGTTCTACATTAAGTCTGCATACCCGCCAAGTAGCCTATTCGACACTCCAAGCTTTAGTAGGTCATGTAAGGCCTACAGTGTATACTCCAACACAGTAAAGTGCCTCACAGACGTGAGCGTCTCGCACGCTATGCATCACCTCCCTACCCCCACTCCCAATCGCTCACTCCCCTTCCCCATCCCATTCTCAGTCTGTTGCTGGCAAGTGCCACGGTCAGTGAGTCAGTGCCTCATCTTTCCATTTTCCCCAGCAAGCAGTCATAAACAGGCCTTACAAGGGATGCTACAACAATGTTTGCACATGGTGTGTATAGTGTGCCCCTCCTTGACCCAAATGAAAGTTAAGACATGTCACTAGGTTCTTGTATGGAGGCATGGGGATCTTTTGCAATATGGTGATGAATAACACCGACGGTTTTCTCGTTCAGAAAAGAATTTGGGCAGCTAGAATGTATTACTTTTGGACCCACCCTCATGATATTCAGCACTTAAGGCAGTACCCCCTGAGACTGATGCTAAACTTACTTGGCAATCAAGATCAGGTTCTGAAATTCTTCATTGTCCTCGGGGTCTTCAGCCACTTCCTCTTCATCATTATCAGATTCTAAAACAGAAAAAAATAAAGAAAAAATTATTTTTTTAAAATGATAAAGCTTTTGCTTAGAAATAAAACAAAACCAAGAAAATGTTCAGTACAACCAGTTGGCTGTTCAGTGAAGACCTTTAGCTGAACATTTTTCCCCCAATTTCTTTCATTTCTCTCTGCACTGCACGCAAATGAGTTGTGGGCAATCAGAAGAAAAAAAGTTTACAATTGATAGTGGCTCATGAGCAATCAGGCACCCTTGTGGAATAGAAGAAAAGAAAAGAAAAGAAAAAAAAAGTGCTGACAAAAATTCAATGAACAGACAAGCCAGAAAAATTCTCATGTCGAACTTGCAGTGGAAAAAAGTTGTGAGCTCTAATATCCTGGCTCCATTGGGTTAAGAAAGATATTAAATTTTACTCCTATATTCTTCAGTACATCCAGCAGCAAATGGGTCCTTGGTAATGGGTAGAGATGGATTACGGGAATGATTGTGGTATGCTGCTAACAAGACGCAATGTTACACGTTCCCCATGGGTGACCAACAAGGCAATTTGGAATGAACAGAGTTGTATGGAGGGTCTCTGTGATGTTATGCCAGTCTTCAACTCAGGGGACACACAACAAAACCGAACACATTAAACCTTTAACTTGAAAGACTTTTTAGTTTTTAAAGCTAAGAGTTTTATGATACTTGCAACATAAATAGCCTTATAGGTCATGAAAAAATAAGTGCTGAACATTAAGAATTACTAAATGGCCTCCTTTAAGGACAAGCAGACTAACCCAGATTATGGGGGTTTCCAGAAATCTTGACCTACACCAAAAGTGGGCATTGCCCTACCTATAATTAAAGTTTAGTGTCATTGGCGTGTATATTTGTTTGGTTATTGAGAAAACTCTCCTTGTCTTTGAAAGAGACTGAAAAAGGATCCAAAAACTTTGACTTCGATTTTCTCAAAACAGCATTTATCAGGATAGCCTCCTTGTGCTTAAAAGCGACCAAATAATAACATACAAAGAAAAGAATTAGACAAGAGAACAAAGAAAAGAATTAGAGATGAGAACGACGGATGCTTGAGAAAAAAGGAACAAAATCAAAGCACTCGTTAACCAACCACAATTTGTTAAGGCTGCCCTTTTCACCATTCAACAAGGTGCAGATAAATAAATCCCTACACAAACACTTATTTTGGACACTTCCACCAATAGCCAGTATCATCAATTTACCTTCCTCTTCAGCCAAGCTCTGCCCCCCAGCCTCATCATCGGTGCTGTCTTCCACCTCGAAGCACGAGCCGCCGTCAGACTCGCTGTCGGAGATGATGATATTCCTCCCTCCCACTGAGCGTACCTCAGGGCAGTTCTCTTTGTCTTTACCTTCATCTTCCTCCTTATTTACATCCTCCTCCTCTTCTTCCTCGTCGTCTTGGTCGCCACAGTTATCGTTCTCTTTGTTCTCTTCATCAGAGATTTCCCTTTCATTAGAATCCTTCTCCTCATCACTATCAGAAATATTTAGCCTGCTGACGCACACGCTGCGCCGTTTCTTACTTTTACTTTTGTTGGGAGATTCCGAACCTTTGAACAACGCCCTTGAGGCTGAGCTTAAGTCCCTTATGTCATTGTCAGACTGAACACGAGGAGACCCTTTGAGTAAATCCTTCAGTCCGGTTTCACTTTCTGAAAGTTTCAGCGGTGAATTGTTTGAAGATGATGGGTTGGATAAAATTTTGTGTTTCTTAGCTTGCGGTGAGTAAACCGTTTTGTCCTCCCCAACTGCGGGAAGACCAGACACGGGGCTGTTTGAAGTCGTGTCCATAGCAATGAAGGAAAGTTTGCGACAGGCGGAAGACACGTCCATTGGGTCTTCTTGAAGTGAGCGCTGTGAAGGTGAAGTGACCGACGAGCGTTGTGCGACCGGTGCACTGTCAGGGGTTTCTGGCACTAAAACCTCCTCTGTGTGAGGAGTGGAGCTCATCATCTCACCCGACTCCGCGCCAAACCCTGCACCTCTGTGTCCCATCTTTAAACTCGACGACAACTTTGAGTCATAGTCAGGCGAGGAGGCGATCACTTTAAGCGAAGGCGGTAAATTTGGCGTTGATGTCAACGTATTTTTCGACGACACTGGCAGCAGTTTCGGTGTCAGTCTCCCTGACCTGGACGGTGACTGCTTCTTGATAGGGCTGAACATCGCAAATTTGTTCTTACCGGGGCTGGATGTAGGAGAATTCAATTCTGCCAGCTTGGCTTTCACTGGGGAGGAAGCGTTGCTGCTGCTGGCTTCCTCCAGCATCTTTTTTCGCAGCAACGACTTCTCCAGTCCAACGAGAGGGCTACGACCATCAGGGGAGATAAGAATTTCTTCTTTGACTATATGCCCCTTTGTTGGGACTTGTGGAGAGCGATAGCGAACCTCCTCTGCTGACAAAGGCTGCAGGACACGACGCTCTGTCCCTTGGTTAGTTGGCGAATCGGAATCCAACTCCATTGCCTGGATAAGGGAGAAAAAAGCAAAGTTATGCAACACAATCAATTAGAAGAGGAAAGACATCCAGCTCCAGATGCTGGAATCTTAAATTTCGCTTTGACCCCTCTTTAAATAATGATGCTATATCATATGGACATATAGTTTTCATACTGGGATTATTTTGTTAAATCATGAGAAATTTAATCCATGGCAATTTCACGGTTTTCTGCAGTCACTTTTACGTTTACATGTCCAGCAGCCGACCAAAGGCAACTTTTGCAAAATATTTCAAACTATTGTTCACAAATCAGGAACACCAATTTCAACAGTTCATGGGACACATGTTGTTGTTGAACATTGAGTTCCTGATAAAGAAAGCAGAATTGAAAAATCTGTATGAATAACAAAGTTAAGTTTCAAAACAGCAATTCTTCAAGTGCCATCGAACGACCAGGAAGCGCGTCCTTAAAGAGTTAAAGATGGGTTCTCAAGTCACTCCTTAACCTTCGTCCTGCAGGGACAAGTTTATGTCGCCCGATAAGCCTATTTCGGCACCTCGCCTTCATTCTGGTCCCGCGTCAGTCTGGCCCCCTGGCTCGGCGCATCCACGCCGAGCATTATCTCCCCATAGCTGCCACTCAGTAATTTCAAAAAAGGAGGAAATTCACGCGAAGGCGTGTACGCGCTCTCTCCGAAGTCCGGAGTAAAACCAGTGAGATCCAGAGGCAATATACAGGAAAATCTAGCCTACGGTTTTGGCAGGAAAAACTCACATTTGTTAACCATAGGCAACTGAATTAAAATGTATTTGAAAAAAAACAACAAAAAAAAACAAACAAAGGCACTAAGTTGACTAACAAGCATTTGAGCCAATTGGACACAGTTTGGACTTGGTGACTAAAAATCTAGTGTTTGTTGCCAGAGGGTGTCTCATAAAAAGATTTCTTTCACTTTAAACTTGTACATCGATTTAGAGCAGTATTGGATCAAGGAGGCAACACCTTTGCCGCAGTACTGAGCGATTTCGGCACTCCTATTACAATTGCGACCCCGTTTGCACTTAGTGCCCATATAATGTGTTTCTTACTGAGAGATCTACACGGAATTAAAATGATAGCCTAGGCTGTCTAATCTAGCTCTAGAATCTAGATTATACATGTATCTAGAGATAGATTATCTAGATCTAGATTCACTTCCACAGCCACAATAGCCGTCATGTAAACAAACGGGACCGCAATTGTACAGGAGTGCCGCAACTTTATGGCACCAAACGCAAAGGGCAGCAAGCGGCTTGTTCAATTTTCTAATGAGCTTTTCAAGTCGAACACCGGCTGCTTCTTTCTCATTCCAGCCCCTTTTATTTCTGCATCAATTTCTCTTGAATTTCCGCCGTTTTCAATGACAACTCGGCGCGCCAACGCCCCGATTCCCATCGACACTACTGTGTTGCTCCACAACAATAAACAATGTGAAACTAGCGCTAGGCCAAGAAGAGCGGAAGTAGAAAGCTACGGCGGACATGCGCAAGCCGCGTTTTCGTCTCTCTCCCGGTTCGGTGTTTTCCGCGTTGAAAAAAAAAAGTATCGCAATTTGCGACTGAGAGCGGTCCAGCGGAGGAAAGAGAAAAGTAGCGGGAAAAGAAAGATGAAGCGGAGTTTCCGCTATTTAGCGGGAAAGTGGCAGCTATGTCTCCCATTCAATTCAGATCCCGCGTCGGATCCGCAATAATGAAACTCAAGTGTGTGTGCGTCAGTCTGCTTAAGTTTGTGTGCGTATGTGGCCTTCTTCCAGATCCGCCTGCGTTGGTTCGTGACTGAGGCATACGTCTCATTGAAAACATGCAAAGTTGGTAGCTCTAGATGTTCGTCGAATGAAATTATAGAACAAATTGACTCACTCTAGACATGAGGAGCTCAAAAGGATAGTCAGGAAACAAGACTTCCATTTTTCTATACAAAATCTTTCAAATGAGCTTCATTTTGTATGAAATGATACTACCCGATAAAAAATAAGCTTGTTTGATAGTTTTGAATACTATTGTGCAGGTGAAAAGAACAATTTGAGGGCAAAACATTAGGAAATTGACCTATACCTTTCGAACCCCAGGTCATTCATAACAACAAGAGCGTCTAAAAAGGTTATTCGAATGGGTGCAACTATTCATAATGTCTTATCAGCTTAAGAGAGGGGGTTATTCATGTGTTCGTAACACTTTACAAACAGAAAGCTGTAAAAGACAGAGCGTTATTTTCATCATCGATTAACACACTCCCACGGTATTGCACACGTTTCCAGGCGCGCACGCTCTACACCAACAGTACACACTGAGTGACCCCGCCGGCCTGCCCGGAATGTCTGATGTGATCGGTTGCTGATAAGATTCGCATCTCAGCAGACGCAGGACAAGAGCTATCAGTCCATACAAAGGGTTCTGGAATTCAGTGCATAAACTGTACTCATAAATATGATATCAGCTATTTTATAATTTTATTTTTAACTGGATTTAACTATACTGAGTACTGGAAAAATCACTGATATTTTGGAGAATTTGAAACATTATATTTCCAAATAAAATTTGAACACACACACCTCAGTAATATCAATGACATCATCATCATCATCACCACCACCATCATCATCAGATACTTGCACTACGTTGTTTGATGAAGTTCCAACTGTGAAAAAGAAAAAGAAATATTCCCATAATTCAGAACATAATTGACTTCGTCATGAACACAAATCAATTTTCAAATGTCAATTTGGTAAACTTTTTTAATGTATGTGTTATGTCCCCTACACACAATTTAGATTATTTAGGAGGCAGGCTTTCGATTCTGCCTGTGAGGACCAACCAGGGCTAAGACGGATACAGCATTTCAGTCAAAAGACCAAGACACTTTCTAAAAATTTATCCCCACTCTGGAATTGAACTCAGGTCTGTGTGCGACAGCTAAGCATCTAACTGCTACACCTTGAAGACCTGAATCATGAGAAAGTGAGCTGATGGTGTAATTAAACATAAATATCAAGATGTGACATAAAAGTGAGCACTCTCCAAATTGTAATTTTTGACAAATCAGTATGAAAATAGCGATTTCAAGCTGGAGCCCACAATAATTTTATTAAATCCAGTATGTATGCACACCATAGCTCACTAAAGACCGATCCATGCTGTTCTCCTCTCCTTAGGTGAGTCTACCTTCCGGGGTAGGTACAGCATCAACTATAAAGTTGTATTTTTAACTCACTAAACTTGAGTGGCCACAACTTCTTTAAAAAATGACAAGCGACCACTTCCAGGGGCCTGTGTGATGCATACAGATGTAATGAGTTTTTGGGTTGTTTTTTTCCATCTGAACAGCTATGAAGGCGAATTGAACTTTATGTGAAGTTTCTCTAAAGGAAGCTACACTCCTTTGCCTTTATATCTAGGTCCCTTATTTGCTTTAAGTCAAAGCACATGTTGTTAAAGTGGTCAAGATGAGTCGGGGGAAAAAAAATCAATTCCGTCAAAACGTGGAAATCAATTCCAGGGACAATGAATTACCTTGTATTTCACTGCCTCACTCACCTGTAGTGAAAAGCCCACTGGGAGCGGGAACTCCTGCGTTTGATGGAGGTGGCACACGCCCGGCTGTCGGCGGGTATCTCATGACACCCTTTGACCTCTCCTCGTACGAAATGGGGATGTTGGATTCCTCCGCAATCAGCTGCTGTGCCTTTTGTTTCTGCAAGTCGCGAAAGTTAAAACAAATACCATTTAACGTCAACAAAGTAAGAATGAAAAGCAAGAACCAACAGGAAAAAAATTCTGAAGAACGTTATGGGTGATAAAGGAGTGAGAGGAAGACAACAGGAGACACCTGGAGTCAAGTAGATTAAGAAAAAAACAAGGGAAAAAAAGGGGGGAAAAAAACAAGACAGAAATTCCGTGGCACTTTCTGTCTTCACCACAACCGGTTTATAGAATCATACATGTAAGTATAATTGTCCATTTGCAGCATTATGTTTTGGCTCATATAAATGCATTTCAAAACACACTGTGCTTTTCTAACCCAAAATTTTCATGGTCATGCCCTATTGAAAAGGCTTCCATTGTGGCTGTTGGAGGATGTGTAAAGTCCATTATAATTAAAATGATTTGCTAGGGTTAAAGTAACAAACCGTAGCAAAGGCAAATATTTTCTTAGAAGAGACACAGTCAAAATTTACCCATTATTCTCTGTGGCCAACACAGAGTTAAAATGGCGCTTTCTCTTCCCGGTGAGCTTACCCTGTAGTTGATAAATTGTGCATTATTCTCTTCAATGTTGTTCATTTCTTGGACGTCATCGTCCTCCTCATCGTCGCGGACTGTCGTCTGTTTGAACATCAGGTCATGATCGCTGATGCCAAATATGTCTACATTGAGAGCAAAAAAAGACAACAGAACAATTAAATAGATACAGTGTCGGACATGTCCGCAACGATAACTCGAGATCACAGAGAAAAGAGACTGTTACAGACAGATGGCCACTATGAACAGGGGTCTGAGTTACGGTCAGTTACTAGACTTGACAAACTCAACAGATGCTTTCCAAATCGATGTCATAATGCAGTTCAAACATGTCAAACTACTGAATTATCATGGGACAACTACACGCTGTAAAGAAAGGTAAGATTCAAATGTGAAACAAAACACTTCAAAACACAAACACATCTGCCTTGTGGATAGGGATCCAAGTGATGGTCACTTACAAGTACTAGACTTAACAAACTCAATAGATGCTTTTCAAATCGATGTTATGCAGTTCTAACTTGTCCAATTTTATTGGAATATCGTGGGATAATTACATGTAAAGGAAGGTCACACTTGAAGTTGACATATAAGCCACTTCAAAACACAGAGGGCACGTCTGTCTTTGGGCAGAATGGTAACACCAGGACTGATAGGCCAGAGAATGAATTAAGAATGAGGACAAAGAACAGAGTTGGAAGAATGTTTAGTTTTTGCTCAAGTTTTATGGCACTTGCAACTCAATAAGGTCAAGTAAGTGCCAAAGATGAGAGGTGTTACAAGACAGTAACACACACAAAAAAAGGAGACATAAGGATGATAGAGGTTTGATAGGAAAGAAGGAGCAAATCACAATGGAGAACCCACCAACCATCCGAGAGATAAGGACGATAGATGTTTAATAGGAAAGAAGGAAAAATTCACACTGGAGCACCCGCCAACCACCCACAGAAGGAAGAAGAGAAGAAACGCGGAGGTGACCGGCCTCTTACTGAGAGAGTGCAGGAATGCGATGTGCTCGTCAAGCTGTGTGTCTGACTGTCTCTGACTGCCGTGCATCTCCTGCAGTTGCTGCTGCGTCTTGGAGAAGGTCGGGTCGTCCAAGGAGAACAGCTCCTTCAGCTCCATCTTCGTGAAGTACCTGGAGACATAACCAGGTGCACCACGTGTGTAACTGTTTCAACTTCTTCAGTGCTGAAATCCAATTGACCATTCTCCTTTTTTAAAAACAATGTGAATTTTTTTTCGTTTTTTGCTCCCATCAACATAATTTAGACTATTTAAGAGGCGGGCTTCCGACCCAGCCTATCGGGCTGAGAGGGATACAAATATCCCAGCAAAAAGGCTGAGATACCCGATAAAATTCTATCCACACTTAGGAATCGAACTCAGGTCTCCTGCATGCGACAGCAAAGCGCCTAACCACTTCACCACAGACACCAGACCCTGAACACTGTAATGCGCCAAATCAAACAGAATACATCGAACCCTATTCCCATCACTCCTGTGTATAGTAAGTGCTACTGTAAACCAAATTTTTCAACTGGATCAACAGAAGTGAAATTTATTTATTCATTTTTCATTATACGAACCCGAGAAACTATAACATCTCAGTTGAAAGAGCTGCAGAGTTGGCTTACCTACCATAGAAAACTGCATCAAAGGATAAAAGAGTAAAAGTAAAATTTAAGTTCCGTAACCCCCCTCCCCGCACATACACACACAAACCTGTAAGGGTTGGCAGAGGCTCCAGTGGTCTGCTGGGTGATGCTGTCTTTGAAGACCTGGCGGCGGTATATTTTCTCCTCCACGGTGCCACATGTGATCAGGCGATACACCACCACATTCTTCTCCTGGCCAATGCGGAATGCTCGGTCCACGGCCTGAGCGTCTGTGGCTGGATTCCAATTTGGGTCGTCTGTGGAGACAAAAGTAATAATATAATAATAAATAGTATTTGTAGAGCACAAATCCCCGATCGACAGCACGCTCTTTGTGCTTTACACTATATTATTACCCCAGCAGACCACAGAACACTAGGAAACATTCTCAGTCTCCCGGGAAGCATACAGTGCAAGCAGCTGATTAAGCGCTCAAACACTAACAAACTGAAAAGATTTTTCACTGTCTATAGCTAGATACCCATTCCCACCTGGGTGAGGTGAGGAAAATTTGTGTAAAGTGCCTTTCCCAAGGACACAATGTCGGGCCCCTGACGAGATTCGAACCCATGATCTTACAGTTGCAAGTCTGAAAGTAAAAATAGGGCTAAAGAAAGCTAGCAGAAAATACTGCATAAGGCTATAAGAGAAATATTTTATTGAACCTTCATAAGATGAGAATAACATCATGCTTTCACCCGTTTCTGTGACATGAAATATATATATATATATATATATCTATATATGTATTCAGCATTATATCAACAGAACTCAAGGCTCTTTCTCAATCGATATCTCCAATTTTCTTCCTCTGTCCCTCATATACTCACTCTTTCCCTACCTGCTTAAAATACAACATTGTAAAATTACCAAACATATAACGTGGTAAAACTGCCAACTATAAAATTGGGTAAATTTATTGGCATACACAGGAAAAAAGTACTTGATCAAAAATATATGAGGGTGATTGTGGCTTCTTTTGTTGAAAATTACAAAGTTTACATAGCTGTAAGTGAAAATTGCTTCCTTTACCTCTCTGGTCTATTTCTTTAATGGGTTGCCCAGAGCTACCCTTTGAAAATCTTTTGTGCTATAAAAAATGGGTCACAGCATTTGTTACTATCTACGAGGGACGTCCAGAAAGTAAGTACCGGTTTAAAATAATTATAAAAGAAATAATTTTCCCAATCAAAACGATTTATTTCTTATTTAATACCTCATATGTATAACTACTTCTCTATGTAGTCACCAGAACTGTTGAGGCATTTGTTGTAGCGTGGGACGAGCTTCTGAATGCCTGCATCGTAGAAAGCTGCCGCCTGCGATGTCAGCCAATGTCCAGTCTCTCCTGTGAGATCAGAGTCTGAGTCGAAGTCCTGCCCGGCCAAAAACTTTTTCAAATGCAGGAACAGATGAAAGTCACTCGGAGCCAGGTCTGGGCTGTACGATGGGTGCTTCAACTGTTCCCATCCGAAGGAAGCGATCAGGTTTTGGGTGTGTGCAGACTTGTGAGGAGTCGCATTGTCGTGAAGCAGAACAACGCCGTCGCTAAGCATTCCGGGTCTATAGAGGCCTCTCAAGGTGTTCTTGTCTGATCCACAGTTGGTACTGGCTAGTCGTTGGATGAGATTAAGTGTCTTCATAGCCTTCTTCCTAAGGTTGTTGGTGTGTTGTTTCAGGTTGAGCTTACTGTCAAGTTGTACTCCAAGATACACTGGGTTAGGCCGCAACCATATTAACGCCCGACACAGATGGTCAGACCAGACCGTCTTCGGGCACAAAAGAATGCACACCGGCTCTTTAGTAATGAAAGGTAACAAAAACGGTTTCAGCTACCATACTGACGCCCGACGTCCTGCGTCGTCCCCGGTCAGACCATCTCCGATAAAACATGTTCTATCCAAGACGGTCCGTCGGGCGAAATGGGAGGTAATTTTAATGATGTTATCTCTGCATAGTTGTGTCCCCTTTCCCGCCTCAATGACACTACACAGAATTCTAGCAGCCCTACTCCCCTAGTCAGCTCTGCATAATATATCTCTAGCAGTTCATTGAAACTGCTATGTTTCAAGCGATAGTATTGTTGGAAATTTCACTATCTTCCAACAACAGTGGAAACAAATGATGAAATTCACTTTGTGTATCACGCTTTCTTTGGATGGGATGCACTGAAAATCTTCTTGTCTTGGTTTTTTTCCTTTTCTTGTCTGCCTCTCAAAAGCAGCAACATCAAAAAAAATTTTCTTCTACCACACGCCATATTTGGAAGACGGCGGTGTCTGACCGCCAAACTCCAGTGTTAATATGGTGGCGGCACTCGACGGAAAACGGCGGGTCTGGTCTGTCTGTCGGTGTCGGGCGTTAATATGGTTCTACCCTTATTCTCCTTTTTCAAGTTGGTTTGAGAGGGATTTCTGCATTTGCAAGGCTATAGCTTCTCGTAAAAACAGTATACAGTTTTTTCGCAATTTACTTTCATCTTCCATAAACGGCAATAGGTTCCTAGGGAATTTAGATCCATCTTGTAGTCTTCGTCTGCTCATTGTTGTTGAGTGTCCAGTGTGCAAAAGGACCAGGTCATCAACAAAAAATGGTACTTACTTTCTGGACGTCCCTCATATAAAATCTTTACTTTAGAAGGGTGAATACTCTGTGGTTGCTGTATAGATAAAGGCCACAAGAAATCAATCCAAAAGTTATCTAGTTTTTTGGGTTTGGTCTGGTAAGGGTGTCAGTACCTTTACCTTCATATGGACAGGCTACTCTAAGGTATGGAATAAACGGGAGGAGGGGGAGTGGAATTTTTTTTTTAGTGGGAGGGGCGACATTCAACCTCATACCCCTATACTAGTCTGTCCTCAGAGAAATACGCGCCCGCAGTTTGCACGCGCAACTTTTGCCATTTTCGTGAATTTGCCAATTTTAGCCAATTTTCTGCAAAAGTAGGAAAAATAAAGATAAAATTTGGTTAAAAATAACCGAAACTTTCTTCCATGACTAAAAATAACAACGCCAAGAGGGACAATTCGTAGGCCTACCTGAAATAAATCTACCACTTCCTTTGTACTAGTGCCCAGTGCGGATGTGATCGGGTCGGGTCGGGATGATCGCCCGACTCGTCGCCTGAAAACAACTCGTCTGTTTTTGAGGCAACGAGTCGGGGGTGATCGACTTGTGCTACGATAGCCGCTTTGCGCCACCAATCTGGCAAGCAAACCGACCCGAGCCCCCAATAGTCTTGTCTGGACTGAATCATCTGTCTTCTTGCTAGATCTAGAGTAGCCTAAATCAATCGTAAACACGATTGTCTGATTACTTTGCTTGCTTGGTTCTGTAGCACCAGGTAAATAGATCTAGATCTAGTATAAAAATTTGTGAAAGACTTTAAATCTTAGGCTAGGAGTAGGAGGGTAGATTCATCCAGAAAACCCCTAAAGGGGACGTGCAAATATAATCTTACGCCTGGAAAGGGGGGGGGGGGGGAAGAAAAGAGTAAGAAGGGGTCTCGAACCAATGTAATATTACACGTTAATATAACAAGGAAAATAATTTATGACAATTTTTAAAAATAACACATTAATCATTACAAAAAGAGTAACTATACTATACACTTAGAGTCAGAGCGGTAAGCACAGCATTGTTGCATGTTTTTCATGAAAACTATTATATTAGGTAAAAGTAAAGCGCACAGAACAATGATTGTAACACGGATTTGCGCATATATCATATTGTATTATTATAAGCGAATAATGTAATATTACAGGATTTTTTTTTGGGGGGGGGGAAGTAGCTAAAAGGTGTAAGATTGTATTTGAACAGCCCCAAACTGAGGTGGTCACTCCTGCCCAACGTCAGCAAGAAGACCTGACGCATGTGTCAGGGGACAAACTGTTTTTGTACACCATGCAACCTCAAAGCAGTTTTTTGGGGGGGGTTTTTTGGTAGACATTCACATTTAACGTCTGATTTTGATCTAGATATCTTATGTTGGTTACTTTGACTGCAATGAGAATACCAACAATGTATTCCAATAATTCCATGACATTTTTTTAAGCTATACACGTCTTGCAACTTGCAACTTTTGCTAATTTTTCTTGCAACTTTTTGCGACTTTCGCTATTTTCAAATGCAACTTTTGCTCTTTTCAAATGTAACTTCCTCTGAGGACAGACTAGTAGGAACAAATCTGTTTTATTTCTCCTTCAGTGAATAAAAGAACAAGAGATCATGAAATTTTAGTGATTTTAGTAAGTTACTATGACTGTGACAACTTTTCGCTTTAAGGAACAAACCAGTTTCATTAAAAAATATAAACCAAAGTACAAAAGTTTTTAAAATGCACAAAATTGTGGTAGCCAACCTGGTACCGGTACTAATACTGAGGATATTTTGTCATTTACAACAAAAAAAGAGTTTCATTCAGATATATCTAGGTTCTAGATATATATAATGTTTTAAATGATCATCAGTCGTGGCAAGCCGGAAAATAATAAACCGGGGGTATGGTATGGAATAAGAAGCAAGGGGTGCGCACACAAAAAAAACGGACTGAAAATTAATAAGCAGGGCAGGGGGAGGACCCCTATTCGATACCTTAGAGTTTTAGTTTTTAATAGTTTTAGTAGATTCACTAGTAGTGATGAACTGACAGGACAGGTCTACATTATTAATGTTAATTACTTTTTTGCAGCAGACTTGGAAGAACATGGGAGTTACTTACAGATAATGACCCGATCAGCAGCTGTGATGGTGAGACCGACCCCACCAACCTGTGCACAAACAAATGAAAGAGCCAATCATAATTAATCCTTCAAATACGCTGCATTCAAACAGAAAAAAACCCAAACAACTCAAGGATGATTACAAAGATACTACTTAATGCCATTAGTAAATGGTGCCTTACTGAACACAGATTAAGTGCCTACATTTGTGGAGTTAAGTGTAAGCTCTACGCTGCTGCACACAGAAGATGGGAGTTTTTTAACGTTGAAGTTATCTTATCAAGTATCTGTGACTATTTGCTGGGATGTTGTACTGCCTAAATGACTTACTATCATTAACCAACTAGATCATTTCAATCTTGATAACCAAAAAAATCACAATACAACAGGAGGCAAAAATAAGTAGTTAGAGTTTTACAGCACTTGCAACACAATAAGGTCATATAAGTGTCAAATAATAGAGGTGTAACAAGAGAGAAACAAACACAAAAAAGAAGGAGGGGAGATAAGGACGATAGATGTTTGATAGGAAAGAAGGAGCAAACCACACCAGAGCACCCACCGAATACGCGCCAGAAAAAATAAGAAATCTGCAATTAAAGACAATTTTGTGTTTACGGTAGAACTGGACTCACAATTCAAAGTGCCTGGCCTTGATAAGCTGTTACAAGAAAATTCCCATCTGATAAACAAGAACCATACCCATGGACGGATATCTAGACAAGACAATACTGTTGTTGCGAGAAAAATGCTTAGCTCTATTAAATCTTGACTAGCAGGGTGAGCATACATGACACTTGAAGAAATATCACTCACTTGAACAGTGAGCAGGAAAATGGTGTACGACGGATCGTTTTGAAATTTCTTCACAATTGCATCTCTGTCCGACATCTGGGTGACTTTTCCGTCGAGACGAGCCACTTTGTGACCCTGAGGAAAATGTCATTTCATTTAGTTTTAGTAAGAGTTTTATGGAACCTGCAACACAATAAAGTCATAAATAAGTGCCGGAGATTAGAGGTGTTACAAGAGAGTTAAAAAATACAAAAAAGGAGGAGGGACAAGGGCGATAAATGTTTGACAGGAAAGAAGGAGCACACCACACCAGAACACTCACCAACCACCCACAAAAAAGGCATTTTAGTTTTAATAAGGTTTTAACTTATAACCATGGAACTCACCCTGTTCTTGACCACTTTGGAAATGATGTCCAGCAACTTGCGAGACTGGGAGAAGATCAGAGTGCGGTGGCCCTCTTCTCGCAGCCGATCCACAAGGTCGACAAGAACCTGCATCTTTCCCGACTCACCCACCAGAACTTCATCAGGGATCATGTCAATTTGATTGGCTGCGCTTTCATACGCCGATGGCTGTTCCAGGGCCTCTTCATCATAGCTGAGTGCACAAAGGAATAAAACCAAGAGAAAAATTAAACATAGTTTACCAAAAAGAAAAGTCAAAAGTCAAAAAGAAACATTCCAAGAACGTATTCATCAAAGGAGAATGCCAGATTAAACAAAAAACAGAAGAGAAAAAACATTAAAAATTTAGTTTAGTTTTAGAAAGAGTTTTACAGCACTTGAAAAACAAGAAGGTTATTTGTATATGAGCCTTTGCCAATAGGTGGGGATATATCATATACACAGTAGTCTCAGCTTAAAATCCCGGTGCTCGGGAGCAAGGAAAATGCGGGACCATATGTGAACCAGGATCTTACTCAAATGGCCAGGGGGAGGAATCCACAGTAACTCATGGTCAGGCCAATAATCTGTACAATGATCTTCCCTTACTTTAAAATGAACTGACGTGACTCCTGGGCACTAAGAGTAGTTTTCAGAAGTCGGTTTTTCACTTTTGTTGTTGTTTGGGGGCATGGCTTTAAAAAAAATATTGTCAAGTGGGAACCAGTTGGCTTCAAGCAGTGCCACCCCACCAAAAATGAATTACTTTCTTTAACGGAGTTCCCCGTCCATGTCATGATGCATCATAAATTGTTGTATTGTGCTGTGACCACACCGACCAATTTTTAAAAAAAATGAAAGGCAGGTTCACTGCCAGCAGATGACCCCATTACGCAGAGGCGATCCGACAGTCCACGAGTATGGGCGCTCGTGTGTCTCGGAAGTTAGAGCGCAAAACTAAAAGACGAGAGCGATGGTCGGGAAAATGTAAGCCTCGACGAGTTCACTGTTTGATAGAATGCAGGCTGACGCTTGCTTGTAGGCCCTCCCCACTTAGTGTGTGATGTAAGATCAGGCGACAGCTCAGGTGTTCAGGGAAAGCAAGGCATTGATGAGTTCACACCTTGGTGTGATCTCGTCTGGGGCACACATTGTAACTGCTTATCGAGATTTACAACAGAGGTGTGATCGCATTCATGAGAGTGAATGATCCGTGATGCGACAGACCGTACAATGATCGCACATTTTCGTTACTTGGTTGATGAGCTGAGGGCGCCCAGGTTTCTTATTCTTTTTTCTTTATTAATTAAACGAAGTACAAAATAACCAAATTTTAATTATGACCTGAAAAGCGGGATCTTAGCCGAATGTAGCTCCTTCAGTGCAAGATCTTAGGGGCGACTATTATATAGTAAAAAATCTGTTTTTCCAAAACAGCGTGATCTTAGGCGGAGACTACTGTACCTTACAAAATCCTTTCCAATTCCAAAAAAAAATGGTGCTACAGCTTTGAAAATTGTATATATCAAGCTTAATATGGTGTTTCAGCTATAGGAGCATAGAAATAGCAGTCAGGTCATCAGAAGAAATCTTTAAAAATATATTTAGTTCTGAATTCGATGCATTTTTAGAATGCAAAACGTGACACGTCGAGTTCGTACTTTTTCTGTCGTCAAGTTCAACAATGAAATAATTGCTGAAAAAACTCATCCTTCTACACTTTTACTACTATAACTACATTATTTGTGGTGCTATATAAGGAATAATGATATCTGTAAGCTGTTTTTTCTTTGTGAGCCTTCTAGACTTTCATTTTCGAGCATAACTCGTGTAGTCATTTCGCAAGGCAACTTCGATTTCCCATGACTTCATGTCTATCGGCCATTTTGGGGCCCTGGAATGAGCATAATATCGTTCAATGTTTACTCTCTGCCCTGATTGATTCCAAGGCTGTGATCGTACGTAATTTTGCAGAAAACGGAAATCCCGCCAGGCGTCGTGCTCTGTCATCATAAATTATATTCAAAAGAACCAATCAGAAAACAACAAATAACCGGGAAGGAGGTACATGCATTGTTCCAGTCGATCCATTCAAAGCGTATTGTTATACGTTGTAAGACAGCGAGAAAAATAACGATGGATGAGACGAATCCATTTAAGTTTTCTTAATGTCATCATCAAATCTTAACATGTTACGTTCGAAAATTCAAACCAAGCAATGAATAACATCGCACTGAGTTCGAGTGATCAAGTAGTGATAGATCTAGGTGTCACCACCCATGCTTGTCTAGACGTCAACGAAAGGGGAAACTTTGATGTAAATTGATATGTTCCAAAATGATGACAAATATTTATTCACTATAATATGTGACATGTGTCATCGTGGTTATGTTTGAAAGATATTTGGTATTTTGCACAGTCATAGTAAAATGTGAATTAAGTCGCATTTTTTTCACCATTAGCATGCATTATGAGTCAAACTGAATGTCCTGAATCTTTGTCTGCCAAAATTTCCCAAAAAAGAATTAAAATATGAAAATGGAAAGTTTTTCATTTCATTCGGACATAACTATGATGACGCAATGCGAACACAAAGACATTCAGAACTTCTTGTTTCTGTGATTTTATATGATCTTCAAGCTTATGTTTGAAAATTAGAGAAATGAAAAAAGTGTTAAAATAATTTTATGTTCCATAAAATTACTCTTCAGGGTATTTTTCACTTTGTGTCATCATGGTTATGTTCGAAAGATATTAGATATTTTGCAGAGATTCATAGTAAAATGTGAATAAAGTGGTATTCTTTCATCATTAACATGCATTGTGAGTCAAACTGAATCTTCGTTTGCCCAAATTTTTAATAAAAGAAATTAAGATATGAAAACCGGACAGTTTTTCCTTTGTTTCGGACATAACTATGATGACACAAATGCAAACACAATGGCAGAGAGAGAGAGAGAGAGAGAGAGAGAGAGAGAGAGAGAGAGAGAGAGAGACAGAGAGACAGAGAGACAGAGAGACAGAGAGACAGAGAGAGAGAGTGACTGCAATGTATACTGACCTATCTCCATCCAGCCCCAACTGCAGGCAGGCTCGTTTGCTGAGCAACCGAGGGTGGTCACAAATTTTTTTTAGAACTGTCAATGCCACTAAGGGAGACTTCTTTGTCATCAGCAACTAGAATGAAAAAACATTTTTGTCCTTATAAGCGTCATATAAGTGCCGAAGATAAGAGGTATTACAAGAGAGTAACTCACAAAAAAAGAAGGTGAGAACAGGATGATAGACATTTGGTAGGAAAGAAAGAGCAAACCACACCAGAGCACAAGCCAATCCAGGGCTTGAAATAGACCGCGGCACCGCAGCAATTTGCCTTGGTGCCTTTGCAATTTGCTGTAATGCCTTTAAAATCAAAGGGTCAGCCGCAGCAATTTTTGCCTAGCCCTTGTTTTTTGTTTTTTAAAAATGTGACACCATGCCAACAAATCAATATTTGTCCTTTTCTTGTCACTAGTGGGGAAAAAAAAGAAAAGAAAGTTATACAAGCGTCTTGTCGGGTTCACCACCGTGACCGGTCAGTGAATCTGCACGTTCACATCACAACTTAATCACAAGATACGGTATCGTGCAAGCACCCGTTGTTAGGATCACCAAAGTTCATTCAAAGTCTGAATGCCGCAAAGTATGGGATTCCGGAATGGGGGGTGGGAATTTTTTTTATTTGTTGAAATTTCATCAAAGTTTCAATCAGACACAGCTCAGCTTGACAATTGTGTCCATTTTGTCATGGCTAGTGCAAACAGTCACAACAGTGATAACCAAACCTCAGCAGTGTCTGAAAAAAAGCTCTGGATGAAAAAGAAGACTGCAGATGTGAGAGAAAGTGCAAGTGTGATGATTACAAAGAAAGCAAGAAAGATGTGCTGGATAAGCTGTTGCTGTGCTTGGAAGAGAGATTTTCTGGCACATCAGAAGATAAAAGTTTTGAAAGAGTGCAAGGACATTTGACCGGACAAGTGTGCCTGAAATTGACAAAATGGATGGGCTGAAAGAATATGGGGAGACACAGATGAATGACTTGATAGCTCATTATGAGACTGTGCTTCAACACCAAGGATGTGCAGCACTGAAAATAAAGAAAGAGTGGCTCATGTTTCTCTCTGAAAGTCAGGGCTTAATACCTCTGAATGAGAGCAATCCTGAAAAAACAAAGGAAATTTCCCAATCTGTCTCATTTAATCTGTTTTGCCATCATCCACAGCCAAGGCAGAAAGACAGTTCTCTTTGATGAGGCGCATCCTTGGTGACTGGAGGCATTCGCTTTCCAGAGATATGCTAGAAAAGATCATGCTTATATGTCCCAATGGTCCTGAGATCAAAGAATCAAATCCAGAACCCTGCATTGCCAAGTGGCAAGAGATGCGTCTCACAAATAGACGTCCAGATAAAACAGCATTATTCTCAGAAATCATCTCTGATGATACTTTTTATTAAAATCACTTGTTTTTTACCATAAGGGACAAACAGCAAGCCAGTCTTTATCTATAGATATTGTGTGTGCCAACATATTTTCAATATTCTGATCAAATCATATGTCATAATAGGGAAGGCTGATCGTTTAGGTCTTTTTTTAATAACATACTTAAAAACTTGTATTTTCAAAACTTGTTTTCAACTATCAAAGTCATAACCTCATACTGTTTAACTGCTAAATAGCAGTTTTTAGTTATTCATTCTTTTTTTCCATACAAGTTCTAAGTTGTTTTCACTACTAATTTTCTTTTTCATACAAGTTCAAAATTCGTTTTCATTTATGTACCATGATTTATTTTTATTTTATCACTACACTGCCTGTAAACTACTCTGTTTGAATCTCATTAATAATTAATGGCTTACCTAATTGGTCATACTTATTACTGTTTTCTATCATGCCCTATTGTCAACTGTCACGTTCTCATGCATATTTATCCAGTCAATAAGAGGTAGTCATAAAGGCATTTAAAAGTGAGATGTAATCGTGATCATTATTTGATTTAGAACTGATTTTTCGTGCTTTTGTTTTGATGTGATTTTACTGGGGGGGGGGGGGTGTAATTTACTAGAGGTTTTACGGCACTCGCAACTGCATAAGGTCAAATGAGTGCCAAGGGGTGGATGTCAACAGAGAAGTCTTCACAGGGAATCAGGCTTACTCTGCTCACCTCTCTAGCTTCAACAGCACAAAGTCTGTTTCGACTTTCAAGGCACCCCGGAAATAGCAGGTCACAAGAGTGTGACAAACATACCAAAGAAGTAAAGGAAAAATGACAATATTAAGAATTAGGAAAGAAAAAACAGCAGTTTCCTGTTGTAGATCAGGGACAGTTATGAGCGTGACATTGATGAATCAGCCCATTTACAATTCTACTGTGCATGAACGAGAAATGTCCCCACCCCTTTGGGATTGGCCTAAAGACACTTCAGTCAGTGGCACCGCCCCGCAGGGTGATTTTACTGTGATTTACTTTTACTTTTGTAGAGAGCAAGAGTAAACCGTATTGTTATCTATATAAACGTTGTGATGCACGGTCAAGTATTACCAACTGTAATCAACAAAATAATCCCCTTTAATTTTTGCTATGGAGCCCTAGCAAATTGCCTCGGTGCCCTCTGATTTTAAATTTTTGCCTGCCCTCCTGAACACCTAATTCAAGACCTGCCAATCACCCGCTTGTGGGTGACACGTGTGCGTTCTCATTTTCAACCACAAGCGGGTGATTGGCAATGAGAACGCACACGTGTCAGAGGCTAATTATTCATTATCTCATTTCAATGCAAATGTTTTACACCCATACTGACCCAGTTTATATCATTCAGAAGGCAGGCAGCTTCAATACTGCCTGTCAAGACCAACAGTGGCTGAGTAGTAGATGCTGAGTAGTAGACATGCTTGCAGAAAGACAGACAGTAAAGTTGACAAAACAAACTTCCACAAAGGGGAAATAAACACATCTTTATCTGCAAAGAACGGTGAAGAGATGTGTAATACTCGATCCATATTAGGATGTCAGGCTGAGGAAAGAAACATTCCAACAATGCCCATTCCAGAATTTAAAAAATAAAACTTAACTTCTCTCAGAAACAGACCTATTTTTTTCTAAGGTTACTTGGTACATACCTCTTTCACATGGTCCAAAGAGATGAAGTCGTTATATATCTGTTGCTGTGTATCCGTCAGATGAAGCCAAATCACCAGGTCATTTTTGCGAGTCATTGATGGCATTCTGTGGAAAAACAATAACGACATTATAAGGAACTCCCATTTTTAAGATGCACTTTCGCTCTGTGAATGCTCAATAGACACTATAGAGGAAATACCGTACGAATATAAACATTTATTCAACTAAAGTAAAATTATCCACATAAAAAACAATGGCTCTCTTTCTCTCCCTCTCATGTGTGCATTCTGAACAAGGAGGACATACAATATATTCATAAGCGTGAGGAAAACTTTCACAGCGCTGTCGATGTTGCTGTTGCTGTTGTTGTCGTTGATTTGTAAACAGCGAACCAGGAAAATAACTGAAACATTTTACTGCACATCTAGCAATTACTTTTCTCTTTTCCTCCATCTGAGATAAATAACACGAAAATTTAAAAAAAATTAAAATTGTGATTCTCAAAGAGGAAATCTAGAAATATTTCCACTTGATTGGAAGTTTGCATGAGTCGGAGACAAAATCATTGTCACTGATTTTAGAAAGCCTTGAATCTATTTTTGCTGCATCTCATTCTCAAGTAATAATGAGAATGAACAAGAAGCGAACATAATTTTTTTTTTGGTTAAGTGTTTTACGGCACTTGCAACAAAACAAGGTCGTATAAGTGCCGAAGATTAGAGGTGTTACAAGAGAGTAACAAACACAAAAAAGGAAGGGAGATAAAGACGATAGACGTTTGATAAGAAAGAAGAAGCAAACCACATCAGAGCACCCGCCAACCACTCAGCGAACATAAAAAATACACCTCAAGTTTGAAAAAAAAAAAAAATGAAAAATAAAAACAAACTAACGAACAGGACATAAATTGTAGGTAGAAGCCCAACAATTACGCAAAAGACCAAACAAATTTTGCGTACTTCAGCGAGTCCCCACCCCCTTCCTGCTCGTTCTCCTGTGCCACTTGAGCCTTGGTGCGTCTCAGGAAGTATGGCTGGATGATGGACTTGAGAGCCTCGGCCATCTCCTGACCTAGTCGCTTCTCCACGCCCGACGCATCTCGCTCACGGGCCTGGAGTGGAGGGAGGTGGGGTGGGGTGGGGTGGGGGGGAGGGGGAGAGGGGTGAAAAGAGGGAGGAAGGAGGGGTGAGTGGGACAGAGAAGGGGAAGGGAGATGGGGGGAGGGAGTAGAGGTGGGTAGAGGGAGATGGCACAGTGATACAAACACACATAGTCTATACATTCTGTCTTAGGATCATCTTCTTTGTGAGAAAGTACATAATCAAATAGAGTCAAAATTGTCTTAGACTGCCACCCATTTTCAAGGGGAAAAGTGGTCATTTTAGGTAGGTGGACGTCTTACACACTGTCATCATTGTCATTATAATGTTTATAAAAAGCCCCAAAGGAGAAATGGGAAGTCGTCATTTGTACAGGTGAATTATTGTCTAATATGTAAACATGTAGTATATACTGGTAAAATTATTATTAATACAATTATTATTACAAAGCAACTGTACCCTTATGATCGGCGATTCAAACTCCATCTTGAAGGTTCTCATAGTGCCCAGTAAGGAGCCTTGATGCACATAGTCGAACAGAGCCCACAATTCCTGCAACAAGTGGAGCAGAAGTGTACATATACAAACATCAGCACGACCACAACCTCATTTTATAACAAACAACAACAACAACAAATTTTTTAAAAATAAATAACCACCAAGTTTGATGATGACAGAAAAAGAGAAAAGAAGTAAGAAGGAAAAATATGTGAAATGGTATAGGTTTAACACCTGTATCAACACTATTAGGTTATTCAAGACAACGGACCTCTGAGCTCAACGTCCATCTCAGAAAGGACGGAGCCAAGTAGGAAATTTGTGAAAAGCGCTTCTCCCAAGGACTCAACACCGGGCCCAGCTGAGGCTCAAAGCCCCGAACTCGCAATCTCACGATTAAAGGTCCGGTTGCCTGACCACAAGGCTACCGACACCACCTAAAGTAGAAAGAACAAACCACACCAAAGTAAGGACGAGCTGATAGCTCTTTTGGTATAGTATGGACTATCCTAGTTCGAATCCCCAAAAGGTAGTCTTTGAGCTTTGGTTGTGTCGAGTTTTCAAGGCTATTGGAGGAGGACATCAAATTCGGAGGTCATGCCTCTTGTATCATCTGAGTGCTGAAAGGGCCTTAGACCCATACCATACCTACACTTGGGCACAAACCAACCAACTTAGCATAGCAACAGAGGCAGTCATAGGGGGAAAAAAGACCAATGGTGAACAAATTTCATCTATTCAGATAGTTGGAAAATTCAGGAAAAAAAAACAGGGAGTCATCAGACATCTTCACAAATGCACTGGCTTGTCGAAGAGTTTTCAAGTTGCCACAGAACTTGTTGCTAATAACCAGTTTACACAGCAGAAAGTTTTATCAAATTTCCATTTGACACATTTGAGGGCAGCCAGGTTTTTTCCTTCGTGGAGGGACAAAAGCTACCATTTTGGCACAATTTGATAAAATATTCCAAATTCAAACATTTTATTTTCTTCCTCACAAATCAGAAGGCTAATATTCATTGCCGGGTCAGCAGATCTTTTGTTTCAAAGAGGAATGTGATCAGCCTCAATGGACTTCGGGGTCAAATTTGATGAAATAAAGCAGAGGTCTGAGATAGTGAGCACTGGCTAGCACCACCCCACAAATGTAACAAATACATAAAATAGAGATTTGACAAAACTTTCAGCAATAATTGGCACTGGGTAAAAGGAACACTGGTTTTCACTAAGCAGCCACTCTGTAAAACTTTTATGACGCTCACAACTGAATAAGGTCAAGTGAGTGTGCGGTACACAAGTTGGTTGTTTTCGTCTTAGTTCATAGCATGTATTGTTTTGGGTACCTAATCACTCATGAGGGCAGACTGACCTTTAGATTGTTCTGCACTGGGGTTCCCGTGAGGATGATGCGGTTCTTTGCAGGAACACGGTGCATGCTTTTAGATGTCTTAGTGGGATTTTTTATGCGATGCCCTTCATCAAGGATCACATAATCCTGAAAACACATTAAAAACTCATTTTACATAACACTCCCGAGTAAAAGTGCAATGATCACACTCCACCTCCCCAAACCTTTCCCCATTATTAAGACAAGAAAAAAAGAACCAGTATGATAAGTTTAAACTCATACGATAGATTTTATCAAATAAAAAGGATATTCTAATTATACACATTTTTTTAAAGGCATAAAACAAGAAACGGAAATATCAGAAACTTCTATAATTCTACCAATATATGGAAAGATTGCACCCCGAAGGTTCTATGAAGAGACAGAAGCATACCCAGGTGAGAGTAGTGAAAATGTCTCTGGTGACGATAAGTCCGTATGTCGTGAGGACCACACCTCCCCGTGAGCGGACACGGGCTAAACCTCTCTCACACTGCTTCAAGGAGCTGCCATGGAACTGGGTGATGTTGATACCAGGAGTCCTGAAAGGTACGGGGTGGGGGGGGGGGGCTACATGTATAATAACCGGGGAGTGGGTTGCAGGTTATACTAAGCCAGCAGGATAGATAAGGGCTACATTTCCACAATAACAAATAACGACTACATTTAAGTAATAGCGGATAAGAACTATATTTCCACAGTAACGGATAAGGACTGTTTGCCCATTGAAAAGAAAAATTAGGACTTATCATCTTAAACGATTTTTTCTATATCGCAGAAACAACAACCAATTAAGAAAAGTCTGTTCTTACTAGGCACAGACCATAACCCCTTCACTGCCAGGCTGGCAACTTGGGTAATGGAGCTGGTCTGGGAATCAAAGTGCATTCCAGCTGGAAATAGTCTTTAACAAAGCAAATAAATTAATAATAAAAATCAACCATAAAGAATTGTGCTGTAAACATGGAGATTCATTTAACACTGAAATGTGCTTCAAAGTAAAGTTTCACCAAAAAGTCAGAAACAGTATCGGTTCATTCAGCAAAAGCCTTTAAAGCAAGTCATTAATCCCCTCACCATACAGCACACACACAAGTCAGGGGAAGGAACTACTTCTCACCAGGCAGCAAACTCATTGGCCCAGTTGGGCAGAACACTCAGAGGTACAACAATCAGCACTGACTTGATCTTTTCCATGTCGAACATTCCGGCCAAAAAGGCAATCACCTGGATAGTCTTACCCAGACTGGAGAAAAAGACACACAATTGTAACGGAGAATAGTAACGAAGAATTGTGACAGAAAATTTATGCTGCAGGGTTCGAGTGATCTGTACTTTTATTATGAGGCTGCCATACATAAAGATTTACAAATTTACAAAACTTTCTAGGCAGGAGTATATTTAATTAATTGAATTCTGGTTCACAGCAAGAAGGTGCTATAACAGCAACATCTCTCAAAGAACTAAATTGGGATTATAACAGGAACTTACACAATGTCCACTAATCAAACATGGGCTGGAGCCATCACTTTTCATGTAACTGTACAGACTAAGGGAAATTTATTAGAGGTAGAAAGCTAAAAATACCCCAGCTTTGAGCTGTCATCCTCTGGTTAAAAACAATTCTGAAAACATATTTGTAATCCTGAAAAGAAAAAAAATAAAGCAACAAATGCTCAGATCATATTTTGAAATATATATATTTCAAAGCAAGACATTTTGTCACAACATTGTATAGAAATTTCACATTTATCGTTTTGAAACTCGTCACTACCACTTACCCCATATCATCTGCCAGGATGCCACCTTTTCCCTTGGCATGAAGAGACCAGAACCATAAGACGCCTTCCTTCTGGTGACTGTACAACTTGCCGTGGATTTTACGGTGCAGCATGAACCCCTGGCCTAGAGATTTCAGGTTCGATTCTCCTTCTTCTTCCTCTTCCAGGGCCTGCTCTGCCAGAAATTTCTAAGAGAAAATAGAAAATAAATAAAACCAATGAAAGTAGTTCATGAACAGGTCAGGAAAAAGTGACGCTGAAAAGAAGCACAAGGAACAGACCACACCAAAGTGTCTCAAAACCATCCCCAATAAATTTTAGTTCTAATAAGTTAATGAACTGAGTTTATAGCTGAATTAACACACACATTTCACTATGACAGTTTCATGTTTGACAAAATGGAGAAATGGTATGGGTTTTTAACGCTCCTATCAACACTATTAGATTATTTAATTGGAGTTGCATGTATATTTTCTATGCATTACATCTGTTATTAACAAATACACTGAGAGGGAATGACACCACAGAAAATAGTTAACAAACATGATATAAATCAATAGTTACAACATCAAAGACAATCAGGTGCCAAGACTAAAATATTGTGCTCCTTACTTTCATTTTTTCAATTCTCCTCTTCAGCTTGTCACTGTAACGTAGCGAGAGGGCCTTCTGATTCAGAGCTAGAGCCCTCTCAATATTTCCATTCTCCGCATACTGACGGGCTTTGGTCACCAGTCTCATGAACCTCTCTCGGGTTTCGTTGTCCACATCTGCCGAGGACGCAGAATCAGACCTTGCAGCTGAGACACTAGAGGCGTCTGGTAAAGGGAGAAAAGAAAGCGTCAAAATATTGAATATGTGAATAGTTACTATTCAACCCTGTGAAATAAGCTCCCTTTGCCAGCCATTTAATTTTATTCCTTTTTGCTTGCCATCCCCACCCCCTAACCCCACACAATGTTGCCATTTTAAGTTTTATCTGTACAGTATCATTCACAAAAATTTGACCTCTCCTGATAGTGAAATATGCATTGCACAAAGTAAATTGAAGAAAATAAATTGGTACCTCAATTTCAGAACGACCCCAAGTACTTTGGTCTCTCCAGGTCAAGACCCTCTGAGCGTACACATAGATAATAGATGTTACACCCGCATCAAAACTGTAAGGTTTCTAGAGACTTTCGAGGCAAAAAAAGCACCAATTTAATGTCAATGTTTGATGAAAAGAAAGCCAAGGAAACTCCATAATAAACTTACAAACCATGTTCAAGAACGCCCTGTTTGTTGGGTTTTAAAACAGGTACACTCATGACCACAGTCCAGCATAAAATAGCAACTGAGCTACAACACTCTCTCTCTCTAAATATTGCACGATACTGAAGAATTTTGCAAAGCAAAACAGAATGTTTTGTCACATAATAAATAATAATACAAGTTGAGATTCCACCAAAGTCAAGCCTTGAGAACCTAATCTTTCCATAAAAGTCTATTTTTAGTACTTCATTCAATTATAATGCGAATTCAAGTCTAAACATGAACCAATGACCAATGAGGGACCACTGACAATCCCAACGCACCAGAGCTTTGGGCCAAGGAGAGATTGGCCATTTCTTCCTCCATGCTGCCAACACTGGAGAGAAATCCACACTAAATCAGGAAGAAAAAAAAAGAAAGCATGAAATGAAAACATTGCTTTTACACTAATTTAAATACATATGACTACAAATACACTACTCTAAAATATTATATTATAAGATGGCACTCCTTTTCAATTCTAGTCTGTCCTTAAAAAGAGGACAGGTTGCATGTGTAAGGGATGAGAGAGGGTAGTACAGTAGAAAGAAAAGGATGAAATGTTCAAGAGCTCTTCAACACTTCTAATTGTAATTAAATGTACCGTTTTGTTACAACTATTTAAGACACACTCAAGATGCAATTTATAACCACTGCACTTCTGACTCCCCCTTCCAGTAGATCATTCTCTAAATTAAAGCAATTAAGTTTATTTTAAGCGAAAAGACTTGACATTTAAATGAAAAAAATTATTAACAAGATTTAGAGCAGGGGTGGGCAAATTTTTCGGATCAGAAGCACTTCGATTGCAGGCCATAAAAAGCAGCAAAAGGCTAATACTGGACATGATGCTGTAGTTTAGTAGAACAGTTGCTGTTTTTACGTTTCATTAAGAAAATACAAATTATTATAAAAAGTAGATGGGGAGGCCTATTTATAAAAAATGATTAAGACTAAGTTAATTATTTTTTATATAGTAAAGTGTAGAGTGACACTGCATCATGGTATGAACTTGAATTTGGTTAATCTGTTGAGATGAGTAGAAACAGAACTTCTGTGCTGAATAATTTGAATCTAAGAACATTCTCAGCCTGTCTTAATTCACAAACAAAACTATTTAAATTCAAGATTTTAAGTTTAAAGTTTAAAGTTAGTCAATTCATTTTAGAATTTCCAATATAATATATCCAATCAGTGCTGGTGCTTGAATTTGGGTGTTACCTAACTGACAACATGATAGTATAGAGTTTATAAAGTACTTAATGTATAGAATACTCATTTACTAATCTTTCATTATTTTTTAAATTATAGTAGAGGGTTTTACGGCACTCGCAACTGCATAAGGTCATTGAGCGTCAAGGGGTGGGTGTCAACAGAGTAAGTCTTCACAGGGAATAAGACCCACTCTGCCCACCTCTCTAGCTTCAACAGCACAAAGTCTGCTTTAACTATCAAGGCACCCTGGGAATAGCAGGTCACATCAAGAGAGTGACAAACATACAAAAAAGTAGTAGAGGAAAATGACAACAGTAAGGATTAGGAAAGAAAATTTTTTTAAGCAGCAGTTCTGTTGTAGATCAGGCAGTTATGAGCGTGACATGAATCAGCCCATTTTCTACTGCACTTGAACGAGAAATGTCCCCCCTTTGGGAATGGCCTAAAGACACTACAAACAAACAAACTCACTGGCACTGCCCCGGGGGGGGGGGGGGGGGTTACTAATCTTGCCTTCAGAACTTAAGACTAAAAAAAAATAATAAAATGTGAAATAATGACCTCTGACCACAACGACAGTCTACAGTGACTGTCCTACAGAAAAGAAAGAAAAGGGAGAAACAGTAACAGTCCGAGTCACCAATGTCATGGCGGAGAAACTGCTCACTACTTTGACTACTTTGAGTTTGATGAAATTGACTAATAAGGGCCTAAAATATTAGTTTTACTAAATTGACACCATATAAAATTTTTTTTAAATATATCAAATAAAAGTTCAAATTGACTGGGCCTAGATGGCACTGTGAGCAACACAGAACATGAGATTAATAAGAAGAACACTGTTGGTCTGGGGCACTAGTCTTCACTAGATAGTAGATCTAACTAGTAGTGCACCCACCACCACCGATAAATAAATGTTCTTCTTTTTTAAATTTTTACAAAGTAGCCTTGATCTAGATTCTAGTTAAAATAGCCTCCTGGGGATAATTAATCTGGTTTTGGCCCCAACGATAACTATATCTAATACTAATAGAGTATGGGTTTTGGCTCCACTGACGATTACCTCTGGTTCTAAATGATTACTTTTCTAAGCACGTGCTTATATATGATATCATAAATGATGTAGAGATTCAAATCGAAATTACTTTAACCCCTAAACCCCCGTTTTTATTGGCACCCCTGAAACTCCCGTTGTTAAAAACAAGAAAAATATTACATCTACTGCTCATTTTGACTTTGACTGAAAAATAGCAGCGCATCTCTCGCTCTCGTTCGGATTAAACATCGATACCAAAGTCCGGGTTCAAGCCTTGGTTCAGACATGGATTTTTCCCGCCTCCTCCTGCCCACCCAGCAGTAATGGGTACCTGACTTCGTGTTGGGGAAGTAAAAGCGGAGTGGAAAGGAACTGGCCACCCTACTACAACAAATGCCGAAGGCCTAGGAAGTTGTCTCACTAACAAGGCAATCACCAATGTCCAGATCGGAAGCGGGAACAACTTTACTTTTTTTTATATTCAATTCAGGGAAGGACTTCCGTAATGAGCTACCACCCCAACAAACACAATAAAGAAGAGACCTAACCCTAACCTAAACCCTACCCCTCTATTCTTCTCTCTCTCATAGTCATAGGATCACTCGACTGAAGTCCTTCTGAGTCAGTATCGATATATTCAGTACCCTTGGGGCCAGGGCCAAAACCAGGAAATGTTTCCTCATCATGTAATACAAGCCAACTACATGCAGATCTACTGATTACAGTTGCCATAGATCTAGTCATAGCCTCTTTTTTTTTTTTTATTTAATATATCAGTTTAATTTTTTTACTTGCCCTCCCGTCTCACACACTTAGCTCTACCAGTTGTCCATTTTCTACTAAATGTTGATGCACTGAACACGGAATATCAACTTCATTTCCATATGGATCGCAAATTAATAGATCTAGTTTTTTAAATCTGATTGCTCTGAATAGAGATAGAGGTGTTTTGGAAAAACCGGGGGGTTTCAGGGGGTTTCAGGGGGGGTCTCTAACACTGGTGGGTACCTGTTTTAACCCATAATTTTACAGTTAAATTTGAAATTTTCTTGAAAATAATTGATTTGTGACAGTTTTAGTGGCTTTTTATGTGTGTGTGATCTGCAGCAAACAGTACTGTACAGCAGTTCAAACCCAGAAGCAGCTAAAATTAGGCTATACTGTGACGACCGGTAGCCGGCCTAGAGGAGAAGTGTTCTGCGCTAGACATTTCGGTTTCGTTCTTGCAATAACTGTAGATCTAGTGAAGTTCGGTTTGTTTTTGTTCTTTGTGGGGGTTTTTCCACTGTTGTTTGCTGCAATGGTGTGAAATTATTGTCGTCACCCTTAAAAACTAAACCTGAAACTTATCTCTACAACTTTTATAAGTTATAAGTTATTCACTGAGCTGTTCTGTGTGTATCTGTGCTAGATCAATAGACCTACTGTATTATACTGTGTAGCACACTTGAGGGGGGTGAGAATAACCAGACATCTTATTCGGAAGGACTTCCATACGAGCAACCGCCCTAACCAATAAGAAGAGACTTAGATCTAGATCTAGATCTCTAGATCAGATCTAACCTTTCCCAACCCTGACACGACCCCTACCTTACCCTTAAAAACCTCTACCTCTTCCCCATCTCTTCCCCTACCGTCTCATACTGGTCACTCGTTACGGCACGGAAGTCCTCCCGGACGGTTAGCCGAAAACGATAAGGAAAATTCTAACTGACTTCCGCAAAATAATGCCCTATTAATTAGATCTCTAGATCTTGATCTAGTAGGCCTATAACTTAGGCTATGATCTCCTAACTACAATACTACAGGAGTGTAAACTCTATACTTATAGTCTACAGTGACAGACTTGGCTACACAACCTCTGCTTCAGTTCAGGTATTCAGGCACACGACTTTTAAAACACCTTTTTTATCTTTATAAAATAAAATGGCCGTCTTTATTCGGACTCGAGCCCGAATAACATTTTTTTATATTCGGACTCAAGTCCGAATAAAAAAAATTCTTATTCGGACTCGAGTCCGAATATATGAAAAAATATTATTCGGACTCCGGTCCGGAAAAAAGGAAGTGTCTTCGTTCTATAGATCTAACGTTCAGTGCTTCCAATTTTCCGCCATTTTCTAGTTTCCCCCACACCATTTCTGCCGATACGATGCCCGCCGCCTCATTGATACGCCCCCCCCCCCCCCCCCATGTTTCCCACTTTCTTTGTTGTAGAAAAAGGTAAAACTGAAGATTAGCAGACCACCTGGCACCTGCATATTATGAGCTGTGTAAAAAAAAAGACCGATTCGTTCAAATACACAAGCCTGTGTCATCTCGATTGTTTACCAAGAAAAAGTTATGTTGCTGTGTAGAGCTGAGCATACGGCAACTTTTGATTCCATAGACCAGCGCACAATTCATTACGTAGATCTACGTCAAGACTAGCTTATTATTGTAATAATGATCAGTTGCCGGGGGAAAAAGACTGACGCTTTTGCGACGTTCAACGCCCGGACCGATAGTGCCCCCCACCCCCCTCCCCGACACACACACAGCCACACGTGTGCAGGCCACCCATCCGACCCCGACACACGCTAACGAGCCATCTTTAATTGCTTCTGATGACCTCTTGACAAATAAACATTTATAGAAGCGCTATAACTTTTCAGGCCGGCCTCAAATTCATCATAAGATAATAACTCGGCTCCTGCACAAAACGCAATTTTGCCCAAAGTGATCCCGGTCTCTACCCAGCCTGAAGCGAGTCACGAGTGAGGCAGGACAGGAAGCCGGAGTCACGAGTCACAGGAAGTCGGAAGTGATGTCATGCTGGACAAGAATCAGAGTCCGAATAACATTTTTTCATATTCGGACTCGAGTCCGAATAGTCACTTCGAAATAAAATACCGGCGCTTTTTCGGTAGTTCCCACCCCGCAATTGTTATTCATGGGTTTTGGCCACAAGAGTAGGGGGGCTTCAGGGGGGCTTGCCCCCCTGACCTAATAAAAATAGGAAGGGGGGTTTCAGGGGGGCATGCCCCCCTAAATTTTACCATAATTTAATGTTTTGCAGTTGTTAGGTTTGATATCTTAGCTCACCGGGAATCAAACGTTAATAGATCTAGGAAAGTGGCTATTCTCACCCTCCCGAAAGTTCTCGCAAGATCTACTCCTCCCCTCTTCTCTCTCTCTCTCTCTGTCTCTTTCTGAATACTGTCTTCTATCGGTGTGGACGATCAAATTGACCAAAACAAAGTTAAAAAATGATGTTAAAACACAAAAGAAAAAGTAAATTAATTTGGTTGTCTACAAAGATGCTACGGCTATTTAACTCTTCGAATCGAGCCGAACTCCGCAGGTCGCCATTTTGTTTTGCCCGGAAGTTCTCGCGCTACTCCTCTCTCTCTCCACTGCCCACAGACAAAATTGTACGCTTTTAGTAGGCTACAGTTGTAATGGAACGTTTGTTCACGGCACAGATGTCTACAATTTTTCTGTTAATACAGTGTAGAATTCTGTGGTTTAGCGTGAACGCAAAATTTGTTGGCCTAGATCTGGGCTATAACGGTGAATGCACACCGTGTGAGAATAGCCAAAAGACTCGCCTGCACTCTTCTCACCCCGGGTGAGAATAGAGGTGGCCTCTAGAATAAGTTGCTAGGCCCTGTCACTGGATCTATTAGATCTAGATCTAGAGAGATCTAGAGATAAATCTATTTGGCCACCTCTATTCTCACCCGGAGTGAGAATAGTGCAGGCGAGTCTTGTGGCTATTCTCACCCGGTGCGCGTTCACCAAATTTTGCCTTCACCCTAAACCACAGAATTCTACACTGTGATAACAGAAAAATTGTAGAATTCTGTGCCGTGAACAAACGTTCCATTACAACTGTAGCCTACTAAAAACGTACAATTTTGTCTGTGGGCAGTGGAGAGAGAGAGAGAGAGAGAGAGAGAGAGAGAGAGAGAGAGAGAGAGAGGAGTAGCACGAGAATTTCCGGGCAAAACAAAATGGCGACCCGCGTAGTTCGGCTCGATTCGAAAAGTTAAATAGCCGTAGCATCTTTGTAGACAACCAAATTAATTTACTTTTGTGTTTTAACATCATTTTTTAACTTTGTTTTCGTCAATTTGATCGTCCACACCGATAGACAGTATTCAGAAAGAGACAGAGAGAGAGAGAGAGAGAGAGAAGAGGGGAGGAGTTGATCTTGCGAGAACTTCCGGGCGGGTGAGAATAGCCACTTTCAATCTATTTAGTAGTGGCCTAGATATCTAGATTTCTAGATCTACACAAAGGCTTGAAGTAGACTAGTAGGCTAAAACTAAAAGAAAAGGCTACCTGGTCTTCTAGAATCTACATTCCTCCTTCCTCCACAAGTCTCCAGTCACAAGCTGCGATAACTTTACATTACGAAAGCCTCAAGAAGACCCTTAACCAAAGTAATACATCTAATAGTAGTAATAGGCCACTAAGTAAACATAAAGTCGAAAACAAATTACCAGCAGACTCCAAAAAGTTCAATAGAAGGTGTGTAAGTTTTGTTCGGGTAGGTTGTCAAGTAACGGATGTGTTGCCAATGTTGGTGTTGGTTGGTTTTGAGTTTTCGCGCTGCGCTACCAGCAGGGTGTTTGTAATGATTTTTAAAAAACATAAATGAGCTATAAGCACAGAATTCTGTGGCTATAAGTTTGGCTACACAGGCCAATACTTGACTGTTGGTACTCTTTTACAATGTATCTTATTCTACTATTATTGTTCATGCATATTGTAAATTTTCCTATTAAAAATGCAGTATAATTTAGGATTCAACTCTTGTCAAAGCTTAAATTTAACTGCATTCCTACAGTTTGTTTTGTGCCTTACGATATAAATATCATTAGCCTAGGCCTAGCTTTTAATAAACAAAACTGCTTCCCTTGTCACCCCTCTCTTACACAGTAAAATCATTTTAGGCCTAGAATCTCTAGAATCAAGAGATCTATAGAGGCCTAGCCTACCCCCCCCCCCTGCCCCATACAAAAACAAACGAAAACAACATGGCTGCTTCCTCTGACAAATCGAAAGGAGAGTCTAAAAATGAAAAGGATGAAAAAGAAAGCGTTCGTGTTATCAAAACACCTGTTGATCTGCAAAGACTCAAACTTGAAAAATTAATGAAAAACCCGGTGAGTACTGGAGACAGGAGAAATTCTATGTCACCTATTTGAACCCACTCACTGACTCGGACTCGGGACTTGTCTTGAGTTTGAGTTTGTTTGTGGCCACCTCTATTCTCACCCGGGATGAGAATAGTGCAGGCTAGTCTTTTGGCTATTCTCACCCGGTGCGCGTTCACCGTTATAGCCTAGATCTAGGCCAACAAATTTTGCGTTCACCCTAAACCACAGAATTCTACACTGTGATAACAGAAAAAGGCCACTTCTATTCTCACCCGGAGTGAGAATAGCGCAGGCGAGTCTTGTGGCTATTCTCACCCGGTGCGCGTTCACCAAATTTTGCGTTCACCCTAAACCATAGAATTCTACACTGTGAGGAAAAATTGTAGAATTCTGTGCCGTGAACAAACGTTCCATTACAACTGTAGCCTACTAAAAGCGTACAATTTTGTCTGTGGGCAGTGGAGAGAGAGAGAGAAAGAGAGAGAGGAGTAGCGCGAGAATTTCCGGGCAAAACAAAATGGCGACCCGCGTAGTTCGGCTCGATTCGAAAAGTTAAATAGCCGTAGCATCTTTGTAGACAACCAAATTAATTTACTTTTGTGTTTTAACATCATTTTTTAACTTTGTTTTGGTCAATTTGATCGTCCACACCGATAGACAGTATTCAGAAAGAGACAGAGAGAGAAAGAAGAGGGGAGGAGTAGATCTTGCGAGAACTTCCGGGCGGGTGAGAATAGCCACTTTTAATTGTAGAATTCTGTGCCGTGAACAAACGTTCCATTACAACTGTACTGTAGCCTACTAAAAGCGTACAATTTTGTCTGTGGGCAGTGGAGAGAAAGAGACAGAGAGAGGAGTAGCGCAAGAACTTCCGGTCAAAACAAAATGGCGACCCACGTAGTTCGGCTCGATTCGAAAAGTTAAATAGCCGTAGCATCTTTGTAGACAACCAAATTAATTTACTTTTGTGTTTTGACATCATTTTTTAACTTAGTTTTGGTCAATTTGATCGTACACACCGATAGACAGTATTCAGAAAGAGACAGAGAGAGAGAGAGAGGGGAGGAGTAGATCTTACGAGAACTTCCGGGCAAAACAAAATGGCGACCCGCGTAGTTCGGCTCGATTCGAACACAGTGAAATAGCCATGCCATAATAGCATCTTTGAAGACGATCAAATTAGCTTACTTTTGTGCTATAACGTAATTTTTTCTTGGCTTTTATCAATTTGATCATCCACACCGATAGACAGTATTCCAAAATGAGGAAAAGCAGGTCTTGTTTCGCCCCGGGTGAGAATAGCCTACGCTGGCAAGTCTCACCCGGGGTGAGAGGTAGATCATTTTTCTATTCTCACCCCGGATGAGGGTATGCAGTTTGACAACATTGTACCCATCCGAGAAGCAGTCGAAAACGTTTGCGAAAGTGGTTGATGTGGTGCGCTTTGAAGATTTTTCGGAGCTGTGATTTGTCAAACTGACTGATACG
This sequence comes from Aplysia californica, assembly GCF_000002075.1. Taxonomy (NCBI): domain Eukaryota; kingdom Metazoa; phylum Mollusca; class Gastropoda; order Aplysiida; family Aplysiidae; genus Aplysia; species Aplysia californica. The sequence continues at coordinate 289,977 of NW_004797362.1, forward strand.
TTGTACACCATTTTTCTTTATTCCCTTAAAATTTCAAGCTTCTGTGTTTAGCGGTTTTCGCGTAATCTTTAAAAATGTGGGAGTAACTAAGGGAAAAAGCGACATTGCCATTTGCGCGTACTGGGTGAACGTCCTGCTGCTGGGAAATTTCCACTGAGTGACGTCATCAGCCATCGGTCACCTCGGGCGCTACAAACGAGGCCCCGCTTATATGAACCGGAAAGGGGGGGAAGGATACTTGAAAACTAAATGGGGGCCTTGATGACTTGCGTTTTTGTTGCATTTTAGTCACAATACAATAGTTGTAGTCATTTTTATTTGCTTGATTGCATGACAGAAGAATAGAAACAGAAAAGCAAACATCTTGAGAAGTGGTATGGCATTGTGTTTGCGTTATGAATGCCTATTCCCCCCTCTTGGGAAAGCACACACTTGGACTCGTCCTGTGTGCTCTGTTTGGAAAAGTGAGGCATTAAGATTGTTATTAAAAAGTATGGTACTTATTTAGTCCAGTCTTGGAAGATAGTCCCGTTTATACATTGTTATCGTTCGTGCGTGCGTGAGTGCGCGCGCGTGCATGTGTGTGTGCGCGCGCGTGAGAGAGAGAGAGAGAGAGAGAGAAGGGGGGGGGGGGGGGGTGTAAATATGTTACATTTTTTGTATGAGTTGTAGCCTACACATGCGAAATATATTCCCATGACTTGTAAACTATATTATCTGAACGCATCTTAATCTAACACACAATAGGACACTGTCCAACAATGGATATACACAGAGACGATCTTATTTTCTATAACAAAGTATGCATGCTTTTACTAGTACAGAACTGGATTTATTAGTAGCTCTCTACTTACATTTTTGTGACAAATTGATCCAGAACATTGCTTGGCAAGGAGGAACCTTTTATGTTGCCAAGTTTCATTCAAATATCATGACTTTGGGAGAACATATGACTGATAATCTTTGTAAATCTGTAAAGATATTAAAAATCTGACAGCATGACTAGATTCTACATTAAAATATGTACTAGACTGCCAAGTTTCATGTACATATTCCAAGAAATAGGCTAGGTATGACAAATATTGTCTCAAAACGCACCAAAAACCGCCACATTTTTACCTATAAACGTCTTCATAACTCAAAAAATAGGATAGCTATGAGAAATCTGAAAGCAGGACTAGATTCTGCACTAGAAAATGTACTGGGTTGCCAAGTTTCTTTTAAATACTCCGAGAAATGAGCGAGTAATGACGAATGTTGTCTCAAAACTCACCAAAGAACGTCCCATATTTTGGGGGGTTTTCAGTATATAAAAGTGTACCAGAAATTAATTGATTAAAAAATCTGTAACTTTTTTTTTTATTGATGGATTTGGATTTCAAAAATTCAAAAAGTTCCATGCTCTGTGAAGATAAAGCTACAAAATGCACCTATTTGCAAACACTTTCTGGCAAAAAAAGGATTTTCGTGGTCATTGCTAATAATTTACATGTAATATCCTGTACTTTGCTTTAAAATTATGCACATTTAGGATTAAAACAGCCAATCTTCGTCAGACAGGTGGACTCACGCCTTGTTAATTTTTGTGTTTGTTTATGGGCTGTTCTAATTTTGATTTCATTCTGTTGTGAAACCTTTCTTTTTCACGTTTTTACACTCATCTAAAAATCTCTAGACTAGGTCTTGAAAATTGAAATAGACATGGACCTAAAAATTTGCTCCTGTGTGTGTGTGTGTGTGTGTGTGTGTGTGTGTGTGTGTGTGTGTGTGTGTGTGTGTGTGTGTATGCATGTGCGTGTGTGTCTGTGTGTGGTAGTAAGTGTGTAAGTATAAAAGTGGAGAGTGAGGAGCGTGTGTGTGTGTTTGTTTTTCGGGCTTTATTTCTGCCTTTATTCAGTAACAGTTCAAAGTTATAAAGTATACAAAAATAGAAACACAGGATCCATTCACTCCAGGGCTCATGAGTCGTTCCTCTCTTTGTTTCACTTATTCATTCAATTCCTGTGTTCTCTCCCGCGGCTCATCCCCGTCCGCATGACTTTCACACCCCACCCCCTCCCTCCAGGCACACACAAAGAAAATCTCTCTCATTTCCTAGCACCCTGCGAACCATGGACAATTTAGCCGCATTCCTTTCGTTCGTGAGCTGTGGACCAGGCCAGAGGGGTCGGTGTCGTCGTCTTGTAGTTGCTGACGCCTGTGGATACACTCGTACATTCTTTCTTTCACCTGCTGTCACTCACACTGTCTCTCAATCCCCAGCTCAGCTCGTCATACGTTGTGTGTGTATATGTGCATGATGGTGGTGAGTGTGAGGTAGGTGTTACTGAAGGTTGTCTGTAGGTGGGCTTGCCATGCGGTGTTCCTTCCCAGACCAGAGGCAGAGGCAAAAGGAAAGTTGGCGCCGAACTCTCACAATAAATCACGAAACCGGAAGCCAGAAACCGTTCGGAGAAATAAAGATCGGCACTATTTCTCCGAACGTTCGGAGAAATAGTTACTTCGTTTTTTATACAATAGCCAGTATAATCCAGTTTTTGGCACTCCTGTACAATTGCGCCGTTCAGGTAGATTCTAGCCTCTAGGGAAGGGATACTCGTTTTGACCCCACAACGATTACTTCCGGTTCTAGTCTAAACTATTACTTTTTTGATGGGCTTGCAGATACGTATGGAGAGATACCCAATCAAACCTATTGCAACATCAAATTATGGACAAATTCAAGTGAGCATGCTCCCCTGAAACTTCAAACGCCCAAAGTTTTTGTTAGGTGGTCAGGGGATCACTGAAACCCCCCTTGGCTTGTTAAATACAAGTGAAATTTTACTGCTCATTTTGTAGGCTAGATGTACTGATAAAACTTCAATACCTAATATTTAAATCAATAGATCTATTGATATCCAGTAGTCAGTAGTCTTTGCTTGTGTGATCTAGTACTAGATTTCTAGATCTAACGGGACCGCAACTGTTCAGGAGTGCCCGGTTTTGGCCCCAACGGTTACTATAGATAGAGTATGGGTTTTGGCTCCTCCGAGCATCTAAACGATTACTTTTCGGTGCACGTGTGGATACGAAGTCTGACGCGCTGTGAGCGAGAGGGATGGCGCACAGCGAGAGTGAGAGAGGCGGAAAGGTGTTGCACCATGGGTAATCAAAATCTAACCACAGCAGGCTGCTTCACTGCCTCTTTCATTGATTGATTCCATCAGAGATTTTTAAAAACCTGCCCTCTGCTGACAGAGCGGCCCGATGCCACTGTGCGGTGTCTTTGTTGAGAACCATCGGCGGCGATGCTTCAACATCAACAGCACAGTAAGTTAAGAGAAACGTGGAGTTGGGGTAGATCTACGTGTATGGGAACTTGGGTCACCTCCTTTATTACAGTAGATCTACTACACTCCGGCTTTAGCCCCAAAAATCAGCGACTCTACCCCCCCCCCCCAACTCTTTATCTTCTTAAATATCTCCACAAAAGTTGGACCATTTAGATCTAGAATCTGGTAGTCTTAAAATCCAGTTTGAGCCCCAATACCCCTCTTTACCTTAGCAATCTTTTCGTTCTTTAATTAATATTACTTATTGGGGTTAGACCCGAAGTATTCGAGCCAGTGGCGTGGCTCTCCAAGCGAAAATGGCGCCACCCTTTGAAATGGAGAAGGGATTTTCCAAAACTTAACTAAATATCACAATATTTTTTGCAAATAAATCTCTTATTCAGTGTTCATCCAGGCCCTAAGTACGCGAGTCTTCAGTTAATGTGTCTTTAATTAGGCTAGTGGGAGGAGGGCGGGGTAAGCCTCCCGTTGCCGGTCGCAGTTGTCTCCCCGCGTCTTTTGTTCCCTACATCTGACATCACCGAGGGCGCTACCTGAACCAGTGTCTCCGCCTGAACCCATCTGGGTGTTCATTGGTTAGGTGTGAAATCTGGTCAAAATAATTCAAAATGATCTATAAACTATTTGATTCAATCAGTTGAAAACAGGGTTTTCTTTCCAAGAATAGCAAAAAAGTTTCTTTAATACCCCATCCAGACATTTGACGGAAGACACAAGAGATATCACCAAGAACATTATAACTCAGCCAAAAATGCTACAACAGGTACCCCCATCACACTAAGAGTTTGTACTGCTGGGCCAAAGGGCCGGGATGGATTTGGTGCCTGTATGGCAGGGAGGGGATTCGTCTGTCTAGAAACCAGAACTGCAAGTGAATCAGGGAACGGGGTCTTTATGTCAAGATGCCCCGAGGGCAATAGTGCATGCTTGTTCTTGACTGAATATGTGTGCTTTTCTGTTGATCCATGGGAAGTTATTGTTTTGTGTGTGAACAATTATGATGTGATTATGCGCCGAACTTGGTTCTTTACCATCAGATCTCTCTCTATATAAGGTTGTACCGGCACATGACATATCAATTCTTCTCGCATGGAAGTAGGTGTCCCTGTATCAGTATTAAAATTAAACGATTATGCTTGGTTGAGTTCAGTTTACATGTATTTTAAAGCAATTCTTTGGTATGAAAGAAACGAAAATGTCTCTCATTTGAAATCAAACTACTTTTGATTGAGAAAGTCAAATACATTACTCATTGCTTGCTCAGTGCCTGTAATTATCGACACAAAACCTCATTTTTACCGTAACAAATACTCAGATTCAACTAAATTGAAGGCCAGGCCCGAAGAATTCATTGAATCTGAGTTCCGCTGTATCTTCTTTAAGACCTTTCATAGTCAAATGTACTATCAAGACATTTGAGATCTGCAGATGAGAATCTCATGAGAGTGCTTACTCACAACTATCAAGTCTAATAAGTTGCCATCATTTCTTGCTCAGATGCTAGAGCTGTATGTCAAGCCATGTCATGAATTATTAATAAATGACTTATATCTTATTGGCTCAGTTGGGTGCACTTTTTTTAGACATCTAATTTTTTAGCCAATCACAATGTTAGTATTGTTAGTCATGATATGGTCAACCAAATAGAGCTGAAGGCTTCTAGATACAGTGGAATCCACTTATAATGAGTCCTGAAATAACAAGAAGTCTGTTATAAAGACACTATTCTAAGACCCCGTTTTTTTCCCTTCTTTGTCTTTGTAAATAAAATACTGCTATTGCGCAATCAGACAAACATATGAGTCGGTTATATCGGAATATTGCTGCTGCTGTGCACAGCGCATAGGCCATTTATTCATGCAAAACCTCGCCAGTTGAGAAACTTGTTGGTAAATCTTGCAAAAGAAAGAATGGGAGAGCCCACGTATGCCAACAATGAAGGCTGAAGAGAATGAGTGGGGAGGATGTGGTATGCACAGACAAGCAGAACGCATCGCATGATAAGCCAGCCTAGTCTAGATTATCTAGGCCAACCACGCCTCTCACTTCTCCTATGCAGAGATGGAGAGGTCACAACGATGTGACTGTTTGGATGGATGGAGCAAATGTGTGACGTGTGCCAGCAGACGGAACGCACCACAGGGTGTGGTGGGGTGCGGGTCAACACAGCGGGAGAGTTAGCCTAGAGAACTTTCTTTCTGGTTACCAATGCCAAGCTGTCAACATCGCTAGCGCTAGAGAAAGAAACCTTATTCGATTTTTGATCAAGTAAGACCTGGAGATCACTTTGAACCAAGTCATCATCAGGGGAGATTACAAAAAGAAACAAACAGAAAACCAGTCTCATAGATTCGGCCTACTGTACTATTTCCCTTGAATTTATTACTGGATCCCTTATAACAAGAATCCTGCTATAACGGATGTTTTGCACCGGTCCCCTCCCTCTCATTATAACAGGATTCCACTGTATATATATATGTGTGTGTGTCTAAGTTTTCATTTACCCCTGAATGACCTTGTGATTTTTATATAATGTTTTCATATGTGATCAGGACAAAGAAGTGGTCATCCCAGACATGTCAAAGGAAAAAGCACCGAGAGCTCCACTAGAATTCATCAGAAATATTTGGGGTAAGTTGTCAATCATGTAGCAATGCCAGTCAAATCTGCTGCCTTAGACACATTTTATTATTGGACAGTGCAGGAGTCTTGGTGATTTTGTTTATTAAACTTGTGTAACATTGTTTCGAGGTCAACATGATTTAAACTTGGCAATTGATCGAAAAATAGATCCAGCTCAGAGTATGGTTGTAATGCAGATAAAGAGTTTTACAGAATTAATTCAAACCATTATCATTTGGGTTGGACACTCTTTCTCACCACATGCTTCATAATGTACAAGGAGCTGGATTTTCAGAGCTGACAAGATAAGTGAAGCAGCAAACCAGCTAGTTTATGTAAGCCTATGCTACTTTGATTCCTGTGCTTTGATAGAAATTACTGTACATACAGTGGCCTCCTCCTTAAAACTCGGGACATCGGGGGACAAAAAATGGCGGGTAATTATGAAGATTTTAAGGCCCCTTAAAATCTTCA
>NW_004797362.1:297033-299508 GCF_000002075.1 Aplysia californica
GGGGGGGGGGGTGGTATATTCAAATGCAAATTTCTTAGCCAGGAGAAATGGAAATAACCATATTTCTTGATCACTCTCTTTCCTTTGAAGACGAAGTGGTAAAGTAACAAAATAATAAGCTGTCAACAACTGAATGATAGCTTGAAACACCAAAAGTCACTAATTTTTTTGTTTTGTATCGTATCAACAGAATTGCCTTTTTTTTTAAAATTAAACACTGGTGCACATATATAGAGAGAATCTACTCTTTCATATTCAAGCGAAACACCTTGTTGCAAAGTAACCCCTTTCCCCATCTTACTTTCTTTTGCGTACAAGCTGGCTGACATGAATACGTTCATTGTAATTTTATCGCAAAGTGACTTACTTACTTACTTACTTACTACCCATTACGCCATCTGGCGTTTAGGGCAGCAACAAAGGATCTCCAGCTCTGTCTGTTTTGGGCCATCTTGGTCAGTGTTCCCCACGAAATCGCAAAGTGAGCACCTCAGAAATTGGCCTGTAAATTGAAAAGTGCTCAAGTAACTCAACTTCTGAGAGCAAGAAACAATTCCAAAGTGGTATCTGAATACTTTTTGAAAGTCTGAAAGTGAAATATGAAATAAAAGCAAACATTTTGTTACACGCACAAGTACTTGATTCCAGGGTGACGCACGACGACGTGAAAGGTTGTGAAATAGCGGGCGCCAAAAATGAGCGCTACGCACCAAAGTAATATGAAAAACAGCGCTCCAACGTGGAGCGCCGCGAGACGAAAAGGGGCAAAGATGTTATAATAGTACTAGAGGTCCAGCTGTGACGTCGCCCACGTAAACTCACTATGGCTGTGCGAGCCCGCTCAGCTCTCTTTGTCGCCATTTTTGAGAGGATTAGAAACAGCGCTGTCACTCTGCACGTCTTCTTGCAACGTCTAGGTCTTCATAGCATTTGAAGCTCAGTTCAGTTTTATTTTAAGTTTTCTTTTTGTTTGCTGTTGTTCTTTAATCAGACAACATACACGCTTACACAATGCCGCACTTGCTGATCGATTGTGGGAAACATTACTGCTCTTAAATGTGAGCTACAAATGAACAGAGATATATAATAGGAGGTATTGTTTATTTTTCCCGGGTGGGTGGGGGAGGGGCAGAGGAAGACAAAGTGAGTTATTGAGTTTGTTAAGAAAAAGGACGATTTCATACTTACAAAATGGATTGCTTTTATGTCATGTTGTCTACACTCTCCTTCTACTGATGCAAAGCCTAGGTCTTCATAGAGTTTAAAGGGAGTTAAGACTGGGTTAATTATTTGATATATTAATTCGTTATAGTCTCAAAATGAGCAATTAATTGTTGGCTGGGATGCTAAAAATCACTCTATGTATGGATCCTGTGCGCTCATCCAAAGAGCGTTGTTTGATATCACGCACAAATAATGATAAACTGACATTTAAAAAATGCAGCACTTTAGATAAATAGCTGGTTAATCTTAAACATTCGCAAAATTTTCTCAAATTGGCATTGATTGGCAATGGTGTTTGGCTACACAACACCCTATTTTCCATAAACCTCTGCTGCTGCTGTTGCACATGCTGTTTAGCATCAGTTCCGTAAATGAGACAGAATATTATGCCAGTCTTATTGGTGGTTAGTTACACGTGGTTGGCTACTTTATATTCTCTCATCTCAACAACATCGACAGTGGTTTATTTCCAATCAACCAGCCATGAAGGTATGCTAGATTGCAGCTGAAGCTTCTCGTAGCTTCTCAGCCACATTCCTGATTCCAGAGGGCCGATATGAGCGCCTTGTTGTGGTCAGCTGTGCTAAATCTAGACATACTGTTTGAGCAACGCACTGCAAAAGATTTAAATAAAATTATGTTTGTGTTTTATCAGGTGATCATCAGGTCCATCTCATTCATATTTCCTGAATTTTACTCACCCGCATGGTCTCACTGTGTAAAAGGGCTTATTTGCATTATTTGGAAATTATCTGGCCCATTTATAGGTATTCAATCACAAAAATCCCTACGAGTACATTTTAGCGATAGGCAAATCACATGAAAAAGAAATCAACATCAAAAAAGGCTTCACAGAGTATCATTAATCCATGATAACAAATGTTCCTGTGCACCGACTGGCCTTTTATTCCTCTCCGAAATGGCGGCGCATGCCTCTAGTTTGACACCCGTGATGTCACAGCTAAGACTTCTAGTTCTTTGGGTTAAAGAGAGAAATAAAAGGAAGCTGACTAAAGCACGTTGTCACTTTGTTCCAGCGGTTCCAGCAGAGAATCAATCAATAAAGTACACCTGTCTAAACTGTCTTGTCTTATTAATGCAAGTTTTTCTACCCTATGATTCTGTTTGTTTGTGAGAACAGGAGGAAGCTGACACAGCTTACAAGCAGAAAGTGGAGCAGAACAAGAAAGAAGCAGAGGAGAGAACAGCAAAGAAAAGAGCTAAAAGGTTTGTGTCTGTTCCCTTTGGGGG
>NW_004797362.1:299608-301236 GCF_000002075.1 Aplysia californica
GGGGGGGGTAGGCATTAAGTTTTCATCCCCATCCCCGCCCCCAAGCTGTGGGAGGGAGAGAAGACAGCTGCCTAAGCTGTAAGATTTCTTATGGCGTGTGATAAATCCCCAGCCAAACTCCAACCCACGCACACTGAGTGGGATAAATTCACTTCAAAGACAGCGTGGGAAAATTACTGATATTGTTGCAACAAAATGTGTAGATCTATGACTGTATGGTTCATAGGTGTCATAACTTCCTCAGTTTGGAAACGTTGCTCAAAGTTATAACAAGTAAACTAAATTGACGTATACCTTTTCTGTACAGTAGTCTCCGCCTAAACGCACGCCATACAAAAGCACGCTCCGCTCAAACGCGCGCTTTCGTCCTCTGACGTTTTTTTTTTTACTATATAATTTAGACGTACAAACGCACGGTCACTCCCCCTAAACGCACGCTCCAATCTGCAAAACACGCTGACAGGTAAAGCTTGACTAAGCCCCCCCCACCCATTCAACGCCTTTGCAGTCTTAACCGCAGTCGGGTAATCTTTTACAAAACAGTCACATGTCGTCACATTATCGGCCCAAAGTGACCCCCTCCACAAAGGGAGGTCACTAGAATATCAAGGCAATGAGATGACTGCGTCCCTTCCTCCCTTTGCAAAGGTTCATGTAAACACACGCTCCGTATAAACACACGCTAAGGAGCCCTCCCGAGCACCGTGCGTTTAGGCGGAGACTACTGTACTATGTTTTATTAGTAATAGATTTGTTCTGATAGTGGTGGTAACATACTTTCTTCAAGAGGTTGTCAAAGTAAAATAATGTCAATTGGCGTCTGAACGATACTCCAACAATTACTCCCTATCAGATCAACTTCCTAATGCAAATTTCCTCCTGTGGGTGTAGTTCTGCTTAAAAATTTTTCCTGAAATTCTTTCACAGGTTGAAGAAGAAGCAGAAGTTGAAAGCCAAGAAAAAAATGAAGAAAAATGATGACAGTGGTAAGTAGGCTAAATGTGACCATTGGGAAAACAGGTTGTCCATGTTGCAGCCTCTATAGGTTGAAGGCTCTGTTCTGTGGAAAGTTTTTAAAAAGATGTCTAAGAGAGACACAATCACTGATATCAGTGTATGAGCCACATCTCCTAAACAGTTAAGTTTTCTGATTTTCTGCTGCATGCTAAGGGTGTTTTATTTTTAGTTTGAGTAAATAATTTCTAAAAGCAGTGAATGGTGACAAAAGGTTTGCACAGTTTCCCTCTCCGTTTAGTGGAAATAAAGTAGTGATTATTATTACCATTATGACTGAAGTGTTTGACTGTAGGAACTGGCACTTTTCCCTGTGAATGAGCACTTTTTGAGTGTCTAATTTGTTCATAACCAAGCTTTATAAAAAAGACGCCCATTTTTAGGTGCAACAAAAAATGGACATTATTGACAGGTCATAAGGTTGTGACCTTTCGTCAGAAAACACACTATTTGATGTTTGCTGACCCTTGATCAGATAAGTACACCATAGTAGAATTTATGTCTGTGTGCTCAAAATACAGTATAACACGGATTGGTAGAACACAGAAGACTCGAAATGACACATCTGTCGAACTGTGCCTGCAGTCCTGGTTTTGTTTTGTTTTGTTTGGGGG
>NW_004797362.1:302183-304389 GCF_000002075.1 Aplysia californica
TTTTTCGGAGGGGGGAGATTAAAGAATCTTTTCTGGTCATGCCATGTGGATCCAGGCTCTTGAAAGAGTTACCTATTACTAGTATTAGGACCAGGTTTTCGGGGGCCTCCATTTTATGTTCATACATGAAATTCTGGACTGGATATGGTTCTGCTTGGTGTTTTCACACATTTAGAAATGAGTCGGTGTTAATATTTCATAATGAGAACTTCAGGTCCTGTTGTTAGGGAATCGCAGAGGAACATTTTTCTGCAGAAGGATGGATGATGTTTGACTTTCCATGTTGCTTTTATAGATAATAGTTTTGAAGGATTTTTTAAAAAAGTGAATTCACCTTTTATCATGATGACAATAACTGACCGACCATCAATGATTTATTTATAAAGGCACCAGCCATCCATGTCCAGGTGCTGTTTTAGCCTCTGACAATAACTGAATGAAACAGTTGAAAGCAACAAGAGAGATTAGGGTGGGGGAGGGGGGCCTAGCTAAACAGTAATATTTGTAATATATTGACTCGGAGTCTTTTTTTTTCTTTCTTTTTTAAAAGTGAATTCACCTTTTATGATAGCAATGGTTGAATGAAACAGTCGAAATAAAGCAACAAGAGTGGTGGAGGTAGCTAGCTTGACAGTGATTGACGGAAAGGGTTGAATGTGGTAGTTTTTATGCATTTTGACTTTTGAGTGGGTTCGTGTATTTTGACTTGAACATGCTTCTGAGTGTGTGTTGTTTGTGAAAGATGTTCAGAGAGAGAGAGGGAAAGGGAAGAGAGATAGAGAGATTTGTCGTGTTCACGGCCATGTGAAATGGGAGACTGAATAACTTAATGGAAAATTTCTTGTCTGACATGATGCCAAATCAAGACTAAATCTATACCGTCAGGCTCAGATAACTCTAACGCGTCTGGGATTGAAAACTGTGTTTGACACATCCATATTTCAGGTTAAACAATCTTTTAAAAAATTGAAGAGAATCAATCAGGGAATGGTAAAATGCACAAGCGATCCTGGATTTTGAGTTTTTTGTGTTTGTGTTATCTCTGCTGGACTGTATACTTTTTTCAAAGTTTATTATCTGAGGTGAATAAAAGTTCTATGTCGTATTCTCCTCCAATGTATGATTTGATTTTGTCCTCGTGTACAATTTTTATTTGTCTGGAATACTGTTGTTGTCACTATCTTCTCTTTTACTACTCCAAAGTGAAATTTTCATTCTGATTACCGGGTAAGTGAAAACCTCAGCTGTGTTTCTATCTTCTTTGGGGGTTTCATTGTGGAGTTAACTTGTAGCTGTCTCAGTCTGACTTTAGACTTAGGAGGGCAACACGTAGGAGAATGGCAGAGCAACCCTGGCTGTGAATAAGTTCATGCTATTATATCACAAGCATCGGGTGATAAGAAAAGCGAGGCTTCTTCGTTTAGAGAAATATTGTGCTGTTTTGTGGCCATGTTTGGTTTAGGTAGTTGGAGAAACAGCAAGGAAAAAGACAGAAATGGTAGAGTAAAATAAGGAAACAACTTGCTCATGTACGTGACACCCTCCACCTTCTAACTCGTTGGGAATAATAAAACCTGGAAATAAGTCACGATGTATGTGTGAAATCCCTGAATGATTATATGGCGTTGACTGTCAAGTGGACCTATTGTGTCATGTCAGTTTTCTCATTTATCTTTCAAGTAACGAGTCAGACGTTCCTGACTCTGACATTCCTTCCATTACTTGATGTATACGATATAAATTATAATACAAAATAAGTGTCATCTTCACTCTGATTGGATATCATTTATTTTTTTTATTTGGAGAAAATACAACAACGTCAGTCAGTTGAGTCAGTCTGTCTGTCTCCCCCCACCCCCCACCCCCACACGGACCCTTTTCCTTGTGCCAAAAAAGATCAAAGGCTACACAAGTAAGCCCTCATTCTCTGCGCCTCGGGGCACGACCAGCATGTATCGGCCCGCCCCCGACACTGTTCCATGCCACGCCCTCTGGCAGCCCTCGGTGAGGACCTGGCAACTGGCTGAGCACACTGACGGGCAGGCCCGCAGACACAGGAAGTGGCTTGCGCGCGGACACAGTATGCATGCGCACGCTGAAGCGAACAGCGTGAGGCAGATGGTTGCCATGACAACAACGACAGCGAAGAGGTGATCATGAGTGTCTTCTTCGTCCGGAGCTGGCATCAGCTGATGATTTTGTTTTC
>NW_004797362.1:305933-336545 GCF_000002075.1 Aplysia californica
GAGAGCCCCCAAGAGTTTTGTGACGACGTGCAAAGCATATAGATCATATAGGTGTCTACAATTGGAGGTGTTACTAGCGAGAGAGAGAGAGAGAGAGAGAGAGAGAGAGAGAGAGAGAGAGAGAGAGGAGAGAGAGAGAAAGGGACAGAGAGAGAGAGAGAGAGAGAGAGAGAGAGAAAGAGAAAGGGACAGAGAGAGAGACATATAGAGAGAGATAGAGATAGAGAGAGACAGAGAGAGACGGGAGAGAGAGATGAGAGAGAGAAATGATAGAGAGAAAGAAAGGGACTGAGCGAGAGATATAGAGAGAATGGCAGACAGAGAGAGAGAGAGAAAGAGAGAGAGAGAGAGAGAGAGAGAGAGAGAGAGAGAGAGAGATAGAGTTATAACGTATTTATGTTGGGTATGCCTACACATGGTGGATGACTAACAGTCTTTGAAGTACATGTATTTTCTCATGGGAACGATATGCAGTTTGTTTGCTTGTTTATTTGTGTATGTGTGTGTGTGTGTGTGTGTGGATATAGTACAGGTCTGTACATACTGTGGCTAGTAAGGCACTGGAGTCACTTTAAATCAAATTAGATAGTCTACCTGGAACTGTTTTTGTTTCAAGGCCTTCAACAAAAGAGAACATTTCTGAGCAGTGAGATGGTCTGCCACGTATCTCAGCTCGCTGTGGTTCACATCCAGCATGGCTGCTGAGAAACTCGCGAATGACGTCACATACAGGAGCAGAAGTATGAGCCTCATGTCCAATGCCAATATGAACATCGTGTTTGCATGCTCTGAAAAGAAAAGGGGAAGTTCATCTTAGTCTACAAGCGAGCAATCTGAATGTAGTGCAGAGTAAAGGAAAACATTCATTAGATTATGTGACGATGTTGTGTTACATGTATAGATTCTATATATGGAATTGACTCTCCTTTCTTTTGTTGAGGCTTAAAGGAGCTACATCCCAAAAAGTCCCGATTCGGCTCAAAACTATGGATTTTAGGTTGTAGGCATTTTTAGCTTCTTCAGCTTCTCTTACAACTATTTCATCGCATAAGAATCCCCTATTGCCTTATTTCTTCCCATACCGGGCATGTTTGTCACCACCATTTCCTCATAAGTCAATCTTTTATTTTTCTTTATCGCGCGTTTTCTCGAAATGTGGTTTTTCTAGAGATCTAGACTCTATATACTTTTTAAATAACTCCACCAATTTTCATCCAATCTTAATGACATTTTCACAGAATGAAAAAAAGAGGTGAAACTAAAAATCTGTGAGATGAATTTTTTATATATATATGGAATAGTTTTTTGTTGGTAGTGTTTGGAGCATGGATTTTCACGGACTTTTTGCATACGTGAATTTTTAGATTCTACCTCAGGAAAAAGATCATAAAAATTGTTCTAGTACATTTAGGAAAAATTCATTTTACAGATTTGGAGATATATTGTTTGATAAGATGCATGCAAAAAAAAGCAACAAAAAAACAAACAGTTTATTTCCTTGAAAAAATAAGTACCGTAGCCTATTAATTACGTAAGACTTGTCAACAAAATCCAATATGGCCGCCGTATCCATGGAAATGAAACTTTTTCTCCAGTTTGATTTTGGATTTTAAAACCCCTTACTATACCATGCCTGTTATGTGTGTGAAATTAAAATTTGGTAACATTTGATCCACTAATAAGCCAGATAGCCCTCAGCTGTAGCCCCTCCCCTTAAAGGTACGCTAATCAACACTATACTATAGTTTGCAGAGTAACGGAAAAGCATCCATTAATTACATTATGTCTAAATGTAAAGATATGGTGTGATATGGAATGACTCTCCGGAAACACGCCGATACAATGGCTGCCATAAAGTGCTAGATAAAGAATGGTAAGATTAATGGGCAGACAGAAACAAAAGAGGGTTAGTAAGGAGAAAATATGAATAAAAACCTTTCAGATTTAAAGAGGGGCTCTCCTAACATTTGCTCACCCCTTCCACCATAGCAAGTGTATTCATTGCCCCCTTCTTTGCTTTGACGTTGACATACATCTCTGCGTTTGTACTTTGTACAGAAGATAAAAACGAGGCACCATGGTGAAATCTGGCACTCATCAGAATACAGAAATCGGAGAAACCGGCATTTGCACGTTTGGAAATTTTTATATGTTTATTTTTGGCTCAAATTCTTTTATGTCCGTATATAATAACACATTTCCGTGTGAATTTTACTGTAAAACATTGATTTTCAGACACAAAATAAGCTTTTGTCAATTTTCAGCTTTCGTGGACTCTTTGACTATATTGAAGTTACAAACTTTTGCGGCCATTTTCTCACTAATTTCACCACTCAAACCAGGCGACCTCGCTTCCTTCAATCGTAAATATCTCGAGATTTATTCAAAATAGGTGGATATCTATTTCATTGACGGCAAGGCGGCAAATAAATCAGCTATCAGATGGTACCAATAACTACGCCTGCCCAAAAATTGACGAGTGTCTGATTCCACCCAGTCGTAACACTTAATGAGAGATTTAAACAAAGCCATGATATCTTTCCCATTAATTTATAGAATAAAAAGTCGCACAAGCTGTGTTTACTGTAATTATTTTATACCTTCTATTACCCCCCGTATATCATCAGTAGAAATTTGACAGAGAATCAGTTTTGTAGAACATGAGGGGAGACAGTTGTTTTTGTTGTGTGTTTTTTTGTTGTTGGTGTTTTGTTGTTGATGTTTTGTTTGTTTGTTTGTTGTGGTTGTTGTTTTGTTGTTGTTGTTGTTGTTTTGTTTGGGGTTGTTTGTTTGTTGTTGTTTGTTGTTGTTGTTGTTGGTTTTTTTTTTTTGGGGGGGGGGGGGGGTTCGAAAGAGCGTGGTTCTGATAGCCGTATAGATCAACTAGCCTAGTAGAAAATATGGTAGAGAATCACTTTTGTAGAACATGAGGGGGGCTATTTTGTTTTTCAAAAATGCTTGGCTCTGACAGTTTCCCAACACGAGCGAATACAATACACACACAACACTGAGTGATAAGAGTAAGAGTTTAACTTACAAAGAGGCGGGCCCCGAGATATTGCAGAAACTAGCAACTCCTCTGTCTGTATATATATTACATGTATTATAAAATATCCATTTATTATCGCAAGCTGACAACTCTATATAAGCTGTCTCTATATTATTATATGTAATGTCTCTTTATTCTTACACGCTGAAACAGAAAGTCAAGGTGCCGTTGATAGATCGCTGAGCAAGGGTCAAACCCACCAACGCCCAATACCAACAGGGCGAACAGTCGAAGATTGACACGAGTTAAAGTTTTAGTAGATCTATGTGGTAGATCTATAATATGTCTTATCTACTGACTTCAACATAAAGTTAAGGACCACTTGCAAACACCCTGAGTGGTCTTCTTGGGTCGATCTGCACGTGGGCGTTCTTGGATTAATCCAGTGGCTTGGGTGCTGCCTCAAGCGGACAATGATGACAGACTGTGACCCTGCAAGCCTTCAGGTAACTTCTCGTTCTCCAACTCCATCCGGCTGCCGTGCCATAGCTCTGGCACGATCAAAGTCCCTCAGTTTTCCTCTCGGTGGCATATTGAAGCTATACATGTACTGGATTTCGCTCAAATGGCGGCTTATATTGCCACCAAAGTGAGCACATTTCGAGACCGTACGTCCGTACGCGCACCATAAATTTTAACTGAGGAATGTCCATGGTGTTGCTCACACTAAGTTGATTAAAAACAATCAAATTTTGCTAAAATTCCCCAAGGATTTCCGTGCTGCACGTGGTGGTTTTGCCCCTTTAAGAAGCTTTGCAGTACGCATTTTTAATCCATTAATACTTTCAGGACAAAACATTTTGAAACATTCCTTGCTGTCTTTTTTCGGATTTTTAAAAAAAAATCAGGGCTGTTTGTTAAGGTGGTCCTTAACTTATGTTGAAGTCTGTATGATGGAAGGCGTAAAGAATTTCCAAGCTGTGACTCATGACCACAAGACACACTTTTCCGCAGTGGGTAATTTCCCTTCCATTGGAAAAAAAAGAAAGAAAATAAAAAATTAGAAGGTACATCGAAAAAACAAGATGAGCAGACAGAAACAATAGATGAAAGGGAAAAAAAAAAGAATTCGAACCAAACTTTGGTAAAATAACCTTCAACCGTCTACATGATATCTGTCTACCTAAATTGATACTATATAAATCTCTCTCTCTCTCTCTCTCTCTCTCTCTCTCTCTCTCTCTCTCTCTCTCTCTCTCTCTCTCTCTCTCTCTCTCTTTCTCTGTACTCTCTCTTTTTTGTAGGAGTTTTACAGTGCTCGCAACTGCATAAGGTCATATGAGCGCGCGAAATAAGTTTGTTCTGTCGCAACAGCACATTTCACAGTCCGGTTTGGGTCAGCATGTTCTCTAAAATGCTAAAATATTAAATTTCGGCTGTAAATACATTTTTTATCTAAAATAATTTTTTTAAATAACATATTTTTTAAACAAATTTATTTCATTTACAACTTCCCATAAAGGCAAATGGCCTTTAAAAAATCCAGAATTCTGTTGGGATCAACGACGGACAACAGATCTTGCAATTTTTTTTGCCTCTAAAATATTTCCTTCAGGTCTCTCTGAAGTCTAGGCATTTGGTTAAAATGTGTTTAATGATAAAATATGTGTCGCATCCGACACAGAACGGCTTCTCATCTCCTTGAAGGACCGTGCGTCCGATGCGTAATCGAGTAAAATGACTTCGTCTCTTCTGGAGAGGCCCGAAGGGTTTCTCGGTCCCAGTTTATGCTTACCGTTGTAAAGTTGATTGTTCACTCGTTTTTGTTTTTTCCAATGAATCTCCCACAGACTGGAAGTGTAGTTTTTAACTTTATTTTTAAAGTCAGTCTGTGGGAGAGCGTTTGTCGTTGGTCCCCACAGAAGGGATAAGGATTCCGTCGCCAGGTGATCTACCTGCTCGTTTCATCGGATGCACACATGGCTAGGTAGCCACGCAAACACGATACTTTTCCCGGTTTCAGCCAAGGAGTGCATTTTTTGTTGTAGCCTAACTACTTTTGGGTGTAGGAGCGTGTAGGTTGTAAGTGAGGTGATGCAAAACAGAGAGTCAGAAAGGATAGGGAAAGATTTGTTAGGAGAATTTTCTACGGAGTCCAGTGCCATGCCAATGGCAGGGGCCTCCGCAGAGAAAACGGAGGCTTCGGGATGGCATGTCCTCTGATGTGTACTGTTTGAAGATAGGGCTGCAGCGCCCACACCAGAGTCCGATTTGGAGCCATCTGTGAAGATTAGCTCCGCGCGGGGTTATTTTTCTGAACGGTTTTTTTTTTTGGTTGTATTCTGCTTTAAATGTTTTGGTGTTTGTGCTTGCTTTGTTGTGTGTGGTCAACTGTAAATCTACTTTTGCCTTGGTGAGGTGCCATGGAGGAAGGTTGGGGAAGAGATATTGTTAGATGTCCTGTTTGGAAAAGTGTATGTTTTTGAGGTTCTCAAGGACTCTGAGGCCGAAGGGTTTGATGAATTTTTCGTTGTTTTAGAATTTGTTTATGGTGTCTTGGTTTGTTTTGAAAATGCAGTCGTGTGCTGGGTTCTCTGGTGTTGAGCTCTGTTTAATTGCGTATTGTAGTGCGAGTTGTGAGCGTCTGAGTGCGAGTGATGGTATGTTTGCCTTGGCTAGGAGGCTCTCCACCGGAGAAGTGCGGAAAGCCCCAAGAGCGAGGCGGAGTCCTTGGTTTTGCAATGGGTCTAGCATTTTTAGGATTTGTGGTTTTGCCGATCCACAGAGACGTGACAGCCGTAGTCAAGCCCGGATCGGACAAGGGAGATGTACAAGTGGAGAAGGTGTTTTGAGTCCCCGCCCCACTCCGGGTGCGATAGAATTTTCAAAGCGTTTATAACGCTTTCTGGCACCTCGCTCGAAGGTCTTTGATGTGTGATATGAATGTGAGTTTTTTGACGAATTAAACACCGAGGAAACGAGCCTGGTCCTGGACGGGAATCCTTTCCCCGTAGAGCGTCAAATCCGGCTGTAGTACACGTCTGCCTGATTGGCAGAAGTGCACGCTGCAACCGTCTTTACTTGACGGGGAAAACTTGAAATCATTATTATTTGCCCACTTTTCAAGTTTGTGCAGCTGCGTTTGAAAATGCTTTTCCACATCTCTTAGTTGAGGGTTTTTCGAACCGCAACATATTAAGAAGTCGTCAATGCTATTTTGGGATCCGGATGCGACCCCGACTTTGGCGTATTTTCCTCTTTTCCTTCCTTCTCTCTTTCTTCTTTTATCTTTCCTCCCACCGCTGACCTCATGTGCTGCAAAAAGAGAGGTCACCCATCCCACAGAGTGGGCGCCTCGTTGACCGTGAGGTGCGACCCGTGCAGAGGGAAACCGGGTATCTGGCGGTTGAGGTGAGTCAGTCTGCGGACTGTCTCTCTGAAAGAGCTGCTGGGGGGCACATTTTCCCCCAAACTATGTCCTATTTTTATGAATAGGAAGACGACTCCACCCATCACATCGTATCTTTATTCCCTTTTGATCTTGGGATCATTTTTTCGTCTTGGACCAGAATTATATGTTCTATAACCATATTTCACCTATCAAAGTATGTTTTTTTTGTTTGTTTCCGCCATGTTTTTCCGCGAACCGCGAAATTCGTCGAGCCGATTCCGAGCCATGGAGACAACAGCTGTCTTTTCTAGAGAGCATTGAGTTGAGGCAGATCCCATGCGACCCAGGCGGACTGAGGTGCTCTATTCACATCTGTAGATCTACCACTGTACCCCGCCAGCAGCCAGTAAGAAGTCTAAAAAATGGACACCGAACGGATCGTTCAGGAGATTGTTGCAGCGTCAGATGTGAAGTAAGTAGAGTAGAGTCAATGTTAAATGTAGATATAAAATCTATATATCTAGATCTAGATCTATATCTAGATAATAGATTAGATTATAGATCTAGATTCTAGATCTAGATCTAGATCTAGAAATCTAGATAGGAAGTGGCTATTCTCACCCGGGGTGAGAATAGAAATACGATCTACCTCTCACCCCGGGTGAGACATGCCAGCGTAGGCTATTCTCACCCGGTGTGAAACGACCTGTTTTTCCTCATTTTGGAATGGCCACCTCTATTCTCACCCGGGATGAGAATAGTGCAGACTAGTCTTTTGGCTATTCTCACCGGGTGCGCGTTCACCGTTATAGCCTAGATCTAGGCCAACAAATTTTGCGTTCACCCTAAGCCTAAACCACAGAATTCTACACTGTGATAACAGAAAAATTGTAGAAATCTGGGCGCTTTTTCGGTAGTTCCCACCCCGCATTTGTTATTCGCCGGTTTTGGCCCCAAGAGTAGGGGGGTTTCAGGGGGGCTTGCCCCCCCTGACCTAATAAAAACAAGGTGGGGGGTTTCAGGGGGGCATGCCCCCCTGAATTTTACCACAATTTAATGTTTTGCAGTTGTTAGGTTTGACATCTTAGCTTGCCGCGAATCAAACGTATAGATCTAGATGTAGGTCAGGCTCTATCAAATAAGGGGGGTGGGAACTACCGAAAAAGCGCCGAAATCTGTGCCGTGAACAAACGTGCCATTACAACTGTAGCCTCTAAAAGCGTATGTGGGCAGTGGAGAGAGAAAGAGACAGAGAGGAGTAGCGTGAGAACTTCCGGTCAAAACAAAATGGCGACCCGCGTAGTTCGGCTCGATTCGAAAAGTTAAATAGCCGTAGCATCTTTGTAGACAACCAAATTAATTTACTTTTGTGTTTTAACATCATTTTTTAACTTTGTTTTGGTCAATTTGATCATCCACACCGATAGACAGTATTCAGAAAGAGAGAGAGAGGGGAGAGTAGATCTTGCGAGAACTTCCGGGCAAAACAAAATGGCGACCCGCGTAGTTCGGCTCGATTCGAACAGTGAAATAGCCATAGTATCTTTGAAGACGATCAAATTAGCTTACTTTTGTGCTATAACGTAATTTTTTCTTGGCTTTTATCAATCTGATCATCCACACAGATAGACAGTATTCCAAAATGAGGAAAAGCAGGTCTTGTTTCGCACCGGGTGAGAATAGCCTACGCTGACACGTCTCACCCGGGGTGAGAGGTAGATCGTTTTTCTATTCTCACCCCGGATGAGAATAGCCACTTCCTTTTGGAATGATAGCGTCAATTTGGCAATTGACAAAAAATTGACTTTTTGTCAATTGTCACCGAGTGAAGCGGTGTCAAGTCTGAAAACAACACTATCTTTAGCTTTATACATACATACATTATAAGGCACTACTTGGATATGGTGGTCCCGACTTGTGTAGGCCTAGATCTACTGAAATATCGATACTGATTTAAATAGTCGGTATCAATGTTGTATGTTTTATCAGTAGCCTAGATCAAAATCTAGCCTACAAAATGAGCTGTAAAATTTCACTTGTTTTTCACAAGGCCCGGGGGGTTGCCCCCCTGACTTAAAAAAAAAAAGGCCGGCCCTATTTCTCCGAACGTTCGGGAAAATAAAGCTGGGCCCTATTTCTCCGAACGTTCGGGAAAATAAAGCAAAGCTGGGCACTATTTCTCCGAACACTGTGAAATCTCATCCTTTCCCGCAAATTTCGGATATTGTATAGATCTATAATTATAGTATAGGCCTTCCAAAGATTGTTCGTATACAATATGGTTCAATCGGTCCAAAAAATGTCAGCAGTAAATATTTATATAAAGAAATGCTACAATTCCAATCAGTTTTTCGCTACAGATATGACGTATGTTGCCTATGAAGGGTACTGCTCTTAAACGTAATGTGTTGTGTTCACTCGTGTGCTGTCTACGGAGGGTTATTGATAACGACACATAGAACTGGCATCTGTGTTTGTCACTGATGCGACCAATGTACTGACACTGGCAAGCCCCTTAATGTGTGTGATTCCATAATTTACATGTAATATCCTGCACTCTTTAAAAAAATTATGCACATTTAGGGTTAAAACAGCCAAATCTTCTTCGGACAGGTGGACACACGCCCTTATTTGTTAATGTTTGTTGTTGTTTGTGGGCTGTTCTAATTTTGATTTCTTTCTGTTGAGAAACCTTTCTTTTTCACATTTTTACACTCATGATCTAAAAATCTCTAGACCATATTTTAGTCTGTGCATTGACGCTTTAGTTTTGCCTCATTACTTATTGTAATCATTCCATTTTTTGCCTCTCCTCAGTGTCATAACACGACGAATGGTGCGAGAAAAATACAAAGAAGTTCGAGGTCTCAGTGTTTTGTCTCCCACTGAGAAGAAAGCTGTCAATGCTGTGGTGGAGAGTATAGTTCTACAGCTGGGGAACTTGTGTAATTCGCCGGAGGTAATTAGGCATAATGCAGCCTACTGAACTACTGGGTTGCAATAATAGTAAAAATAATAATAATAATTTAATAATAAAGTAATTAAATGATAATTATTTTATAATTATGATTTAATAATAATGATTTGATAGCATCAGTAATAATAATAATAAAACAATAATGATAATAATAATAATAATATAATAATAACAATAATAATATACTAAGTATACTGCAGATAATTTCTATAGCACCCACTCCCCCCATACTTTGCAGCTGAAGGCTATAGTAATGTAGATGGCTGGAAATAGATTTTACTGGATATCGTTTGATGTCTAAAAAGCCTGGACATGCTCTTTTTCGAAAGTCTGGGGGCTTTGGCGCAATCAGTAGCTACGCCAGGAGAACCCTTTAACCCCCCCCCCCCCCCCCCCCCTCCTTTTTTTGACACGGATAAATTTTCAACCCATCAGTCGTTACTGGACTTCTCAGGCCGATTTTTCGGGCTCGTGTTTTTTTAACCCTGAAAATTGTGTCTTTATCTAATGCTATGTCTTTTGAGATTTTTGAAAGCTAGATTTCCCGACTTCTAAAAGAAATGTACCCGTACTTTCTGTTTGGTCTGTGAATAATGTGTTCTTTTTAATCGACCCCTATCGGAATGATTTCATTGTGTAAAATTTGGCAGATCTGCCATCAGAGGCATAAAAATAAGCTTTTCATCCCAAGATACATCTTGAACATTGAAGAGTTTATGTCAGATATGACCTAGATGATGACTTTTTTGTTGGGATGTCCCATGACAGTGACAGATCGATTGTAATGGAAGAAGAAGATGATGGTGAACATAAAGCAGTGCGCCAGTACAAAGATTGGTCTGCATCTTGGAAACTTTCTTTGTAGGACTGAACAGTGACCTGCCTTTTCAGTTTAGAGCCAGAAACATTGCCTCCTTGAAAGATGTACGAGCTGTTGCCAAATCTCACTATTTTCGGTTTGATTGTTTTTATTCAACAAAATTATTTCAGTCATTGAGGGGTTATTACAGTAATGTGACTTCAAATTAAAACAAAGAAATTCTCCAAATATATGTACACAGAGGATCCAATAAACTACAAATATTTCCTGAAAGGGCATACAAATCTTCTGCCTTCTTGTTGATCCAGTTTTGTTTTTTTTCCATTGTATTGAAGGTTTTGATAGTGTCAGAAGTTTGCAGGGTCGAAAAAAAACAAGCCAACTCATCTTCTTGTGTACAGCTTGAAGGTCAAGTTCTTTGCTATGATTTTTATAAATTAAAATCACCTTCAGACTGAACACACACACAAGACTGAAATAACAGAAATCTATACCATTTCACCATTTTTACAGAATGAAAAGCTACAGATCAAGCAGGCTTCAGAGAGGAGTCAAACTGGTTCCGATGTGACAGAGTGCTCTGAGCCGAGTGGCCAGTCATCCTCAGAGAATTGCCTTAATATGTCCACTGGGATCGTCGGTGATACTTCGATTAAGGAGGAAGTGGACAGTGAGGCTGAATCGTCATCTGTCTCTGAGAAGCAGCAAGAAGCAGACCACAGTTTTGTTTTAGATGAAGATGATCAGTCTTCTCCTGAAAGACCATGTACAGTAGAGGAGGAAGCTCTGTCGAGTGATGTTGTAATTTTGCTCAGCAGCGATACCAATTTCACAAATGAGAAGAAAAATAATGGATGTACAAAATGTACATGTCAAAAGAGAACTTTGTCAGAGCTGCCAGGGGATGCCCTGTCTACGGAAAGTGATTCAAACAGTCCTAGGCTTAGGGAAAGTGCTGCAGATGCTGTAGCAGAGAAAACTCCTCGCCATAGGAAAAGGCCAAAGCGACTTTCCGCTAGGGAAGCAGCAGCTGCCATAATGGGCTCTGACAGTGACGATGATGGGCGCTGTGTGGGTTTGACAGAAGATTCGCGAAACCATTGTTCTCCGATCTTTGGCAAGTCATTGAATTCTCCATTTAGATTTAAATTCACGGAACCAAAAGATTCTCCTTTCCTAATCATATCTCCGGATTCTTGTCCTGATCCCAAAAGGTTCTTAAAATCTAATCCAAAGAGACAAATGTTGTCAAAGGAGAGCAGCTCCCTGGTGATATCGGACGTGGAAAGCCCCTCGTATACGGCAGATGTCTCAAGGCATGGTGACAGCGACGAAGGACAGGCTTTGCTCTGTTTGAAGAAAAAACTGTCTGTTAACCGTGTCCGAAGATCTATCGTAGTGAACAGTTCAGACAGTGGTGACGGTGACAGCAGTTCGGTTGCTGGGCTCGTAATATCTGATCGTTGGAGAGATCTTCATCAAGCAGTGAGTAGGTCTGGATGTCGGGGGTTTGTACACAGCAATTTGTCAGCTCATGGAAAAGATCGTAAATACTGGTCACCGAAAGTGAGGCTCCAGAGACTACAGCTCTTTAGCGATAAAGCAGGCCGGAAGGAGGACATTGTTGGGATGACTGGAAATATGGGCCGAGAAACAACGAAAAAATGTTATAGACTTAACATTTCTTCTGATTCTGAAGAGGAGCCCATGGTGAAGAATCATAAACATGCAGTGAAAGGGTGTGATAGTGTCGACGGTTATGCCGGTGTGTCTCACATCCAAGCAGGTACTTTGAACAAGTTGTATGATGGGGAGACATGTGATTCATTGAATGTGCCGCTATCAGATGACAAGAAAAATAAAAAGAGAAAAGCCCAAAGTCAAAATTTCCAAAAACAGTCGAGCAGAATAGTTACCATAAAACAGAGACGAAAATCTTTGGGTAAAGAACTTAACGGAAAGACAGAGACTGTGGAAGCTAGGCAGTCTCCTATCGCCACAGCGTCTGCAAATCTTAGAGTATACGATCTTCCAAGCTCCTCGTCAGACTTCAATTCTGGGTCTGGCTTAGTGGTAACTCCTGCTAAAGATTGCAGTGAGCCACACACTGTGGTTGGCCAAGCTTCCTCAGGGAATGGCATCAGTAAGACTAAGAGGAGAAGACTTTTCAGTCTTTCGTCAGATGATGAAAATAAGGCAGACAAAATAGTTACCATAAAACAGAAAAAGAAGCCCTTGGTGAAAGAAATGAACGGAAAGACGGGTACGCCGAGTGTATATGATCTTCCAAGCTGCTCGTCGGACTCCAATTCTATGTCAGACCTGGAGGTGTCGCCTGCCAGAGAACACAGTGAGCCACACACTTTGGTTAACGGAGCGTCTTCACCAAGTAGCAGCATTAAGCGTAAGAGGAAGAAAATTTCCGTTCTCTCGTCAGACGATGAAAATAATGATGTTGAGCCTGTTTTGCTAAAGAACGACAATTTCCTTGACAGAAATAGTGTTGGGCAAGGTTTTCAAGACAGAGACGGTTCCTGTGAAAATAGTGACGTACAGCTTGTCACTCGAGAGGACGATTATTCCTCAGACCGTAGCAATTCTGAGCGTGTTGCGGAAAACCAAGATATCCCTTGCATCTCGGGAGGGGACAAAAATGAAGTTCCTTTCAGGCGCAATGGATGCTCCTCGCCAGGTGGCTCCAGCAGCAGTGACAGTGATCTCGAGCATGTGAAACCGACTGCAGCACACTCAAAAATGGAAGCCCTGAAAGATGTCAGAAATACTTTCTACTCCTCTCCTTTGCCACCTGAGAAGGCATCAAAAAGGAGAAGAAAAAAGCAGGTGCCTGACAACAAAGCTCATTCTAAGGTAGGGAAAAAAAGCAAAAAAGTTTTTGTTGTTAGAACGTTTTTTTGTTTTGTGTTTTTGTTGTTGTCGGGAGAAGAGTTTTAGTATAGTGTTTAAAAGAATAGCTTCTTGCAGATCTGTATTTTGTCCATACTTGACATGTTAGTGTGTGTGTTCATATGATTATTAATGCATTTCTACCAACTGGTGTGTAAAAAAAAATGTTCCTATAAAATCAAGCGTTAAAAAGCAAGAAAATTGTACGCCTTGACCATAGCATTAAAATGCATTTTGGTGATGTTGAAAGGTACATCTTCAATAGAGCTTTGGGGGGGTGTAAATACTGAAAATTCTCAAAATTTTGACTTAAGTTGATTGCTTGTGACAGTGGTGCTATATCTGGAAACAGTGCTTTCAGGAATATTTTATAAAACTTAAGAAACGGTATTACACCAGCTGAATATGCACTCTTTCAGTTTCTCTCTTTATTCTTTTTTTATATATGTAATTTGTAGCAAAAAACATCAGAGGGAAGTATATTTGGTGTCAAAGTGATAAAAGAATTTGTTTTCAATTTTTAGTGTTCATTGTTGAAGGGAGCCTTAGGGAGCTAGAGGCAGGTTCTACTAAATTTCTTTCCCTTGGTTTTTCTGTATGCCTGTCTTACGTGGCGTCGGTGGCCTAGTGGTTAGGCTCTCGGACTCGCAACCGTAAGGTCGTGGGTTCGAATCCCGTCAAGGGCCCGGCGTTGTGTCCTTGGGAAACTCACTTTACACGAATTTTCCTCACTTAACCCAGGTGAGAATGGGTACCCGGCTACACACAGCGAAAGATCTTTTCAGTTTGTTAGTGTTTGAGCGCTTAATCGGCTGCTCGCACTGTATGCTTCCCGGGAAGCTGAGAATGTTTCGGAGTGTACTATGGTCTGCTGGGGTAATAATATAGTGTAAAGCGCATAGAGCCTGCTGTTGAGCGGGGATATGCGCTATACAAATGCTATCTATTATCTATTATTACTTTTTCCCAGCACCTAATAATGGTTGTTGTGTTGATGTGCTTCTCTTCACTCACAACTCAAACAAAACTTTGGTTGGGTAATTGGAAAGTCTTTCATGTGATCAGGTCTCTGGTGGCTTGTCAAAGCAGTTGGTGCGTCTTCGAGCCATTTGTCGCCACGTGGGTTTAGTGCTGAGGAACCAGCGGGAGTTGAGTGGCTGCGTGGCGGACTCTGAGAAGATTGACAGGATTCGGCAGCTGCTGCGAGACCGTGGCATGAAAGGTTTGATGATACATTTTGAAAAAGGTCTTAGTGGGGTTGTTTTTTTTGTTAACAGGGAAAACATACGCTTGTTGGCATATATTTTACAACATACGCTGCATTGTATTGTGTTGGCCTAGTTTTTTTACTAGTGACCTGACTGTTGTTTAGGGAAGGAACGCGAGGGGGGGGGTCATCTCTGGTAACATTCGCCACATGTGGGCTACCTTCCTCATTCTGACTTTATTTTTGATTAGCAGGAAATTTGTCTCATGTTATGAACAAAATTTTCAAAATACTGTACCTTTTTGGGGGAATGATTTTTCTGTCTGTGGAACTTACTTTTCCATGTCTGTAAAGACAAGCTAAAAAAATTTATACACTATTGACAACAAAAGGTACATGTACAAGGACGTAAACTGTTACAGGGTAATAAGTACAGCCACACAAATGCAGATTTTTATACAGGTAGCTGTTTTTCACAGCTGCAGTGTTGATGCTAATGGTGGTGTTTGTGGCATAATAATTGTAAAGCTTTTTATCTGGTTGTGTATTTTACATGACATGTATGTGATGGATTGTTGGAGGGTACTATTTATTTAGTCTAATAGGTTCAGCGGCAGCTCTCCTCCCCTCTATTTTCTTCTGACTGTCCTACTTTCTCCCTCTGATTGATGGTTGACGGGTGCTCTGGTGTGATGTGCTCCTTATTTTCTATCAGTCATTTATCTTCCATATATATCTCTCCTATTGTTTGTATGGTTCACTCTAGTAACACCTGTAATCTTGGGCACTTATAAATATAACCTAATACTGTTCCAAGTGCTGTGAAACTCCTACCAAACTGCTTTCTCTCTTCTGTCACAATATAGGGCTATATGCAACTTTCTTTATACTTTATGTACCAAATTTTCCCTGAAAGAGTTCCCCCCGAGGCGGTGCTACTGACTGAAGTGTCTTTAGGCCATTCCCAAAGGGGGGGACATTAACTCATTCGCTACGTATTATTTTCGGCTTGTGGACGAATTTTTTTTCGGGAGAGCGAAAGAGAGGATGACTAGTGGCCAGTTAAAAGGTCTTTGGGGCCACAAATTCAAATAAATATCAACGTATTATATACCAATATTTTCCGTATGGTTCGTAGAATACATCTGTAATGTTTATTTATGTATTTTTCAACTTTGGTTCCTGTAAGAGGCGATTATGCAACGCTGTTTTGATTCGATACGGCTAAAATTTGAAAATAAAAAATTTATAATCTTTGGTGAAACTCAAAAAATAATTTTGCACCAAGTCAAATGATACATCAAAATAACCCTAAATGAATAAAGAACTGGAAAATATTGAAACGTTTGCAGTTATTTACCTACATTCCATAATATTTGTACATTTTGAACATAACATCCGATATTGAAAAAAAATAAAAATGTTTATAATCTTGAAAAACGATCACAAACAGAAAAAAACCCTGCTCGTATCTTATATGGAATTATTCAGAATTGCATTTGGAATAAACCTATACATGTCTTGAGTGGCACTTTTTGTGTAATTTCATCAAAAAGTAGTGATTTTGGGGAGAAAAAAATATTTTGACTATTTAGATCTAGCACTCAAAAAGATTGATTTCTCAATAACAGTGCATTGGCAATATGAGTCCAATCATATCAATGTTATAAAAAAGTCCTACACTTCTCTAGTGGGCAAAATAATGATAGATTTTGTTGTGTAAAATTACAAAAACTGGTGTCCGGGCTATAATTTTGGCATCGCGATAAAACAGTCGAATAAACTACGAAATCGCGTTTCAAAACTGAATCTAAATTTCTGATTTTCAGTGGAAATGCTTGACCCGAAAGCCAACATTAAATTATGACCTTTATTTTAACATGGATATGTGGATTGGAATAGAATCTAAGCTAAAATTGAAGATCGGTTCTCGCGCCGCCGGTGGCGGCTTAGTGTACTGACGGCACTTCAGCCGTGCCGCCCCCCCCCCCACGGCTCGGCGTAGCGAATGAGTTAACATGCTCTAATGCGCGGTAGAATTGTAAATGGGCTGA
Organism: Aplysia californica; assembly: GCF_000002075.1. Lineage (NCBI taxonomy): Eukaryota > Metazoa > Mollusca > Gastropoda > Aplysiida > Aplysiidae > Aplysia > Aplysia californica. The sequence continues at coordinate 322,276 of NW_004797362.1, forward strand.
TTCATCAATGTCATGCTCATAACTGTGCCTGAACTGCAACAGGGAACTTTTGCTTTTTATTTCCCTAATCTTTACTATCGTCATTTTTCCTCTACTTCTTTTGTATGTTTGTCAAACTCTTGTGCCCCGCTATTTCTGGGGGTGCCTTGATAATCGAAGCAGACTGTGCTGTTGAGGCTAGAGAGGTGAGCAGAGTAAGCCTGATTCCCTGAAAGGACATTTTTTGTTGACATCCACACCTTGGCGCTCATGTGACCGTATGCAGTTGTGAGCACTGCAAAACCTCTATTAAAACTAAAACTAAAAACCTGCAAGAGTAGATAAGTTACCTTTTGGTTTTCTTTGTCTCTTCCTCAGGCCGTCCGACCATGAAAAAAGCTGAGGAGCTGAAACTTCAGAGGGAGTTGCAAGACTTGGTCAGTGGAGATGGCGGAGCACCTGTAGTAGAAAGTAAGCCTGGTTTCATGGTTACTCAAAAAATGCAGGCCTTCATATAGAAAGTAAAAAAAAAAAGCTAAAGTGATTGTTTACGTTGGTAGCCTCCTCTTCAACCACTCTTCTTAGTAAGACACATGCATCCTTTTAGGCGAGGCCATTCCAATTTTTGCTGTCCCAGATCCTTGTTGGGATACAGCATTGTTTGTCATTTAGGCACCTAGCACAGTTGTTCTTGAGTACCATTAGTGTCACCTGCAGTGTGCCCATCTGAATCTGGGCAGGATAACCATTTGTTGATGCCTTATGTACTTGGTTCATCTTGAAAATGCTTAATTTTTCGCCTTGTGCCGTATCATGGACATTCATGGAAGCAAAATTTACCGTTCCTGGTTGCTTGTAAGGCGCCACATGTATGTCCCGTTAACCTTTAGTATCCTATACCGCTGCTATCCGCTGCCGCCCTAGAATCCAATACCGCTTAAAACCGCTGCTCTCAATTGACTCTAGTTGTCACTACTTTCTGCTGCCTGTCAGGAGAAACAACTGTGTTAAAGTTTGCTTGCACAGTAGAAAGTTTTGATAAATGAACTGAGAGAGTTGGTGGCTTTGAAGAAGCGGAATGAGTAATTTATCTGAAGATAAGTTGCTTGGTCCTTCACTGCGAAATCTGTTTGAGCTGTTTCACGTTCCTGACAGTGGTGTTGAAGATAATCAGTCAGATATCTCAATTGAGGATGAATTTGGTGTGTAACAGTTGATGAGAAGTCATGATTCAGATATTGATAGTGAAAAAAGCACTGGTGCTATGTCTAGATCAAGATCTAGTTCTGCAAACACATGCACAGTCGCTGCTGGTTTGCCTTCTATCAATGGTGCGATGACAAATTAATTTAATTATAATAGGAATGCAAGGGGGTCCTGCTTTGAACATTGCCAGCTATGGAAAGATACGTAGGGGAAGAAATCAGACAAGACAAAATGTTGGTTAAAAAATAAATGTTATGAGTTGTAGACAATCTCTTCAAACAGGTTCCCTAATGCCATTTTCAACCCTCAAAAAGCACCAAATTGCAATTTCTTCGGGGGCCTCGCCCCCCGAATGCCAACCGGGACGCTGTCCCTGGACCCTGCTGCTGTGCAGACCCCTGGCAGAATTTTTCTTACTTTTCAGCTTCAGCTGGTGGAAGGACTGATTATTAGGTCACAGTGCTCACTCACAAGGTCACCTTGACCTACTTTTGACTCTTTGTTGCATGCAGGGGTAGCAAGTCCATTTATCTACCTTGTGTGAAAATTTGAAAGAAATCTGTGTACAAATATTAAAGTTATTTAGAAAACAAATCCATGACTCATTTTTAACTGTTCTTTTGTAAAAAAGTAAGGATAATTATAATAGCGAGTAATAATTGGGAAACACTTTGGACACTAAAGGCTAATCGTCAAGCTCTAACTCTTCTGCACAGAGAAAACATGCTCGCATTGGTACCAAATTTGCTAGTATTGGTTTACTGTTAGACTTGCAAGCGATCGATAAACACACGTCTAGTCTTGTAGATGAAAGCATGATCTCTTTTGTTTGTTTAGTTAAAGTTTTTCCAACATCATAAAGTCAAATAACCAAAATTACTTTTTAAGAAAAGGGGGTAAAATTCACTTTTTGAAGTAGATTTGCTAGTTGTTTGAAATTATGGGTAAGATGGGGAATATAGGGAATGAACAAAGTGATAGTATCAAAGATTTTGGGTCTGAATATGTCATGTGTGGGCCAGATCTAGACAGCGAGTCCACTGACGTTGAGAAGATGAGACTGCTGTTCTGGCTAAGTAGCGTAATTGAAAATCAGTGTTGACAATAGGAACACAAACCTCCTGGCAAAGAAGGGGAGCCAACTATATGAATTTCTGCGCCTCTTCAAAGAAAACAGAGATTATATGAGCCATATGAGACAGATTGGGAAATTTCTTTTCTTTTTTCAAGACTGAACTTGTCTTGTTCTCACTCCGAGGTAATAAGCCCTGACTTTCGTAGAGAAACATGAGCCACTCTTTCTTTATTTTCAGTGTTGAACATTCTTGGTGTTGAAGCAGTCTCGTAATGAGCTATCAAGTCATCCAACTGTGTCTCACCATATTCTTTCAACTCATCCATTTTGTCAGTTTGAGGCACATTTGTCCTGTCAAATATCCCTGCACTCTTCAAAACTTTATCTTCTGATGTGCCAGAAAATCTTTCTTCCAAGCACAGCACCAGCTTATCCAACACATTTTCCATGTTTGTAATCATCACACTTGCACTTTCTCTCACATCTGCTGTCTTCTTTTTCATCCAGATCTTTTTTCAGACACTGCTGAGGTTTGGTTAATGTGAGTGTGTTTGCACTTGACATGACAAAATGGACACAATGGTCAAGCTGACTAAAGCTTTGATGAGATTTCAGACAAGTCTAACGGGACCCCCCCCCCTTCTCTGTCTCTCTCTCTCTCTCTCTCTCTCTCTCTCTCTCTCTCTCTCTCTCTCTCTCTCTCTCTCTCTCTCTCTCTCTCTCTCTCTCTCTCTCACGAGTGTATCTTAAAAATGAAAAATAATCAATAATGCCCACCCCACCCCCCATTGAGTCCCATACTTCGCGGCGTTCTGACTTTGAATGAACTTTGGTGACCCCCAACAACTGGTGCTCATACGATGCCGTACCTTGTGACTAAGGTTCACTGACCTGCCACGGCGACGAACCCGACACGACGCTTGTATAGTTTTCTTTTCTTTTTTTTTCCAAAAGTGACTGCACAGGACAAATATTGATTTATTTTCATGGTGGTACATTTTTAAAAAACAAAAAACAATGGCACGGCAAAAATTGCAGCGGTTAACCCTTTGATTTTAAGGGCATTACGGCGAATTGCAAAGGCACTAAGGCAAATTGCCGCAGTGCCGCTGTCTATTTCAAGCCCTGTCAACGTCATACAACTATATGACAAGGCCTCCAGCGCGGTCTACATTAACAGCAGCATGGGGGGTTGGTTCCGGACAACGGTTGGGGTGAGGCAAGGCTGTTTGCTCTCTCCCACTCTCTTCAACATCTTCCTAGAACGAATCATGACTGACACACTGGAAGATCACCATGGACAATCAGTATTGGAGGCAGGACAATCACTAACCTGCGTTTTGCTGATGACATCCATGGATTAGCAGGAGAAGAACAGGAGCTCGCCTCACTAGTGGAGCGGCTGGACACAACCTCAGCAGCCTACGGCATGGAGATCAGTGCTGAGAAAACCAAGCTAATGACCAATAACACCAATGGCATCAACGGGGACATCGAAGTCAGGGACGAGAAACTTGAGACCGTCAGCAGCTTCAAATACCTTGGATCAATAATTGTCTCAGATGAAGGCTCAAGACCAGAAATTCTCTCCTGAATCGCACAAACAACAACTGCGCTGTCAAAACTGAAGCCTATTTGGAGAGACAGAAACATTACGCACAACTAAAAAATCAGACCAATACGCTCACTGGTCATCTCAATATTTTTATACGCCTGCGAGTCGTGGACACTGACTGCAGAACTAGAGAAAAAGATTCAGACCACAGAGATGAGATGTTACCGCAGACTCCTTGACATCTCGTACAAAGATCATGTTTCAAATGCTGAGGTACGAAAGAGAATCACCAACGCAGTGTGGCAGCATGAAGATCCACTGACCACAGGGAAGAAACGAACATTAAAATGGTATGGGCATATCACAAGATCCGCAGGACTTGCCAAAACAATCCTGCATGGAACCGTACAAGGAAAGAGAAAGAGAGGAAGGCAGAGAAGAAGATGGGAGGACAACATTACAGAGTGGGCAGGAAAGACTATAGGTGACAATCTGAGGAAAACAGCAGAGGACAAAAATAGATGGCGAGAGCTGGTTTTCAGATGCAGTGGTGCCCCCATGGTTGCCCCAACCATGGGATAGAAGAAGAAGAAAAGTTTCCATTATGTTGATGTTTTATTTGCAAATTCAAACTAATTTTTGTGTCAATTTAAAAAATTGGGGGAAAAATTATTTTTTTTATATTTTGCGTTAATTATTTATTTTATTACATATTTTTTCCCCAGGTCGACTGCGGGGGAAGAAAAAGAAAGTTGTGACCCCACAGCAAGAGAAGAAGAGCAGGTCCCTGTGGAAGGGCCTGGAGCACTTGGTGTCCTCTGAAGCCTCAGACTGAAACATTTTGTTTTGTTTTATTTTAAAAATTTTATATATTTTTTTTGGTTTGTTTTGTGGCTAATTCAGTTTTTTTCTTGAAGAATTTGTCATCTGCTGTGATGAAACAACTCTGTAGAATCTAGATACCACTGCATTTAGAATTACAAAGTTCCCTCTGACATTTTTGGCCGTTTTGAGTTACTGAGAGGTCAGAAACCAAATGTTCTATTGGCTCTATCAAAATCATAGGATCATTCAGAGTTGTTATGAAGATATTAGAAAAATTGCATTAGAAAAAGCTTGACATGTGAAACTCAAATTTTTTGAATGTCAAATTTCTCAAAACTGGGTCCTGAGCAGATAAAACTTTGTAATTCTAGGGTAGCGATGTGTTGATGGCTAGCTATACTATAAGATTATGAGACGTTATTTTTACTGTTTACTGCCGTTTTGTTTCCAGCCCGACATAGTCTACGTTTTGATGTTTGCCTGCCTTTGAGGGTCTAGTCTCCTCTTCTGTTCATGTACTTCTGATTGCTGTAGCTGTGTAGGGTAGCCTCAGATGTAGTTCTCTCCTATGTTTCTCGTCTTTTTCCTGAAACCCTATTTCCGTTCCATGCATTTTCCCAGAATGCTCAGGTGTTCATGAGAAAATTAAAATATGATGTGTGAGGTATGCTGACAAAATGAGTTACTCCTTGGATTATAGCCCAATGGATAAATGGTCATCTAATTTGTACGTTATGGTTTTACAATAAATTAATATTAGTATGAACTGATAAAAGATATGGTACATTGAAGAAAATAGCATCAGTTGGAAATCTACAAATTTGATCCGTTTGTTGATTTTCAAGGATTGGAGATTAGTAAGAAGCAGGCCTCATATATGAACATTCAGATTTGAACCCCCAAATGGCTCTTAAAGGCTCAATGAATACAGTAAAACCTTATTAGCACAAATTTGTGGGACCAGAGAATTTGTATGTGTTAAGCAGATTCCATGTTGAGTAGAGTACTGAGAAAAAGAACGGAAAATGGAAGGCTACTCATGCAGCGAGAACAGACAAGATCATATGTTAGGCCTTGTGTAGGGTTGAAGGAAATTGAAGTCACGAGCAATGTGCTCTACAGGGTTGTGTGCTTGTGGATGGTTCCCTGGTATGTAATTGAAGTCTCATGACATCCAATTTACTATGAACACTTTTACTTTTACTAGTGGTTCTACCAACTGATCTGTGAACACAGTCAACTTCATCCACCACTAAACTGTAATTGTTGGTCACTTAACTGACAAGCTGCTTGCCAACATATGGTGCAGCAGACATCCACTACAAGATTTGCAAAATCTAGAATCCTTTGTTAGGTTTTCTAACATAATAGCTGAGCTCATCTTGAATACACTTGAAGCTGTAAATACCCCATATTCATTATTAAATCACTGGAGACTGGGCCTTTTTCGAGTCTAGGCTTACATGCGCTGAAGACTGGCATTTTTGGGGGGTATTTCAATATTTTAAGCAACTCCCTTCCCAAAGACATACAATATACAACCTCCATTTTTACTCACAAAACAGATCTAAACATTCCCAATATGACACAAAAAAACCAGAAAGGCAATATCTTTTAATTTTATAGTTTTTTAGAAATGATATTTTAAAAATGTGTTTAAATTTGTTGCTCGCCAAAATTTTTTGCTGTAATGTCTTGTGTAACACCCCCCTCCAAAAAAAAAAAGATTGACCTTGTGTGTGTCTTTTATTGTATTTTGTGTTTCAAAATGAATAAAAAGTCCAAACTCATGAACAGGCAGGTAATCGATATGGTAATCCTTAGTGTTAGCTGTCTAATCCACTTCAGTGGGAAAAAAACAGGGCTCCAGACAAAGCGGAATTTTGCTTTTGAAAGCCTAGTCTGTGTCTTGAATATTCTGTATCTAAATCAGTGCTTTGATGCTCATGTACATTGAAATCAGGATCCCCATGGTCTAAAATATCATAATCAGAATTTTCTGAACTGTCAGAGTTGTCAAACACTTGAAAAATGTTTGCTTTTTGCTTTTCGTGCTGCCAAGTGGGTCGTTGGCAGGTGCTCTGATGTGGTTTGCTCCTTCTTTTCTTATATAAATCAAACAACTCCTGTCCTGATCTCTCCTCCTTTTTTGCGTTTGTTACTCTCTTGTAACACCTGATCTTCGGCACTTAAAGGACCTTAATTTATTGTGTTGCAAGTGCTGGAAAACTCTTACTAAAACTGAACATGCTGCCATCGTACTGACAAAGTGTTGTGAGAACAGACAATAGTTGGAGAAATGAAAGTATGGCCTCAGTGTGACTTACTTTCCTTCTGGGTCGATAACTCAAAAAGTTTCCTGCCAATTCTTGTGAAACTTCACACGAAGCGAAACGAAGGTCGGCTGCACGGTAGTAAGAGATGGTTCACGCAGCGTTTGCACTCGTCGCCTCTCGGGAAAAATATTGGTGCTCGCAAATGCTGCTTGAAACGTCTCGAGTGAGTTAAAATCAATAACAGTGGTTGTTGCTTTCAACAAGTTCACATTCAACGAGAAGTTGGCTCCAATGAGGGCAATCCTTAATCCCCGATTTTTGCCTCTATATCTCTTTGTAAATGTACATCAGCTCCGAAGTTGCACAAAGTCGCTTCCAACGAGGTCATGATAACCAAATAAAAGCAATTCATCATCATCAATGCCTTTCACCCCTGGCAGGGTATAGGCCACATACAAGCTCCTTCCATTTATCTCTGTCCTGAGCCATCCTTCCAAGCTCGTTCCAAGTGAGCTTCATTTCTCTCATGTCCCTTTCCACGCATCTCCTCCATGTTTCCCGTGGCCTACCCCTGCCTCGTGCTCCCTGTGGGTTCCACTGCAGTGACTGTCTTGTGATGTTTCCGCTGGGCTTTCTTAGTCCTATTTCTACTTCTATATCCTTTTGTCCTGTCCTTTCCCACAGCTCTTCATTTCTTATTCTTTCCTGCCACTTAATTCTTAAAATACTCCTCATACATCTGTTGATGAAAGTCTGGACTTTATTCAGTACTGTCTTCGTTGTCTTCCAAGTTTCGCAGCCGTAGAGGAGCACAGACTTGACGTTGGAGTTAAAAAGTCGAATCTTGTTGCGCAGTGAGATGTTGCTTGCTTTCCAGACTTTTGATAATTGCTTGAAGGCTGACCTTGCCTTGGCGGTTCTTGCTTTAACATCTGCCTCAGTTCCACCTTTACCATCGATGACACTTCCAAGGTAGGTAAAGGAGTCCACTTCTTCTAGGGGATTGTCTTCCACTGTCACAGCAAGGTTTGAAACTTTTCCTAGCTTCACTACTTTTGACTTGCCTGGATGTATACGTAGGCCAACACTCCTTGATAGGCTGTCGAGTTCCTTGGTCTTTTCTTGCATCTGAGCATGTGTGTGAGAGAAATAAAAGCAATTAGCGGCCCCAAAAGCAAATCATTTTTCTCTTTTCTCTCCATCTCACACTAAGCACAAGGCCTATCCTCGATTCCTAACACATTGTATTGCTAGATCTAGTGTGCCTCCTATTATGGGCCCCAAAGACAAGAGGATGGGTGAGGGTTAGCCTTGACGGTAGGGATAGGAGGGGTAGGTGGGAACGCAATGTAGGCTGTGTAAAACTGGATGAACTCTAGATTGGTAGGTCCAGATCGAGACCTTCATATTTTCAATTTTTGGATCCAACGAGGACAACGAGCTGGTCATGGCAACCTCGTTGACTGCGACACACTATCGGTCAGCTTACCTTGACTGAGTTCAGAAAGCTGCTGCTCTTCGGAAAATGTCATGTAGAAACTGTAGCCGTCTGTTGAGGCAGTATAAGAAAGCAAATTGGGTTAAAGAGTAACTTTGGCAGCTGCTTGTTTGTTTCATTATCTCAGTTTATGTCAAAAGGTTTTTTCGAATGCCTGATTACTTGATCATTGTCATTAATTATATATTTTTATTTTGACGTGAAGCAGAATGTTTCCATACCGACATCTGTGGTATAGCGGTTAGGCACTTTGTCGTCACATGCAGAAGATGTTGGCTCAATTCCTTTCTGCTGCTGGGAGTAGTGGGACATTGTATCCCTCTCAGACTCTCAGCCTGGGTCAGTCGTGACAGGTGGAGTTGAAGCAGCACGCTTCACAAATTATCTAAATAGTATCGATGAGGGCATTTATCCTTCTGCAGTTACGAATTACATTTTCAGGCAAAGATTTGGTTTTATGATTTATATGTCTTCACATTCACTGTAACTGTAACAGTGTGTTTATTACAGCAGAGTTGCCAAAATAATATTGTTTTTCTGAAAAGTTGTGAATTGACATACTTTACCTTTTTTACTTTTATCCGCCGCTTTTAGTTATACCCTTTTGGGTGTCACGGGAAGAAAGAGACGTCTCTTTACCAATAGTCGAAGAGCTTGGTTCAGGGGGATGCCATGAGTTGTTAGTGTTTCCCTGACTCCATCTATCCAGGTCTTTCTCGGTCGCCCTCTAGCGTTCTTTCTGTTCCTTTCTTTCTTCTTTTAGTTTTTGTAGCAATAGTTGTGAATTGACAACTAGGTTTTTCTAAGTTCTGTGTTTAATTTGATTTGTTTGTTTAAGAATGATGAACAATTGATCCATACATCTGCTTCCAATGAATTTTATGTGAATTGATTGATTGCCTGTGTGACCTGGTTTAAGCGGGAAGGGAGGGGTTGCGATTTGATGATGTTTTGTTTTGTGTGCTTTTATTTATTCAGGCTGATAGAGAAAACTATCTGTCATCTGTGAGTGTGTGTGTTTGTATGTATTTTTGAGAGGAAGAAGCTGATAACGAGAAAATGCTGTACAAATTTCATCTTGTCAATGAATAAAATTGGGCAAAAATACCACTGGAAAGTTTACTGTTCTTTTTTGATGATTGATGTAGGTGTAATAAGTGATTGTTTTAAGGGTGACCTTATTTAGGCCACATATGGCCTAAATAAGCTAAACCCCCCTCCCTTACCTTATTTGGGCCACAGGTGGCCTAAATAAGCTAAACCCCCCTCCTTTACCTTATTTAGGCCACACCTGTGGCCTGAATAAGCTAAACCCCCCTCCCTTACCTTATTTAGGCCACACCTGTGGCCTAAATAAGCTAAACCCCCCTCCCTTACCTTATTTAGGCCACATATGTAGTCAAAATAACCAAACCAATGTAAAGCATTGTTTTCTTTACAAGTTACGTTATTATCTCTTTAAAACTCTTCACATCCATTTTCCTTCACAGCCGTATCGTACATGACATGTGATGTAGAATCAATTTAAGGTCCTTGGAAAGGTGACCAGAAAATAAAAAAATTATTTTATGATCTTCACTTGCACTTGCAATTTTTTGGGCAAATTAAAGTCTACCTAATTATATTTTTTCCCCTCATTTTTCTTCACTATAAATGACAACTGGCATGTATTATCAGTTATTATCAAGAAAGTGGATAGGCGGACTACGGGGTCTATCTAGCCAAAAGGATAGGTGGACCCCGGGGTCTACCTAACAAAATGTTAGGTTTTAGGATGTGAACCCCGGAGTCAGCGTAGTGAAATAAGTAGATCTAGGTTTAACTAAGGATCGGTGGACCCCGGGGTCAACATAATGAAATAAGTAGATCTAAGTTTATTTTATAATAGGACTGGCGGAGCCCGTGGTCAAAGTAGTGAAATTATAAGTAGATATAGGTTTAATTAAGGATTGGAGGACCACGGGGTCAATGTAGTGAAATCAGTAGATCTAAGTTTAATTAAGGATTGGTGGACCCTGGGGTCAATGTAGTGAAATAAGTACATGTAGATAGATCTAGGTTTAATTTTAAGGATTGGTGGACCCTGGAGTCAACGCAGTGAAATAGGTAGGTTTAAGGTGAACCCCAGGGTCTACCTAACGAAACACTAGTTAGGTTTTAGAATAGGTGGATCCTGCGGTCACCGTAGTAAAATAAGTAGGTTTAATCAAGGTGTCCCGGGGGTCCACCAATCCTTAATTAAACCTTCTTAATCCTCTATGGCCTTGGTGACTCCGGGTTCCACCAATCTTTAAAGAAACCTGCTTATTTCACTGCGGTGACCCCAGGGTCCACCTGTCCTAAAACCTAGTACCAATCCTTACTTAAACCAAACCTTATTTCACTACGGTGACTCCGGGGTCCACATCCTAAAACCTAGTATTTCGCTATGCAGACCCCGGAGTCCACCTATCCTCTACAGGACTATACTATTATTATCAATTTGCAATTTTCATTGATTAGCATTTTTGTTTAAATATAATATTGAATCAGAGTGCAGGGGAGACCGAGGCGCCCGGTTGATTCGGTGGTCGGCTTTTGTAGATCTATGCATTTTTTACGGAAAGCCGTATTACCTAACCCTATTACTAGATCTATTAGTGTTGTGAAAACTTCAACCTCTACAGCTCAGGCGTCAAAAGATGCTGGTAAATAATAATAGATCTACGTCCTGAAGTTTCATAATTTATTTTTATACAGAATAACACAGTACACAGTCAGTAGTTTTTATTTCATCGAGTTATAAAAATGGCCTTCGTATAAAAATTGCCTTGTTTTCAGAAGCAAGTTTTAATAGTTCTAGTTCTACCTAATCGATTTTCATGCGAATTCAACTATTTTGATGATCTTTCTTTTCCTTTTAAAAAGATGTAGATCTAGGCCTGTCGGATGTGGCAGTGCGAATAGCACTGAGTTGTTTAGATCTAGATCTAGATCTAGACCCATCAAAACACGAGGCTTCGTGGCCGATCACAAAAGTCTACGGGGCTTATCGAGGCCGATTCGCCCTGCCGCGAGCACGTTCACTAAACTGCCTACTAGATAGAATCTACTACCAAATATTCTCTACACGATCTTTGCTACTACTACTACTAGGCCTACTAGCCTACATGTACTACTACGAGACAGTACGAGAGGGTGTCACTCAGGCAAAGATAGTGTAACTTTGACTCAGCCACGTAGTATACACACTTTTTATACCCCAAATTTAACCCGAAAGTCCATTCGGAGGATTTGACCTTTTCACTTGACCAAAGTGTGCAAAAATGGTAGCCTAGCTTTTGCCCCTCCATGAAGGAAAAATCCGGCCCTCATTCAAACCATTGGAATTGAGCAAAATTTTGCGTTTTGTGCTTTGTTCTTTACAATATTCATTATGGTTATGATTTATAAGTTGTACACTGAGGCAAAACCATACTAAATGAGAAAGGGGCACCATTATGAAAGTGGAATGAACTCAGTTGCCTGAAAAGGGTAGTTTGAACATGTGTGGCCTAAATAAGCTAAACCCCCCTCCCTTACCTTATTTAGGCCATATGTGGCCTAAATAAGCACTCCCTTGTTTTAATTGTTTGGCTGTATGTACTATTGTGTAAACACATGAGGCCCACACGTCTGTTCACAATAATTGTGATAATATCAAAGGCGTCTCTGTGGTATAGCGGTTAGTGCATGCCATGCAGGAAACCCGAGTTCGATTCTCGATTGGGGAGTGTTTTTATCTAGTATCTCGCTTGTGGCGTTGTTAGACTGGTGGTTAGGCTGCCGGACTGGTAGTCATGAGGTTGCGGGTTCGGGGATTCGAGCCGCATGCCTGATGTTGTGTCCTTAGGCACTTTACACGAATTTTCCTCCCTTCGCCAAGGTGGGAATGGGTACCCAACCATAGGCAGACAGTTAGTGTTAGTGTTTTAGCAACTATAAATGGCAGCTTGCTCTGTATGCTTCCCAGGATGTTGAGATTGTTTCAGAATGCTATCATCAGATGTTCTGTGGTAGTAACATTGATTGATTACAAACTCATGGCGCTTGCTGTTGGGCAGGAACAAGTACCTGAAAGGCCATCCTTCGACCTAAAGTCTAAAGATGCTCGTGGAAAATTCAACAGAGGTCCAGACAAGACCTTTTTAAACATACCTCTACTTTATGATTTAATCGACTACATCTACTCCAAAAATTGTTCAATGTCTGTTTTTCTGTTGACGTTGAATATCCTGGCAACAGTAGAAATATAGATTTATACATCTTTTTGTACATGCGGTTTTATGTTTTAAAAAATTCTGAAATTATGCAAACTGCGCCCAAAAATGTGAAATTATGTGTGTCTGTTAATTTTAACAAAGAATGATAATGGAAAATAATCAGAAATTATGCACACAAAAAAAAAATCAAATTGTGCGGGATGCATAAAAACATGGGGACAGTCATTATGGAGCATGCCAATGGCTTGATTTTCTGATGTTGAGACGTGTACCATCTTTCTTGATTGACAATGATCAAATGTTATTGTGGTCTTTGATAAACACTGAGCATAACTTCATTTTTTTTAAATTGTCAGAGAATAGAAAAAAAACAAACCCCGCCCCGTGGTCGGGAATAAATATGCCAAATTTTCTATTTTTTGACGTTGGTGGTGTAAACAATAATTGAGGCACAAACCCCCCATCCCCAAACCAGGGCAGTGCTACTAACTGAAGTTGTCTTTGGCCATTCCCAAAGGGGGGCTATTGACATGTTCTTGTGCCAAGCAGATTTGTAAATGGGCTGATTTATCAATGTCATGCTCATACTGTGCCGGAACAACATTGGGGGAACTGCTGCTTTTTCTTTCCTTATCCTTACTATTGTCGTTTATCCTCTACTTCTTTTGTATGTTTGTGACTTGTCACTCTTCTGTAAACTGCTATATCCGGGGTGCCTTGATAGTCGAAGCAGACTTTGTGCTGTTGACAGTTGAGGCCCTAGGGAAATGAGCAGAGTAAGCCTGATTAAATTCCCCGTTTGGACTTTCCAGTTGACATCCACCCTTTGGCGCTCATATGACCTTATGCTGTTGCGAGCGCCTTAAAACCTTAGTAAAATATTCTATTACAATAAATTACCAAAAAATACCATTCTGGGTGTGACGGTGACTGATTTGCTTTTATATTACTATCTCTGAACGTTTACTACTATTAGCCTACTAGTGCAACCACTGGGGGAGGAGTTCTGCAGAGGGCCGGCACTTACCGTGACAAGGTCAACTGAGCAAACTATTCAAGAGTTGGTGCACTTAGAGAATCTAATTAATTGATGACTTACATTTTGCTACATTTGACGACTAGTTAGGCGAGCTAGCTTTTAGAGCAAAGCACATTTGACTGCTCCAGTCGAGGACAAATTTGAGTCGTGTGGAATCCACCATTACCTTCTTCAGTCGACTATTGAGAATATCGTGGACTTCCGTTTTGGAAGGGGGTGGGGTGGGGTGGGGGGTGCAAAAACAATAAAATGCCAACAAAAGGGGGCCGCGGGGGCCCTTGCTAAAGCCATAAACATAATATTTTTGAAAAAATACTGAGCCAAACTTATTTGTATACCCCTCTCAAAATATCCCCTATTTAATGTATTGTTGCTCGGCCGGCCCTCAGAGGAACTCCTCCCGCAACAGGTGCAGATTCCAGAATACAATGTGTAGGCTACATTGTGAGCTCTTTCTGGTGTTCACATTAACATTAGCCTTGCAACAGTAGTAAAAAGAGAGGACACACACACACACACACACACACACACACACACACACACACACACACACACACACACACACACACACACACA